>NC_064926.1:292765121-293129287 GCF_023897955.1 Schistocerca gregaria | reverse complement strand
GGCCAACGAGCACTTCTCCGAATTCTCATGTAAATGTTTAAACATTTGTCAGACTAGAAGGTCGATAAAAATTTGCATTGAAGTGACGAAGAAACTGGTATGGGCATGCGTATTCAAATATAGAGTTACACAAATAGGCAAAAGACGGCAGTGCGGTCGACAACGCCTATATAAGATAACAAGTGTCTGGTGAAAAAATCCTTTAAAGGTTTCAGAAGATGAATAATTTCAGTTGTTTTTGAAAAATCCTTCCTACTTACGATTCGGGAATTATGATATGTTCAAATCACCCCTCTCAAACGATATGGGTGTCACAAATAGGTAAGAACTGTGGTATGTACGAGGAGCATTCAGTAAGTAATGAAACACTTCTCTTATCGGCTGACTTCGGTTGAAAAAAATGTGAAATTTTCTGTGGAATATCGTGGAATATTCCCACTTCAGCGTCTATAATTTCATGAAGTACCGATTGGTGGCAGCGGTGTACGTAGTTTTCAAAATTGCATCTGTAACAGTGGTGCGTTCCAAGCAGAGAGCTCGCATTGAGTATCTCTTGGCGGAAAAGCAGAGTATCGCAGATATTCATAGAGGCTTTGAGAATATCTAAGGAGACCAGGCAGTGGACAAAAGCACGGTGAGACGTTGGCTATGACGTCTGTTGTCATCGCAACAAGGTCACCTAATCCTATCCGATCTCCCTCACAAAACACAGAGTCATGCAATGTCGGAACCTGCGGACACTGTCATTCGAGTTCACTGACGGATGTCAGTCAGACACCTCGCTGCTCAACTGGGCGTCTTTGTTGGTAGAGCTGACACACTCGACCACCAATTGAGGTGCTCAGATGTTTGTGCCACTGGGTTCCTCGCCGCCTAACAGAAGATCATAAAGACCGAAGAAGGACAATATGTGCGAAATGTGTTGGGCGTTGCGAGGCTGATCGTGGCAACATTTGGTCTAAAATCGTATCAGGCGATGAAACATGGGCTCATCACTCCGAACCACAAACAATACGGCAAATGATAAAGTTGCGTCTAACCACATCTCAAACAAAGAAAAAGTTCAGAGCTGCATTAACGTTATGGCTACGGTCTTCTGGGACTCTGAAGCAGATATTCAGTTTGATGTCCTGCAATCCTGAAGTGTACTGTGCTGCTCTCAGCAAATCCAAGATGTGACTTCAGCATGTTCGTCGCCAATGAAAATGGAAACGACCTGCTCCTTCTCCATGGCAACACAAGTCCTCACACAAGTCCGCGTACCCGAAAGGAGCTCACAAAACCAGACTGGCAGTTCTTCCTCATCCACTCTATAGCCCAGATTTCGAACCGTCCAGCTTACATCTGTTTGACCAGTGATGGATGCCTACTTGGGAAGTAGTACATGGATGATGGGGAGGTTATTAGAGAAGCAGGACGTTGGTTCCAACATCGACTAGTAGAGTAGAACGATGCGGCAGGCCCTCCCAATAAGGTGGCGTAACGCAGTAGCATTGACTGAAGATTATTTTGAAAAATAGGGTTTTCATTCAAAAGAGCGGTAAATAAGATTATGTATTGAAATCCTGAATACAACCAATCAGCTTTCGGAAAAAAGTGTCGCATTAATTATTAAACGCTCCTAGTAGTTTCATTCTGTGCTCATTGTCATCCCAATTTCCCAATTCCAACCACTCTTGAGAATCGATACCGAAGGACTCACATTGACTATCGTAAATATGAGACTTTTTATGTTTAAACGATTATGGTGCAGAGCCGCTAACATACCGATCGCTCAGATACACGGTTACTAATATTCCATTCCACAGAAACGTAGAAGGCCGTGTCAGACAATAAATGTGCGAGAAAATGTCAGACTGCGTATAGGAAGGTATAGGTTTTCGATCCCTAATCAGTCAGCTGTCGGATTTGTGTCTGTGACTTAGCATTTCTTTCAAGTCTTTTAACGTTTGTTTCGTGTAGAATCAAACCTGCTACTGTAATAGTGGATGAAATGGGTAAGAAAGCGTTTAAGAGACATGCGATCACGTCTTATAGAACGGAAATGGCTGGCGTTAGAACTGTCTGGACTATTGTAGTATCTCTCGGTTGATCTAGGATATACAGGTGCAAGTGTGGGTTAGTAGTAATGCAACCCTGTTTTACCCTCTTTTCAGTCCAAGTCTCTAGCTCTTGAAATTATATTCTTATTATTGCTTGTAGATTCTTCTAAACGCTTTTTAATACCTTTCTTTCCCAATAGTCTATACTTAATTTCTTTGAATTTCAAGCATCTGTTGGCCATATCCTCGGAAATCTACCTTTCTGACTGTCTAATGTGTCGCAGCTACCGGATAATGACCAAATGTTGGAAGAAACTGCGAGAAGCTGTACCAGAAAAGCTTACTCTTAGACCTTTCGTTTCGTGACAATACATATACCGTGTTCGTTTTGGATGTTATAATCAAAATACTTAGAGATTAGTTGTATAACATTACAAAACCGGCATGGTGCAAAGCCAGATATGCATCCCATCCGCTTTTTATATCTGTCGTGCTTCTACCCCAATACTGTTTAAAAACACGTTTTTCATTGATATGTTATGTAACACCGTAACTCACCTACGAGGGTAGCTGTATGTCCATGACGTTACCCTACAGTTAGTAACATGCAACAGACCTGTTTCATTTTTGCATGCTTTCTTGATGATATTAGCCTATATTCATACTGATATTACATTGTCACTCCCATGCAGAAGAAACGATTTGCAACCTTAACGCTATCCCTCACACAGATGGATGTGAAGAATTTACCATATTCAAGTGTTCAACAGAATGTAATGCACCGCATCGTTTTTCTCTACCGAAAACAACTCTACGAATGCGAAACGTTTCGTATGTATACTTGAAGTCTCCTGAGTGTGTGCGCCAAGTTTCCGTCACTTTTCACTGATAGCGTAGCTGCAAGACAGTTACAAACTGGCGTCTGTAGGTGATATAAGTTACAAACAACGTGCTGTAATTGAATGTCTCACTGCAGAAGAAGAAACTGTAGGGAATATTCACAAACGCTCGCGCAAAGTCTATGGTTCATATGTTGTCGACAAAAGTACACGTAGTCTCTGGGCACGGAGTGAGGTCATCAGAAGGCGGTTAGGCAGAGCTCCACCATTTGCAGCGGTCGGGGAGACCATCGACGGCTGTCACAACTGACACACTTGATGTAGACCCTTCAGACTTCCACTTGTTTGGGCCATTAAAGGATACCGTCCGTGGGAGACATGTTGAGGACAATGAGGAAGTTTTAATCTGCCAGGAAGTTTCATATCAGCGCACACTCCGCTGCAGAGTGAAAATCTCATTCTGGAAACATCCCCCAGGCTGTGGCTAAGCCATGTCTCCGCAATATCCTTTCTTTCAGGAGTGCTAGTTCTGCATGGTTCGCAGGAGAGCTTCTGTAAAGTTTGGAAGGTAGGAGACGAGGTACTGGCAGAAGTAAAGCTGTGAGTACCGGGCGTGAGTCGTGCTTCGGTAGCTCAGTTGGTAGAGCACTTCAGTCCGCCTTTAGCCGCGGAGCAGCTCGGACTTGTTTACGTCCCGGCTGCGAACGTTCGCGGAAGAAGCGGTGTTTACACCGTCGTCAATCGCGTTTGTTACTGTTTGAATCGAACGCCATGGCACATAATTTCCGAAAAACCACGATACAGTTCACGTTCTGTAACGAGTATGCACGACCGAAGGCTTTCGAAATCGAACGTTTCTTGAGGGACGAAGTGCAACTTAATTACACGGAGATCATTGGAATTCATTTATCAATCGTGAGCAGCACTCTTTACGTAAAGATGATTGACGACGCAGCATGCGATAGGATCATTGAAGCCGCCAAACGAGGATTCCAGTTCCGACACTCCGATGGTCATATTGGCGAAGTTTTAGTCGCTCATTCTGGCCTGGGCGTGCGTACGATTCGAGTCTTCGAGCTGCCTTTCGAAGTACCAGAATCATTGGTCACTGAATCGCTCCAGCCATATGGCAGAGTTATCAGTCATACGGCCGAACGTTGGGCAAGTTTTAGCACGTATCCAGTGCTCAATGGTGTCCGACAGGTGCGAATTGCCCTTACGAAACATGTGCCATCGTACATCAACATCGGCGGCTGTCTAGCTATTGTCATCTATGATGGACAGCCCCGGACATGCTCCGGGTGTGGTGGTAAAGGACATCTTCGATCTGCGTGTATGCAGAGGAGACTCGTGCAAATCCCTAGCGGAGACCTCCAGAATCCGACTACACCAACGTCACTGCCGATGATTTACGTGGCGGCGCTTCGTGGGGAGGTGACGCCGAGGTCGGAACGCACTATCGAACCGACGCCGCAGTTGATTGAGGCGCCTTCGGACCCCACTGACGAAGGAATGGCTCCGACAAACCTCCAATCCCAGACATTACAGGTGGTGCAAAAAGAGGTTGACAGCGTCACAACAGGCATGGAGGCAGAAGTGGAACGCCCCCAGGGCGTTGTGGCGACGGCGAGACTGCAGGAGATACAAGATTCACCGACACCAGAGGCCGAGGTGAGGGCCCGCAAACAACGCTCGCCAAAGCGCCGCAAGAAGCGCCGACTAAACTCTTCGGAGACGCTATCTTCTCTTCTTGGAAGCCCAGAGGAGACTAACACTATGGACCTGTCTGACTTGGAACCACAAGCTTCCGATGTCGCAGACCATATGAACTCGGACAGTGAAAAGATGTCATGTCGCTCAGACGACGCATCCGCTCAGGGGCCTGCTACCCCTTCTGCGGTGGAGTCTAAAGCTGCGAAAGAACAACAGTTGTCACTCATCAATGCTGCACAGGAAAATTTGGAGCACCACAATGATATCAGCTGGTATGAGCAGGACGATGAAATCACCGATGCGGACCATTCTACTGGTGGGGACTCGCATCCGTCTGCATCTCAAGAAACCTAATACCGCAGGGACTCGTCCGTCGGGCGACCCTCTGCGGATGTGCAAAGGGACTGTCGATACGGTGCAACTTTGTCATTTTAACGTCATGTGGAGATGACAGCTACTCGACCCCAGGCATACAGAATAGGGACAGTGAATGTAAATACCATTAGATCGCCCGTTAAACAGCAGTTGTTTAGGGACATGATATACGCGTCGGATGTGGATATACTGATGGTACAGGAACTCTACATTCCTGAGGTCCAGGAAGTCCATGGCTACATCTCCTACACCTCGCCGCACTCGAACAACGACAGTGGAACGGCAATATTGGTCCGGGACGGGATTCCGGTTCGCGACCTGGCTTATCTACCTTCGGCACGTGGACTGGCGATAACTGTTAATGGAATTCGCATTCTCAATGTTTATGCCCCTTCCTGCACCGACAACAGACGGGCGCGTGCGAGATATTATTCGGAAGAGATTGTGCCCTTATTTACCGGCAGATTCGATCATTTCATTATAGGTGGTGACTTCAATTGTGTTTTAGCCCAAAAAGACCAGACTCCACATTACAATACCTCTCGTGAATTGCATGTGCTATGCCGGGATCTGGAGTTAAGCGACACCTAGGACATGATTCATAGGAACCGTGAGGGATATACTTTTTATACCAGTCACTCAGCGAGCAGACTCGATCGAATAAATGTTTCGGTTGGCCTACAGGATAAGGTGATCGACGCGGAACGATGGCCTGCGGCATTTACTGATCATCTGGCTTACATTTGTACCATAGCACTCCCTAGGCAAAGTGTGTGGAGAAGCCGCGGGACATGGAAGCTCAATTCGTCACTTTTGGCACACACCGAATGTCGTCAGAGAGTCGAGCAGGTATGGGCCACATGTCAACGCCGTCTACCAACATATACCTCCGTGCTTCAATGGTGGCTCGAGTGTACTAAGCCGGCAATAAGAAGAGCGCTCATACAGTATGGTCGGGATAAGACGAGATGGCAAAGAGACACTCTTGATTATTATTACACCATGCTTCGTGAGCTGTCCTTCCAGGTGCCGTCTCCAGAACATCAAGCGGAAGTTCATCGTGTCAAGGCACAAATCCTATCGATCACGCGACGACGACTGGGTGGCATCCCAATACGGGCACGATGTCTCGACACCATCACTGGGGAACGTACCTCGATGCACCATGTGTCGCGGGAACATAAACGTTACCGCCGGTCATTGGTAACAGTGCTCCACGGTTTAGATGGCCGTCAACTGACAACACAACAGGACATTGAAAATGAATTTTTAGAGCATTTCCGCCACCTCTATGCCGGTACACCGACGGACCGTCTCGTGGGGGAAGAGATACTGCAACATCTGCAAACGACACTGACAGAGACGGATAAGGCAGCGCTTATGGAGACACTCACAGAAGACGATATAAAGGTGGCACTCAAAAAAGGAGCGGCCCATAAATCACCAGGGCCAGATGGGATTACGCTAGAGTTTTATCGAGAATTCGTGGACATGATGATGCCACAGTTGGTGTCGATGTACAATGAGGCGATGCGTCCGGACATGCGCCTACCGTCGGATTTTGTAACGGGCTTTCTTCTTCCCATCCCGAAGATGGCGAGGAGTCGCAATGTTAATCAATATCGGCCTCTCACTATGCTAAACACCGATTATAAAATCTTTGCGAGACTACTAGCGTCTCGTCTCAAGCTGGCGATATCCAGGACAATATCCCCTGATCAGGCTTGCCTAGGGGTGCGAAGCAACATCTCCTCGGCGTTAAGTGAATACCGTGACGTTATCGCCCTTGCGGAATCGTGTAAAATGCGAGCAGCGATGATATCTGTGGACTTTGATCGTGCGTTCGATAGGATAAACCATGACTTCTTGGCGTCAGTCATGAGCCGAATGGCGATTCCACCTGTTTTCATCTCCATCGTTATGAGGCTAATACGAGGGGCTACATCGAAGGTGATTGTAAACGGCCGGGAAGCGGGCTCGATTCCCATTAACAGCTCAGTCCGACAAGGGTGCCCACTCTCCATGATGCTGTTTGCGGTAGCGCTTGAGCCGCTGATGTGTGTTATGAGGCGCTCACTTACTGGGATAGTGCTTAATGAGAACTCTCGTTTGCCGCGCATATGCGGACGACATGATCCTCCTTGTCAGATCAGGACATGAAGTGCGTCAGGCTGTTGAACATCTAGACTCTTACGGGAAGGCGGCAGGCAGTGTCGTTAACATGACGAAATCCAAAATTATGCACACTGGAGGGGCTCTGGAAGACGTATCGGGACCGTTTCGGACGGTGGAATCGCTCAGATGTCTGGGGATTACATTTACCCGTTCACTACGGCGGTCGGCGGCGGCGAGTTCTCGGCGGCTTCTGCAGAATGTTCGTCTGACGATACGCAACAACTCACTGAGAGCCTTTGACATGATCCAACGTGTGGCATACACCAACGTTCACATAGCGTCACGACTGCCCCATTTAGCGCAGATCCTACCAATACCGAAGGGTATTGCAGATCGCCTCATGGCTGCCTTTGGTTACTATGTTAGTACTGGGATGTTATTTAAGATCAAATATGATACGTTAACGCTACAGTTCCGGAACGGTGGCCTCAACCTCACAAACGTGAGAAACAAAGCTCTGGCGCTTTAGATGCGAGCGATGATACGAAATTGGCAACAAAAAAGGCATACCATAACGTCAGCTCTGATAGAAGTACTTGTTCCGCCTTCGTACGAACCCCCTATTGCGATGGGCAATATTTCGCCTTCTCTTGCACACATTGCCTCGTTTCTTGTTGATTACAGTTATGTTCGTCTGAAAGTACCTTCGACGAGAATACCCACGACTCGGGAGATCTATAGATGCTTGATGGATCATCATGGCCGCAATATAATGGAATTCAAATACCCGTCGAGAACGTGGAACCACATTTGGTGTGCAGTGCATACTCCGTTACTGTCAACAGCAGCGAGATCGATGTGGTATATTCTTATAAACCGTAAACTTGTGACCAGGAGTCGATTACATACAATTCATATGGTCGATTCTCCTCTTTGCACCAACTGTGGACTGTTAGCAACGGAAGAACATGGTTTAATGTGTGGCGCAGCGAGGGACGTCTGGATGCTGACGCGTCGAATACTGGCCTTCCTTCAGCGCACTAACTACACAGAAATCACATCGGATGTACTTTTTCTACCGGACAAGACCTTTTTTCCCAAACAAAAGACATATGCGGTCAATTGGATCGCTGGACATGCGACGAAATATTTGTTTTCGTACGATATTAAGTCCGTGATGGATTATTGGCTGTATTTACAAGAACAACACGAGCTCATACGGAGTCATACGAAGTACAGGACTTACTTTTGCAATTTTTTAGGAAGTGTTTTTCACAATCCTCCCGATAGCTGGGGGGTCCGCCCGTGACTAGGATTGTCATTTACTTTATTGCTGTTACAAAAAAAATGAATAAATAAATAAATAAATAGAAAATAGGGCGGCCTTTGTGTTGATTTTTTGGTTTCTAAATTGTTTTTGCTGTCTCGATACTTTTCTTCTCCCTAGGACAGCACAATTGTACGAATAAAGAATGTTTGTTTACCCTGCCGTCCTAAAAAAAAAAAAGATGGATAAAGAAAACAAAAAAAAGTTGGTAGAGCACTTGCCCGCGAAAGGCAAAGGTCCCGAGTTCGAGTCTCGGTAGGGCACACAGTTTTAATCTGCCAGGAAGTTTCATATCAGCGCACACTCCGCTGCAGAGTGAAAATCTCATTCTGGAAACATCCCCCAGGCTGTGGCTAAGCCATGTCTCCGCAATATCCTTTCTTCCAGGAGTGCTAGTTCTGCATGGTTCGCAGGAGAGCTTCTGTAAAGTTTGGAAGGTAGGAGACGAGGTACTGGCAGAAGTAAAGCTGTGAGTACCGGGCGTGAGTCGTGCTTCGGTAGTTCAGTTGGTAGAGCACTTGCCCGCGAAAGGCAAAGGTCCCGAGTTCGAGTCTCCGTCGGGCACATAGTTTTAATCTGCCAGGAAGTTTCAATGAGGAAGTGATTCACATACTGAACCACTTGCTCCGCCACAAGGCAAGGACTGTTACCGGCGGGGCATACACGCCTTTGTTTCGCACTGAAGTAGGACCTCAGAACGGGATGGAGATTACGTGGAAAACTAGGGTGTGCAGATAATACATCATTATTTCCTGTGTGTAATTCTCATTATGTCCAATAAAAAACTGCCGAAGAATAAAAAACCAGGGGCATTACTTTCTGGGCAACCTTCGTAGACAGCTGTTAAATGTATCACACTCATTTCAAGAGATTTCGGACTCATTCCACCGAGAAAGGGAAGATTATGTATATCACGTGATACGATGAATCACGATCATGTATAACCGGAATTATAACATATTAGACCTTCTGGTGACAAACAGACCCGAACTATTTGAATCAGTTAATGCAGAACAGGGAATCAGCGATCATAAAGCGGTTATTGCATCGATGATTTCAGCCGTAAATAGAAATATTAAAAAAGGTAGGAAGATTTTTCTGTTTAGCAAAAGTGACAAAAAGCAGATTTCAGAGTACTTGATGGCTCAACACACAAGTTTTGTCTCAAGTACAGATAGTGTTGAGCATCAGTGGACGAAGTTCAAAACCATGGTACAATATGCGTTAGATGAGTATGTGCCAAGCAAGATCGTAAGAGATGGAAAAGAGCCACCGTGGTACAACAACCGAGTTAGAAAACTGCTGCGGAAGCAAAGGGAACTTCACAGCAAACATAAACATAGCCAAAGCCTTGCAGACAAACAAAAATTACGCGAAGCGAAATGTAGTGTGAGGAGGGCTATGCGAGAGGCTTTCAATGAATTCGAAAGTAAAGTTCTATGTACTGACTTGGCAGAAAATCCTAAGAAATTTTGGTCCTATGTCAAAGCGGTAGGTGGATCAAAACAAAATGTCCAGACACTCTGTGACCAAAATGGTAATGAAACAGAGGATGACAGACTAAAGGCCGAATTACTAAATGTCTTCTTCCAAAGCTGTTTCACAGAGGAAGACTGCACTGTGCTTCCTTCTCTAGATTGTCGCACAGTTGACAAAATGGTAGATATCGAAGTAGACGACAGAGGGATAGAGAAACAATTAAAATCGCTCAAAAGAGGAAAGGCCGCTGGTCCTGATGGGATACCAGTTCGATTTTACACAGAGTACGCGAAGGAACTTGCCCCCCTTCTTGCAGCGGTGTACCGTAGGTCTCTAGAAGAGCGAAGCGTTCCAAAGGATTGGAAAAGGGCACAGGTCATCCCCGTTCTCAAGAACGGACGTCGAACAGATGTGCAGAACTATAGACCTATATCTCTAACGTCGATCAGTTGTAGAATTTTGGAACACGTATTATGTTCGAGTATAATGTCTTTTCTGGAGACTAGAAATCTACTCTGGAGGAATCAGCATGGGTTTCGAAAAAGACGATCGTGTGAAACCCAGCTCGCGCTATTCGTCCACGAGACTCAGAGGGCCTTAGACACGGGTTCACAGGTAGATGCCGTGTTTCTTGACTTCCGCAAGGCGTTTGACACAGTTCCCCACAGTCGTTTAATGAACAAAGTAAGAGCATACGGACTATCAGATCAATTGTGTGATTGGATTGAGGAGTTCCTAGATAACAGAACGCAGCACGTCATTCTCAATGGAGAGAAGTCTTCCGAAGTAAGAGTGATTTCAGGTGTGCCGCAGGGGAGTGTCATAGGACCGTTGCTATTCACAATATACATAAATGACCTGGTGGATGACATCGGAAGTTCACTGAGGCTTTTTGCAGATGATGCTGTGGTGTATCGAAAGGTTGCAACAATGGAAAATTGTACTGAAATGCAGGAGGATCTGCAGCGAATTGACGCATGGTGCACGGAATGGCAATTGAATCTCAATGTAGCGAAGTGTAATGTGATGCGAATACATAGAAAGATAGGTCCCTTATCATTTAGCTACAAAATAGCAGGTCAGCAACTGGAAGCAGTTAATTCCATAAATTATCTGGGAGTACGCATTAGGAGTGATTTAAAATGGAATGATCATATAAAGTTGATCGTCGGTAAAGCAGATGCCAGACTGAGATTCATTGGAAGAATCCTAAGGAAATGCAATCCGACAACAAAGGAAGTAGGTTACAGTACGCTTGTTCGCCCAATGCTTGAATACTGCTCAGCAGTGTGGGATCCGCACCAGGTAGGGTTGATAGAAGAGATAGAGAAGATCCAACGGAGAGCAGCGCGCTTCGTTACAGGATCATTTAGTAATTGCGAAAGCGTTACGGAGATGATAGATAAACTCCAGTGGAAGACTCTGCAGGAGAGACGCTCAGTAACTCGGTACGGGCTTTTGTTAAAGTTTCGAGAACATACCTTCACCGAAGAGTCAAGCAGTATATTGCTCCCTCCTACGTATATCTCGCGAAGAGACCATGAGGATAAAATCAGAGAGATTAGAGCCCACACAGAAGCATACCGACAATCCTTCTTTCCACGTACAATACGAGACTGGAATAGAAGGGAGAACCGATAGAGGTACTCAGGGTACCCTCCGCCACACACCGTCAGGTGGCTTGCGGAGTACGGATGTAGATGTAGATGTAGATGTAGATATATTTGCTGAACAGGTGAACCACACAAAATGTTTGTTCCAAGGAGGGGACGAATAAATATGATTATGATTGATCATACCACATGGTATAGGGAGCTTTCATCTATTAGGTCCGTAGGACGGTAGCTTTGCTATGCTCTTGAACGTTCACTCTAACGGGTTATACCTACATGTTGTTTATTACAGTCATAAAAAATCTTTTCGCTGTCTCATCGGAAGTCTACCTGTTGACAGTCGAATGTTTCGCAGTCTTCCCACTATCACTGCCAAGCATAAGATAGGGAGATACCTGGCTAGGGTCATTTGTTGGAAGAAACTACGAGAAGATGCACCTGAAAATTTAAATCTTCGACGTTTCGTTTCATGATAGTACACATACTGTGACGGTTTCGAGTGTAATTTATCGAAGTATGTAAATATTTGTTCTATAACGTTACAAGAAGCACATGCGAATATTACCGATATAAGTACGATTTTCGGTAACTGACTTCTGCTGTCATTACAGTATAACGTATTTGACACTCCAGGCCCGTTGCAGGCCGCTACCTGTTTGATACCGTTGTTGTCATATCGCTATCCTGCTAAGTGGTTCCCTGCGTTATATTCCAGGCACGTCAATGGCATGTTTGTATCCTTGAAAGAGTATTGCGGGAAAGGGAAGCCGCCAGATGAAGAGTAGGATAGCTAGAAATAGGTGATAGGATGTGCTTCTACTTTAGAAATGTTCATGATGAATGTTGCGTGTAGGGTAACGCTAAGCCGAATGTAGACCTGAAATAGCATGCTTCGTCTAAGCGGTTTGCTGTGAAGGAATTTCGCATGTGACTGACTTGGTAGAAATTCATAGCAAAACCTTCTTCTGAATTGTCTAGATGAATTATCTCCATAATGCTTCAACATAGAGTTCCACAAAATGACTATACACGTAATGATATCACGTGCTGGATGGTTTTACTGACATAACGTCAGGTTTCTGATAGTACACTGTCCAGTATTCTTGTCCTCCACATACATTTCACTCTTCCTGGATAGTCTTCACAGATATTGTATGGTCATGCAGTAACACTATTGACATTTGGAAGTTGAATTTTGCAGTTACTTGTGCGGAATTCTGATATAACTGATATCAATCATAGTCTGTTAGCACTGTTTTCAAGTGGGCAAATAGTAGGTTTTCAAAAATTAACACTACATTGATCTCTCGATCTCATGACAATACTATAATGAGACGTCAACGTTGTAGAGAGTAACACCACATTCATCTGGGCACTATGCACAATGTGCGCTATAGACGTAGGAGGTGGTAACGACTCAAACTCCGGAACTTGCTCCTATGTATCATGGAGCTTGTCTGGAACCAGTTCTGCGTGCTGTTCCGACATAATAGACGCGGATTCCGGTTCTGTGGTGATTTCTGATTGTTGAGATACACTTTCTGTATTATGAACACCACGATCTATGTAAGTTACCCAACAGTAGATACAGTATCTCTATATGCTTCTAATAGATCTGTGACGACTGGCTCCTACTTTTCCGTCGTTAAAGTATGTTAGCTCTCATATTACGTATTTTTTAACGTACCTGACGCATGGACAGCTGTAGTATGAAGTGTGCGTCTAAATGACGATCTGAAATTACATTGCAGAAAGAGGTCAACTATTACAACACAGTGTATTCTATTAGTTACATACGCCAACATTAAAGATTTGACAATGTCTCTCAGTCATTCCGCACACAGCATACAAAGGACAATAGCATATGGTTGTTTCAGATCACACCCAAAGATTTCTTTCAACCTTATGTAGGGGATATCCACTTGAGTATACACTCTACTGATATGTTTGCTAACACTCTTGCATCTATAATTTGACAATGTATCCCCTCCTAGACAGATGACGCGTCGATCAACGACTTTTTCCTGCATGGGATGACTTCGTCTTCTGAGATCACCCATCGCTGGTCGCTCTGGTGTTTCGAAAATGACACATACCTCTCGAAAGAGTATGCAGTATGCAAATAGAATAGCTAATTCACATGATACAATTAAAACCATATGGTCAGTTGTGAAAGAAGTGTCTGGTCAGCAGCGCAAGTTCGAAGACATAAAGTCAGTTAGTAGTAAAAATATTTATGTTTCTGACAAATCAGATATATGGACACTATTTAACAATCATTTTCTGAGCATTGCTGGTAAATTAAATAAAAATTTAGTTTCTACAGAGAATCGTATTACTTTCTTGGGAAATGCTTTTCTGAGATTGGTGTCTGAAATTCTCCTCTGTGATACAGACAAGGGGAGACTGAGTCAATAAGGGACAAGGGACTCTCATGGTTATGGTTCAAATGGCTCTGAGCACTATGGGAATTAACTTCTGAGGTCATCAGTCCCCTAGAAGGTAGAACTACTTAAACCTAACTAACCAAAGGATATCACACACATCCATGCCATAGGCAGGACTCGAACCTGCGATTGTAGCGGTCGCGTGGTTCCACACTGTAGCGCTTAGAACCGCTTGGCCACTCTCATGGTTATGATGGAGTGTCTTGCATATTATTAAAGTACTGTGCTGCACCTGTATTTAGTCATATTTGTAATTTTTCCTTTAGGTATAATCAGTTTTCTGAACGATTAAAGTACTCAGTTGTAAAGCCGCTTTATAAAAAGGGAGAAAGAAATAATGTAGTTAATTTAGACCTATTTCTACGCCATCAGTGTTCGTTAAAGTTATCAAAACGTCATTAAAAATCATTTTGAATCACATGATTTGCTATCAAATTTACAGTTCGGGTTTAGAAGTAGTTTAACAACTGAAAATGCTATATTCTCTTTTCTCTGTTAGTTACTGGATGGTTTAAACAAAAGGTTTCGAACGATATGCATGGTTTTTTTTTCATTTAACTAAGGCATTTGATTTTGTTAATCACAAAATATTGCTCCACAAGTTGCATCATTACGAAATACGGGTTGGAGTCCATAATTGGTTCACCTGTTACTTTAGCAACAAACAGAAAAAGGTCATTATTCACGATGTTGAGAATGGCTGTGATGTGAGATCTGAGTGGTGTATGGTCAATGGTGGTTGCTCCAGGGATCAGTGTTGGGGCCACCCCTGTTCCATATTTATATAAATGATATGCCCTCAGTATTACGAATAACTCTAAAATATTTCTGTTTGCTGATGACACTAGCTTGGTAGTAAACGATGTTGTGTGCAACAATGGCTAGGTTTCAAATAGTTCACATCATGACCTAAGTTCATGACCTGTAAAAAAATATCATAAATTTGTTGTAAAATTCGCTGTATGTACTATACTGTGTTCGACGGTTTAGTTTTGGATGGTGAGAGTCACTTCTATCGGTGGTTTCTTACTTACTTCCTGATATTCACTTTCCTTTAACCAGCACTGTTTCTCGAGAACTACATTATTATTCTTCCGCTGAATTCAATTTAAGTGTCCAAAGCATATCTGTCTCACCTTCATACGGGTTGATGTAACAGCTATTGTCTTATATTATACCATTTGTTATCTGTTATTCTTTAAGACTTTCTTACGATTGTACTTCACTCTACACAACAGCATCGTCACCAAGCTATCTTTTAGTGCTACTTACCCTAACTGCTGAATCATATAGTGTATATTGAAATGTATGACATTTGCCGTCCAGTTTAACACACTGTGTTTGTTTAGTTAAATCTCCCTGAGATAATGACGTAAAATGATACAGATAGTACGGTTTCAGAATATCGAAAACTCTTCCTGTACTCTGTACACCAAAGAATATTTACATTAGATGTTCCAGACCACACCATAGGATTTTTACAGCTTTATGAATGATTAACACGGCGAGATTATGTTTACTGATATGTATGACAACTGCTCTTTGTATCAATGGCGGGTAGCATTACAAATATGAAAGCAGGTCAGAGAGTCATGTGAATGAAAGGTTTGTGGACTATATATACCGTGAGTCAGAGGTTGTGTTGGTGTACACAGCTCTCACAACAGTAACATAGGATTCCTTCCAGACAGTAGACTGCTATCCAAAAGAGCAACTCTTTCTAATAGTCATAGCTACCTATTCCACCCCATGTGGTTTGGTAAAAGTGACTGTTATGTAGGATCGACTCTTCCTGCCATCCGCCTAGGTGGCTTCAGTTCATAGGTGAATTTATAAAGTAAACTGACTAAGAAACATACAGTTAAGCTGCTACATCTACATCTACATGGCTATTTTGCAAATCACTCTTAAGTGGCTGGCAGAGGGTTCAACGAACCACCTTCCCACTAATTATTTACAATTCTACTCTCGAGCAGCGCGCGGAAAAAAACGAGCACCTGCGAGCTCTAATTTCCCTTATGTCATTATCAATATCGTCTCTCTCTATGCACGTCGGCGTCAACAAAATAAAAAGCTGGTGATAGTAATTATATGAGAAGATTCCACCGCAAAGAGAAATCAAATCCCAGAATCCTGTCCGTGACGCTCTCTCCCTATTTCTCGATAATACAAAACGTGCTGCCCACCTTTGAACTTCCTCATCTTATGTGGTAAGGATCCCATATTGCCCAGCAGTACTCCAAAAGTATCGTATAATCGAGGTTAACAGGTTTCTTTTTGCTTTCATGTGGATAACTTCACATATTTGTTAGTTAGGGTCAGTTGCCAATTTTGCCACTATACAGATATATTACCTAAATCGTTTAGCAAATTATTTTCTTCCTCCGATGAGTTTAATAGACGATAAAAGTCATCTGAAAACAACCTAAGTCGGCTGCTCCGTGATCAATTATACAGATAAGGAACAGGAGAGAGCCTATAACGTTACCTTGAGGAACGCCAGAAATCACTTCTGTTTTACTGGATGACGTTTGGTCAGTTACTACAACCTGTGCACTCTATGGCAAAAAGTAACGAAACCATTCACATAACTGAGACGATACTCCATCAGCACGCAGTTTTATTACTAGCCACTTTTGAGGTACGGTGTCAAAGGATTTCTGGAAATCTAGAGATACAGAATCAACTTCGTGTGACTGTGTGAGTAAAGAGATGGTTGTGTTTCACAAGAACGATATTTCTATATCTTTGATGGTTATGTGTCAATAGACCTTTCTCTCCGAAGTAATTCCTGATGTTCGGACACAATATATCTTCCTAAATCCTGCTGCATATCGATGTTCGCCACATGGGCATGTAATTTATTGGATTATTCCCATTGACTTTCTTGAGTAGCTTGTGTGACCTGTACAACATCCCAGTCTTTGGGTACGGATACTTCGTCGAGCGAGTGATTGCATCTAATTGTTAAGTACAGAGCTATTGCTTCAGCATACTCTGAAAGGAAGCGAACTGTTTTAAAATCTGGACCACCAGACTTGCGATTATTAAGTGATTTAACATGCCTCACTCCGCCAAGGATATATACCTCTAAGTTACTCATGTTGGCAGCTTTTCTTGATTCGAATTCTCGAATATTGTTTTATTCTTATTTCTTCTTTAGTAAAGGGATTTTGGAGGACTGTGTTTGTAACTCTTCTTTCGCAGCATTACCAACGACAGTTTTTCCATTGTTGTTCGAGCAGAAAAGACCTCGATTGTGTCTTGACGATGGCATACTTCACATACGACCAGAATCTCTTTGGATTTTCAGCCAGGTTTACTCATGGTTTCATTGTGGAAACTATTATAATCATCTCTCAGTAAAATGCGCGCTAAATTTCGAGCTTCTGTAAAAAATTGCCAAACTCGGGGATTTTGTGTTCATTTAAATTCGGCATGTTTCTTCCGCTGTTTCTGCAACAGTGTTCTGAACTGTTTTGTGTACCAATGGGGATCAGCTCTGTCTTTTGTTACTTTATTTGGTATAAATCTTTCTGCTTCTGTCTATAATATTTCTTTGAATTGAAGGGATGGCTTGTATTGTTGATTTAGAGTGAGTGGGGATTTTTTCTAAGGAAGGTGTCAAGCAAATTTTTATCTGCCTCTTTGGTAGCTATATTTTAGTTTTACTTTTGGTGATTTGGTAGTTACGATATTCAGTCTCGCTACAACAACCCTATTTTCACTAATCCTTGTATCAGTTATAATGCTCGTTGCTAAATCAGGATTATTTGTTGCTAAGAGGTAAAGCGTACCACAAACATTTACTATTCTAGTGGCCTCATGAATTAAATGTTCGAAATAATTTTCAAAGGAAGCGTTCAGCACAATTTCTGATAATGTGTTATCCTAACCTCCGGATGCATCAATTGTATCACCTCAGTTGTGATGTCGGTAAAAAGATCCAATTATTATCTTATTCCGGTTGCCAAGAATGACCTCTACCCGTACTGACTCAGATGAACTCTGTGTTTCAGTCTAGCTACAAGATAAAGTACTTCCAACAGCAACAATTACGCCACCGCCATTTGTACTTACTCTATCATTTCTGAACACCGTTAGGTCCTTCGCAAAAATCCCGGCTGAAATTATCTCTCCACAGTAATGATAGGCTTTTGTCGCACTATGAAACAGTGTACATAATGCATTGTATGTCATATGTTTCTGTATAATGGTGACAGTGTAACGATGTTCTACAATGTTTCAATGGGTTATAAGAATATAACTTGGTGAATGTAGAACCACTAAAGTATTTTAGTTATTAAAATGACGCAATACCTACTTTAACGACAATTCAATTAGTACAGTGATTATCCTGCATGTGGGCTAAGTCGAATTCGATAAAACAGCAACCTTACTGAATTTTATAAAGCGCCTCGCTAAAGAAGAAGGTACCGTTACGTCCTACCGTGGCTGACAGGGGCACAGTGGTGGATACAGCTAATAGCGCCCCATAGCCTCTGCGCCGTGCCACAACCCTGCGAAAGTAGGTTCATGGTGACGTTGGCTCTCTGCTAAATGTTGTCAGTCTACCCCTTCGTCGGCTCGCAGCGGCACAGTGGCGGAATAGGCTGACACCGGCACACATCCGTTGTAGCCCTGACACAGGTCGGCGAGTGTGCATGCGGGAACTCGTGGCTGGGATGACGTAGCGAAGGGGGTGGAGTGGAGTGGAAGGCTCTCCTGGTCTTTTAATTACAGCCGCAGTTGTTTCTGCTGGACATGATAGTAACAATCACACAGTTTTAATGTATTCTCCAAAACAACTTGTCTAAACTGTTGCCAGAAGGCAGTTGGTTCAACTTTCTTATGCTCATATATTTTGAACTGGAATAATGTGGTATGCACTGAAGCGCCAAAGAAACTGATATAAGCATCCGTATTCAAATACAGAGATACGTAAGCGGGCAGAATACGGCACTCCGGTCGGCAATGCCTATGTAAGACAACAAGCCTCCGGCGCAGTTGTTAGATCGGTTACTGCTGCTACAATAACAGATTACCAAGATTTAAGTGAGTCTGAACGTGGTGTAATAGTCGGCGCCCGAGCGATGGGACAGAGCATCTTCGAGGTAGCGATGAAGTAGGGATTTTACCGTACGACCATTTCACAAATGTACCGTGAATATCAGGAAACCGGTTAAACATCAAATCTGTGACATAGCAGCAGCCGGAAAAAGTTTACGCAAAAACGGGCCAACGACGAGTGAAGAAAATCGTTCTACGCGACAGAAGGGCAACCCTTCCGCAAACTGCTGCTGATTTCAATGCTGGGCCACAACAATTGTCAGCGTGCGAACCATTCAACGAAACATTATCGATATGGGCTTTCGGAACCGAAGGTGCATCGTGTAACCTTGGTGACTGCACGATACATGGCTTTCCGCGTCGCCTGGGCCCGTCAAGGCCGGCATTAGATGTTGATGACTATAAACATGTTGCCTGATCGGACGAGTCTCTTTGCAAATTGTATCTAGCGAGTGGACGTGTACGGGTTTGGAGATAACCTCATGAGTCCATGGACCCTGCATATCAGCAGGGGACTGTTCATGCTGGTGGACACTTTGAAATGGTGTGGGGCGTATGCAGTTTGAGTTATTTGAGACCCCTGATACCTCTAGATAAGACTCTGACGGGGGACCCGTACATAAGCATCCTGTCTGGTTACCTGCATCCATTCATGTACACTGTACATTCCAATGGACTTGGGCAATTCCAGCAGGGCAATGCGTCACTCCACACCTACAGAACTGCCAGAGAGTGGGTCCAGGAACACTGTTCTGAGCTTAAACACTTCCGCTGGTCATAAAACTCCCCGGACATGAACATTTGTGAGCATATCGGGGATACCTTGCAATGTTCTGTACAGAAGAGATGTTTCTCAAAACAGTAATAATTACGATGTGTGATGTAATTTATAGATAAAATTTCACTGTAGTGAAATGCAATGAAAAAAGAAAAGAAAACTGAAGAACATACTTGATTAATAAGCGACAGAAAATAAAACTGAATTTGGTAAAAAATTACAAAGAATTTACAAAGTAAAACGGTTTTTCCAATCCCCAAAAATACGTAACACAATGGACGCAGAGCAGAAATGAGAAAGAGAAAGAATTAATATGTTCAGGTCTGTACGTATTAAAACTGAAATAGACACAATTAAATTGAGGTAGCCGGCCGCTGTGACCGAGCAGTTGTAGGTGCTTTAGTCCGGAACCGCGCTGCTGCTACGGTCACAGGTTCGAATCCTGCCTCGGTCATGGATGTGTGTGATGTCCTTAGGTTAGTTAGGTTTAAGTAGTTCTAAGTCTAGGGGACTGATGACCTCAGAAGTTAAGTCCCATAGTGCACAGAGCCATTTGAACCATTTTTTGAAATAAGAAAAATAAATTACGATACATTGCCAAAAATATGACAGGATGACGAAATACATTAAGACTAGGATTCTAACACTGCCTTACATCACGTATTTACTGTTAATATAAAAATGTCGCGCTTAGACTCACAGAGGTGACCAAACATGAAAAGTCAAATTTTACCATTTATCAAAGAATCTGGTATGGAGAAATTATTTCATCTCTGATAAGAACACACCATGAAGAAAAGTCAATCATTGTGTGTTGGATCATCACAGCACAGACGTACGACGACTAGGCCAGTCTGTGTGTCTGTGGCCTGATTTATATGTGACGCAGTGGCTTCTCTAGTGCTGAGCTAACTACATCCTGTATCTTTGAACACAAAAGCATTTCATAACCCGTGAGCAGAACATTACCATGAGAATGTGTCAAGACCATTCCTCCAGGCCACGAACGCTACCGCGAAATTATTGGACACATAGGGCATACACAGCCTCTGTATTCATAGAAATGGTCAATTAATGTGTGCAAACACACGGCTTCTGAGAAACCATTACGTTCACCACAGTGTACTACCTTGTGTCAATGTTCACGGGCGACGGCAAAGGGGGTTATTAGGTTTTTCTCGTTTAGGACCGCATATCCGGAGGCACGTGCTTGTTTGAAACTGTCATAGCGTCATTAGAGGTATATCTGGCTCTCCTCGCTTGTGTTCTAGGAAGGCCTTCCACCAGAGTGCACTAAATTCTTCAACAAAGGGAACAGCGACGTAAATGCTTCTCTAAATATATCGTTTCGTTCTCAGTCGTCACCGTGGGGTGTTTTAATAATTTACCAGTGGTTTGAAACGGCTTTAAAATTACTGAATCACCATACATTCTACATTATTAACTAGAATTTCTTATACGCATTGCTGTTCACTGTTCGATGACTGTAATCAAGTGCATCAAAACGTATCACCTAGCTCTTGAAATCTGAACCACTAACATTATTTCATGGCTTGAATTACAGACTCCGCAGATTGTAATAATCTTGTCCTGTATCACAAAGAAACAGTTAACGTTCGTGCTTACTACGAAAACAACCTTTACCATCACTTTCTCACGCTGTTTTGTTGGTTAACAAAACAGCGTTAACATACAAAAGCAGTTACACATTGCGAGACCCTGTGCTCTGCATTAAGGTGTGTACTTCCCTTTACGCAACGTTGTGAGTTATGTTTGGTGAGATAATTTCTTGAATTTCAATTTTCTTGCATTTCTAGCGAGTGATACCCAATTTATCAGTGAATTGAGCAGTTCAATTTTACTGCTTTGGGAGTGCCTTTCCCCTGCTTTATTACACGATTCTACTTGGCACTGTTTTTGTATAACACATTAATTTTACCGGTATGTCCAGATATTGGCGCTGTACCGGAGCTGTAATTTTTGCAGTCCCCTAATAAAAGACCTTACTGCATTAAATTACGAAGGAACTACAGCCGCGTTTTCCGCAACATATGCTCTCTCAGTTCCTTAAAAACATCTCGAAGTTAACTTAGTTTTGGCATCAAGTGGGATAAAAAAAGTTATATTAAAATGCAGCAGTTGTTTTTCCCCGAGAGGTTACAGTGCCGTTTATTTTCTTCCACAGATTTTCTATGTGTCAAGGGGAGAACGTTCGTCCTGATAAGTAAATATCTGTCCATTATCATTTTAGTTTAGTTTATTGGTTATTTATAAGTTTTTGGCCTTTTCACCATACAACCATGTTCAACATACATTTTCAACAAAAACACACTGGGAGTAACAAGGTTAAGATACGGACGGAGCAGATTATATAACAGCCACTTGTGTGTAATTATTCTCGGCCGTATTTATGTGAACCGTGACTGTGTGGGAAAATTAATTTTTTCTAATTTCTGCCTCCACTTTTTAATTTAGTGTTTAGTCTAACATAATACAACGCGTTTCGAACATGTTCTGTTCATCTTCAGGCGTTTACACATACATACATACATACATACATACATACATACAGTGAAATGTTACTTAAAAACAAACAGTCTTGAACTAGATTAATCTAGAACTCTTTGTCCATTGTTTGTTACATCACTGATTTCGATTTCTATCCATCCACTACCCCCCTCCCCCCCAAATGTCACACCAGTTTTAGTTCAATCTAGTTTAAGACAGTTTATTTTTAAGTAATATTTGTCTGCATGTATGTATAAACACCTGAAGATGAACAGAACATGTTCGAAACGCGTTGTATTATGTTAGATTAAACATAAAATAAACATGTGACTGGTAGCAGAAATTAGAAAAAAATTATGAAAATGTGCGTAGAAAGGGCATTTACGGTAGTACCATAATAAGTACTGTTAAAACACCCTGTGGCATCATAAACACTACAGTCGTAGTCTTTCATTAATTGATTATAAATTATTTTCCATATAAGCACATGAGCTTAACATTGGGAACCTGTAGCAAGTATATTAATGCCTTTTGATGAGATAAGTTGTTACTAAAGAATAGATGCCAACTACTCTGATCCCAAGAAAGTACTACTGGACGCTGAATGAGGTGCATTTCCTGCATTAGAGAATTCATTGGCTCTTCTTGGTGAATCCTTAATAGCGTATAAGGAAACAGGAAGTTGCTCATATAGACAACAGCTTCATTTCCACCCCCAATATTATGTCACAAGGAAACCAGGACGGCACATATCGCTTGGAAGTGCCCATGGTCTTTTCTCGCTATTATTAAACTTCAGCTGCTTCTTCCGCTGAAGTCAATTTTGTGAAATCATAGACTTCAACTGCTGCGTAGTGACTGTCCTATAAATGCCTTGATGAGTTCCAGGCTCCTTTCCTTTCAATGACTTAAATTTCCAAATTCCTTTAGTTAACTGACCGGATCTGATTTGGTATATAACCTTAGATAATACATTGTCCTCTGTTTTAGGCAGATGAGTCTTGTGGTTATGCTGGTTGAAATATGGCAACAGTTTTCCCATTATACCTGTCGCCGTCTTGGTGCATGGAAGCTAGGAAAATATACGTGATTGAAACAAAGGACTGTCAGTCTCTGTCTAAAAACTCAATACGGATACCCTTCTTGCTCTTATTTTACATATTCACTTTCAACTGATAAGTAATTACAATAACAGCTCAAAAGCAATTGAACATGGATAAAAGATTAGTTCTTTCATTTCAGTTTCGCAACAATAAAAGAAGACAGTCTGTCGATAAGGCAGTCAATCGCCTTCCAATCGCGGACTTCCACCACGAATTCATACAATGACCAGCCACATGACCGTCTTTGATTTAAGCAGGATAGACTTCACTCGTCAGCAATTTCGTTCGCTGGAATTTATTTGTAAGAAAACACAACGAGAAATGTGTTCTTATGATTTACGATGTTTAATGAAATTATGAAATAAATATTCTTTTCTCTCATTATTAACAGGAGTTGAAGATGGTGAAATGTTAGTGCAGTAGACTACATTTTGTAACACCATACTCTCCGAATAAATCAGCCCATAAACCGTATCTACTTCTCCCCTCTTAGTTGTTCCAAGAAATCTGCTCATAGCTGGTTAAGACGATACCACGAAACACTTGTGCTTCCGTAGAAACTGTTCCCCTGTCAACAGTAAGTGACTAACATAGCAGTCCACTGGATGGACAATGTATAATGGCTGGCCCATGCTAATCGATTGGTTTAGTGAAGCTGCGAGTAAATTACCGGTGGGAAGTTCGTATGGGACCAAACTACTGAGGTCATCGGTTGCTAGGCTTACACACTGCATAATCGTACTTACACCAACTTGCACTAGGGACAACACACACACACACACACACACACACACACACACACACACACGCCCGAAGGAGGACTCGAACCTCTGACGGGGGAGCCGCACGAACCGGGTCAAGGCGCCTCAGACCACGCGGCAGTGATTTAGTAACTAAGCGTGCGAAGAAATGGAAATAGTTTATTAAATTGATATACTGGCCCCGATCAAGTATCTTTAATGGTAGTTGGTTAAGTACCTTTCCCTTCTCCTTCCAAACTCACTTAACACTGTGTAAGTAGGCTGTTTAGGTTTTTATGTTGGTAACGTCACGTAACGCTCTGCATGAAAATCACTGGCTGTGCTATGTGCAGTCTGTAGCTGGTTGGCATTGTTATAATATTCGCTGTTGTAGTGTTGGGCAGTTGGATGTGAACAGCTTGTAGCGTTGCGCAGTTGGAGGTGAGCCACCAGCAGTGGTGGATGTGGGAAGAGAGATGGCGGAGTTTTGAGAGCGGGTGATCTGGACGTGTGTTCATCAGAGACAGTAAATTTGTAAGACTGGATGTCATGAACTGATATATGTATTATGACTTTTAAACACTATTAAGGTAAATACATTGTCTGTTCTCTATCAAAATCTTTCACTTCCCAACTGTGCCTATCAGTAGTTAGTGACTTAAGTAGTTAGAATCTTTTATTTAGCTGGCAGTATTGGCGCTCGCTGTATTGCAGTAGTTCGAGTAACGAAGTAAGTGGTTCATGAAAGGCACAGGTTATTGTTAGTCAGGGCCATTATTTTGTAGCGATTATTGAAAGTCAGACTGCGTTGTGCTAAAAATATTGTGTGTCAGTTTATTGATGATCAGAATAAGTAAAGAGAGGAATGTCTGAGCACGTTCAGTTTTGTTCAGCTGTTTGAATATCGAGTAAGGTAGAAGTTTCCAACACCAGTTTCCCAAAGGGGACGTTTCAACCGGTGTGGTATTGGACGGTTGTGAACACTTTTTGATTAGTAGAGTGCGTTAGTAACCTATCCACATCTGATTCTTTGTATCCGGTCATCTACGTTGTTAGTCATAAGTGTATCCGAGACTTAAGACGGCGAATGCAAAAAAACCAACGCCACACACAGAACTTAGATCAGCACATAGACTGTCTCTTCATGTTTCTATTTTTAATAAGCGTCTTCACGTAGTCGCAGAGCACAGCACTACATGTCATGCACGTCCAGACATGTAGACAAAATTATTATCCCCTCCATATAATCGCACTGAACTGGCTCCCAACTGCAGAGAGACATCCCCCAACCCCCACCTGTGAACATATTTTCAAACCTGCTGTTACTTAGCACAACTTCAACGACCGTACAAACCCTTCTGCCCGCATTGCCGTTCACAATTGTCACTAATGGTGCCCATATAGAGCTCATTTAATGTGGATTAAAAACTTGTATAGATGCTCTCTCCACTGCACGTCTTTATTTTCAGCACGTCGTGTAGTCTTCTTGCTGTTGTCTTCTAAGATCCCAGAGGTACTTACAAATAGCACACTGTAAACTGACGCGACAGAAGCCACGAAACAACGAATTGCACAAACACAGGTGGCAGTAGTACGACGTAGACAAGGCATAAAAGGGCAGTGCATTAGTGGGGCTGTCATTTGCACTCAGATGATTCTTGTGAAAAAGGTCTCCCACGTGATTGTGGCCGCACGACAGGAGTTTGAACAAGGAATGGTAGTTGGGACTATTCCCAACCACCTGCATGGGGCATGTCATTTTGGAAATCTTTAGTAAATTCAATATTACGAGATCCACAGTGTCAATAATGCATCGAGAATACCGAAATTCAGGCGTTGCTTCTCACCATAGACGACGCGGTGGCCGACGGCCTTCAGTTACCGACTGAGAGTAGTGACGTTTGCGTAGAGTTGTCAGTGTTAACATACAAGCAACACGGCGTGAAATAACGCATTCGTTAGGAGAGTGCGCCGAAATTTCACGTTAATGGGCTATGGCAGCAGACGACGGACGCGAATGCCTTTGGTAAGAGCACGACACTGCCTGCAGCGCCTGTCCGGACTCACGACCATATCGATTGTACCCTACACTACTGACAAACCTGGTCAAAAAATCCCGATTTCAGTTGGTAAGAGCTGATGGTATGTTTCCATTTTGGCACAGACCACACGAAGCCATGGATCCAAGTTATCATCAGGGCACTGAGCTGACATGGTTATGCCGGCCGCGGTGGTCTAGCGGTTCTAGGCGCTCAGTCCGGAACCACGGGACTGCTACGGTCGCCGGTTCGAATCCTGCCCCGGGCATGGATGTGTGTGATGTCCTTAGGTTAGTTAGGTTTAAGTAGTTCTAAGTGCTAGGGGGCTGATGACCAAAGATGTTAAGTCCCATAGAGCTCAGAGCCATTTGAACCATTTTTGACATGATTATGTTAATTTACGTGAATTTAATTTCAGCTATTCATATACTTCATGTTCCCAACCAACGTTGGAATTTTTATGGGTCTCGAAGCGCCTTGTGACCGGGCTACGGTTGTTTGCTGTTGGTTTTAAGAACATTCTGGACAATTGCAGCGAATGATTTGGTAACCCAGATCGTCGGACATGAATCTTATCGAACATTTATGGGACATAATGGAAAGGCCCGTTCGTGCACAAAATTCAGCAGTGGCAATACTTCCACAATTATTGGCGGCTGTAGAGGCAGTATGGCTTTATGTTCTGCAGGGGCATGCAACGCATATCGCATCGATATGCTGCGCTACACCGGGCAAAAGAAGGTATCCCATGACTTTTGTCATTTCAGTATGAATCTTACGGTTCAGCAACATGGCCTACTGTAGTGACCAACTGGCCGTTGAGTTTATTACTGCTTCTGTAGAGTGGAAATTGTAGTGGAACATAAATTTTCATTTTTACAAAAATAAAACAGCCAAGGCAGCAGCAATCCCTGAGTGGGAAAGAAGAAGGGAATGCTGGCATTTAGAGAGAATGAAATTAAAAAGAGGTTAAATAATAAGACAGTGTGGTTCTGCAATCTTAACCAATGCATACATCGCTGGAGGAAGTCTTCATCAGTCTTTGATGGCTCTCTTGAGAATGACTGTCAGTTGCACAGTCGAAATATTGTACAGCGACATCACTATGACAACCCAGAACCCCGAAATTCTTTTCAATACAGAGAAGCAGCTACCTTCCCTAGTCCAAAGTACATGTCAGAGACCTTATACTGCACTCAGTAATACGAAAATGCAACATAATTGGCATTTAGCGTGCTGCAGGTATTGCCTGTCTTTGATCAGCGTCAGTGCTCTGAATATTACCTCGTTCTTTTTGTAATGTAGAAGAAAACCTTTTGGGTCTTTGACTGACAGTTCAATAAAAAGAACATCAGATACTGAATGTTTCAGCCAGATTGTTTTGACTATTCAGTTTTTGTTCTCTTCTTTATATTTATAATATCTTGATTTATCTGTTTTGAATGAGCTTTACTTTAAAACTCGCCCTCGCTTCCAAATCATTTTGCAAGGAAAACGCTGGACCCATTTATGACACAAGTTAAACTGTACTAGCGCTTTTCCTCACGATCTCCATATCAATTCACATATGACTACCGAACGCCGAACGAGCCGTGTGAGAACGCACAGTCGAACATACGCCGTTTTATGCTATTAAATCATTCACCAATTGTCGAAATTACTCGCCTGGTTTGAACCATCCTTAAGAAGTATTAAATATTAATGTAATAAGTAAAAGAGACAAAAATGTTCACTGCAGGACACATAAAGCTAATACCGTTAACGCCACCAACAACCTAATAATGTACTCGGTCTGGCGAGAGAAACAGTCAACAAGTTTCACGATGTATGCAATTTCCAGCTGAAGCCACTGAGAGATAATTACATCCCCCGAAGATACAATATTGTGAGAGTTTGGCAGCTAAATTTCACCTACTTTTCCAAGTCTCGTAGACATTTTGTACGTCATTATGAATGGGTGCTTTAGTGAGACCATCTAGTTACTACAGGTGACCTGCGCGTTCTTAAAGTCTGGATTGTATGCGGGCATCCCTCTGGACACATCTGTTGCACTTTGAAGAAGGACATGTCTACAGTATATTAATTATATAGATGTAGAGGGTAGGGTACTTGGTTACCAAGAATTTATGTTAATAATAAATCTCTGAAACCGTCTTGTCTGTTAAAACACGCCAATCTGCAAAAGTGAAAGATGAATCTTCGTGAGGCTTTCGCAGGTAACTTGACTATGACTTGGGCAACTTACAGGTTTTATTTCACCAAAATCGAATCAGGAAAAAAAGAGATCGTTTGTAAAATTTAATCCTAAACCATCATATCTCTCTCTTTTTCTGTTTAAACACCCTAATCTGCGAAATTAATACACAGATTTTCATGGCGTTCTCACTGGTAACTTGGGCATTTACTTAATCGAAATCGAATGAGGGAAAAGAATTTGATTGAATTTTTTTTTATCTGAAGCAGTCGTATCTGTCTATTTCTATGTGTAAACACACTAATCTCATTCGCTGGGTTTCCACACGTACCTTGAGCATAGCTTGGAGTACCGTGTAGGATTCATTTCATCTAAATCGGATCAAGGAATAAAAGGACATCGTGAATTAAAGTATGATGTAAAACTGTCGTATGTGTCTATTTCTCTGTTGGAACACGCTAACCTCTTTCGTGTTGTTTGCACAGGTAACATGAGCATAGCTTAGGACACCGTACAGGCTTTATTTCATCAAAACTGGAACATTGTAAAAAAATACCGTAACTGAAAGCTTTATTCACACTAATGTTATAAATGCGAAAGTTGCTGTTCGTGTTACGTTCTTACGACTAAAACACTGAACTGATTTCGAGGGAATTTGGTACAGAAATACCTTGAAGAACCAGGTTACTTTCGAAAGCGCATAGTAAAAGATACTTACTGATTTGAAAAAAAGACTCTAATTAGGGGAATGTATTTACTCTGAAGAAAGCTATTTACCCTTTGAGAGTTGATCTTTGCCATATGTGTGAAAAGTTTTTTTGGTTGATATGTGCTAAGTAATACGATTCAAAATAATAAATACAGTGCTTACACAATTCTCTATTCAGTTTAATCCATTCTTCGACACTATTTGTTATGTAACCTACACATCATAGAGTGTATAGCTACTTTAACAGCACAACGCATAGCAGTGAGCTCAAGTGTGCGAGACAGATTGATTGTCTTGCTCAAAAAAATGGCTCTGAGCACTATGGGACTTAACTGATGAGGTCATCAGTCCCCTAGAACTTAGAACTACTTAAACCTAACTAACCTAAGCACATCACACACATCCATGCCCAAGGCAAGATTCGAACCTGCGACCATAGTGGTCGCGCGGTTCCAGACTGTAGAGCCTAGAACCGCTCGGCCACTCGGGCCGGCTGTCTTGCTCATCACGAGTTAGTTGGAAGTGAGTGAGTGAGTGAGCGAGTCTACTTTTGTCGATTTCCTCCTCTCTGTGTGACAACAATTTTAGCCATTTTATGCACATTGTTTCTTTTAAAATGTGGAAGGACGCCAATAATCCCACCGTTGAACATCCATAAACACCAAACACACCCACGCACCCACCCACCCACCCACAACCACATCCACTCACACACACACACACACACACACACACAGAGAGAGAGAGAGAGAGAGAGAGAGAAGAGCACACCTGCCCAAAGCCCTCTCCACACACTGTTTGGCAGTGACGCTGTGAATGCTGATGCATCGAATATTGTCACAGACTTTGACGGGAGGGGGTGGGGGTATTGGGTTGCACATCACGAGTTATGCTTGTCCGAACTGGCCGACACATGAGGGCAGCTGATCTTATTACACGTACAGCAGCTGACTTACCGTCACTCACCATAAAAAACTACTGATGTTCAAGTGCAACTGCAGTTTACAACTAGTGTTGAAATAAATATGGTATGGAAGGAAGCCCAAAATATTACAGAATCACCTTCAACATTCACACAGTGTGAGTTCAGCTCCTCATTGGATCGTTGGTGCACTCGACGTCCTGTATCATTTGGAAAGGTGTTAAACCGCAGCTAATGGGACCACACTACACGTCACTAAACAACTGTTCATTTTCGAGTTATATCCTTCACTGAAGATGTGGAGTATCATGTAACATTGTGAGCAATAGACTTTTGCAACCTACCAGATCTCGAATGACATTATCAATTAATTCCATTCGGTATGTTCCGTCGGAAACTAGTTGACGTGAGTCTGCATTCACAGACTGCTGCAGTTCTTGTTCGGTTTCTAACCGATTGTCATTAGGCGTTACTGTCGTCTACATTCGCTGCTGGTCTGGAAATTTTACGACCACTTTTCTCACACCACGATACATGGCTACATGTGGTACATAATTCTTTGTAGGCACGTTGGAGAGTCTGTACTGTTATACAACAAACAGTGTAAATTCGTTTGCCGTGTAATCATGTGTGGAGCCAAAAATTATAGATTCTTTCGGTAACTATGTCTCTACGTCTTGTTGTTGTCGTGGTACTCAGTCCTGAGACTGGTTTGATGAAGCTCTCCATGCTACTCTATCCTGTGCCAGCTTCTTCATCTCCCAGTACCTACTGCAACCTACATCCTTTGGAATATGCTTAGTGTATTCATTTCTTGGTCTCCCTCTACGATTTTTACCTTCCACGCTGCCCTCCAATACTAAATTGGTGATCCCTGGATGCCTCGGAACATGTCCTACCAACCGATCCCTTCTTCTAGTCAGGTTCTGCCACCAACTTCTCTTCTCCCCAATCCTATTCAATACCTCTTCATTGGTTATGTGATCTACCCATCTAATGTTCAGCATTCTTCTGTAGCATCACATTTCGAAAGCTTCTATTCTCTTTTGTCTAAACTATTTATCGTCCATGTTTCACTTCCATACAAACTACGTTTACCCATCTCATTTGATGAATTCCACATAACATTCTGGAACGTGCACACCACTTTCATGAGCTACATCAGCAGTGAAGGATCGCACGACCAAATGGCGCCATTGATGCGAGGTAGTGTTGAAAACTAGTACCTCCGAATTCTTTATGTGGATACTCTTTATTTTTTTTAAAAATAAAACAAACGTTATTAACATTCTTCATCTTTATTCTTCATATCTGCATATTTATTTCTCAACATACACACCCTGGAAACGAACACATTTCTCCCAATGAGAGACCAGTTCGTGATACAACCACTAAAGGACGTTGGATTTCGTTGACGGAGCAAGAGCCCCAGTTCTGCTTCCACCACTTCATCACTACCAAAGTGGAGCACTCGAAGGTGTGTTTTAAGATTTTTATAGAGATGAAAATCGGAAGGGGGCAGTCGGGGCAGCATGGAGCATGATCGGCGACCTTTACAGATGTCTCAGCGTTTCTGTATGATCTGGCATTGTCGTACTAAGGGAGAGGGTCTTCCCTGGGTGAACGAACTCTCCGAATACGAAAGCTGAATACAGCATGCCATTTCTCACGAACCGACATAGTTTACGTTAAACACTGTCATGTTTCGAGCTTCAACTTGGAGCTCCCTAGGGGCAGACAGGTGGAAATGTGTGGACACGAAGAATAAAGATATAGAACGTTACTAACTTTTGTTTTATCTAACAAGCTTTAAGGATATTCACATAAAAATTCGGTTGCATCACTTTTCAACACCCCTCGTACTTACGGATAGGAGGAAACCGTTTTATTTTATGGACAATGTCGGTATTATTTTACGCCTCTATCGACGTTATTTAACCTAATTTTGGTGTTATTTTATGTCAGCTTTAGCGGAAGTTTTTATCAATTTCGGAATTAGTGTGAGTGGCTTATTATTTAAGAAACTTGTAATTTTTATTTTGTTTTCGGTCATTGTTTTTCAGTGTTATGTTGAAAATGACATTACTCCTGTCATTTACTTTCTGTTCATTGTCAACATCGATCAAATTTCCTTAAATTATTAAAATACAAAATCATGTTAAATATAATCAGTTAACGTGAAATTAATTGTACCACTACAAGCTGCTGAATATTTTTCAACAAATCATTGCCTCCCGACATGACGCCACTAATCCATCAATACCTCATCGTAGTGTGGAAGCAGCCGTCCGGGGCAGGAACACGGAAGTAAAACTGCCTCCATCGGTACACCACACATTTGATAGTCCCCACATATTCTGCTGGCATGGCAGTTTGCTTTTCCACAACGTTATGAAGGGATCTGTATCGCTTCAGAATACCTTACATGGTTGAGGTCCACCGTTTGTGCACAAAATGCATTCTTTGCCACGTCAGCATGAACAGAGTTCATTACCATCCTTTGGGTGAATCAGTAACACGGAGCCGCGCGGGTTAGCGTAATGGTCTAGGGAGCTGCAGTCATGGACTGTGCGGCTGGACCCGGCGGAGGCTCGTGTCCTCCCTCGGGCATGGGTGTGTGTGTTTGTCCCTAGGATAATTTAGGTTAAGTAGCGTGTAAGCTTAGGGACTGATGACTTTAGCAGTTAAGTCCGATACGATTTCACACACATGTGTGAACATGTGTCAGCAACATGGAGTTGTAAACATAGACGTAATACGTGGCTGTGAGACCAGTTTGCGGAAGATTTGCACTTCTGTCACGATGAACGATTCTCATCAGTCGTCGTTGGTCCCGTTCTTGCATGATCTATTTCCGGCCCCTACGATGTTAAGAAATTTGATATTTTACCGGATTCCTTATATTCACGGCACACTCGTGAACTGGTCGTAATGGGAAATCCCCACTTCTTCCCTACCTCGGAGATGCTATGTCCCATCGCTCGTGCGCCTACTACAACATCACGTTCAAATTCACTTAAATCTTGATAACCTGCCATTCTAGAAGCACTAACCGATCTAACAACGCGCCAGGCACTTATTGTCTTATATAGACACAGCCGACCGGAGTGCCGCATTCTGCCTGTTGACATATCTCTGTATTTGAATTCGCATGCCCATCTCAGATTCTCATGAGTTTGTAATGGTACTTGAATTACGCAACCATTACGCCACCTCACCAGAACCTCTCGATACCAGCAATATTTTACTCTACTCTGTTTCTGTAATGTAGTTAACATACACTCCTGGAAATTGAAATAAGAACACCGTGAATTCATTGTCCCAGGAAGGGGAAACTTTATTGACACATTCCTGGGGTCAGATACATCACATGATCACACTGACAGAACCACAGGCACATAGACACAGGCAACAGAGCATGCACATTGTCGGCACTAGTACAGTGTATATCCACCTTTCACAGCAAAGCAGGCTGCTATTCTCCCATGGAGACGATCGTAGAGATGCTGGATGTAGTCCTGTGGAACGGCTTGCCATGCCATTTCCACCTGGCGCCTCAGTTGGACCAGCGTTCGTGCTGGACGTGCAGACCGCGTGACCCGACGCTTCATCCAGTCCCAAACATGCTCAATGGGGGACAGATACGGAGATCTTGCTGGCCAGGGTAGTTGACTTACACCTTCTAGAGCACGTTGGGTGGCACGGGATACATGCGGACGTGCATTGTCCTGTTGGAACAGCAAGTTCCCTTGCCGGTCTAGGAATGGTAGAACGATGGGTTCGATGACGGTTTGGATGTACCGTGCACTATTCAGTGTCCCCTCGACGATCACCAGAGGTGTACGGCCAGTGTAGGAGATCGCTCCCCACACCATGATGCCGGGTGTTGGCCCTGTGTGCCTCGGTCGTATGCAGTCCTGATTGTGGCGCTCACTTGCACGGCACCAAACACGCATACGACCATCATTGGCACCAAGGCAGAAGCGACTCTCATCGCTGAAGACGACACGTCTCCATTCGTCCCTCCATTCACGCCTGTCGCGACACCACTGGAGGCAGGCTTCACGATGTTGGGGCGTGAGCGGAAGACGGCCTAACGGTGTGCGGGACCGTAGCCCAGCTTCATGGAGACAGTTACGAATGGTCCTCGCCGATAGCCCAGGAGCAACAGTGTCCCTAATTTGCTGGGAAGTGGCGGTGCGGTCCCCTACGGCACTGCGTACGATCCTACGGTCTTGGCGTGCATCCGTGCGTCGCTGCGGTCCGGTCCCAGGTCGACGGGCACGTGCACCTTCCGCCGAGCACTGTCGACAACATCGATGTACTGTGGAGACCTCACGCCCCACGTGTTGAGCAATTCGGCGGTACGTCCACCCGGCCTCCCGCATGCCCACTATACGCCCTCGCTCAAAGTCCGTCAACTGCACATACGGTTCACGTCCACGCTGTCGCGGCATGGTACCAGTGTTAAAGACTGCGATGGAGCTCCGTATGCCACGGCAAACTGGCTGACACTGACGGCGGCGGTGCCCAAATGCTGCGGAGCTAGCGCCATTCGACGGCCAACACCGCGGTTCCTGGTGTGTCCGCTGTGCCGTGCGTGAGATCATTGCTTGTACAGCCCTCTCGCAGTGTCCGGAGCAAGTATGGTGGGTCTGACACACCGGTGTCAATGTGTTCTTTTTTCCATTTCCAGGAGTGTATTTCTGAGGCAACATTCAGATTTGATTTCATTAATGTAGAGATACTTTGATACCTCAATATATTTATATTTGCAATGATATTATTTGTATGTGTATTCTTTCTTTTGTCACTATGATCTTTGCCGTACTTGTAAGTCTGACTTTTGGGCGCGTAAGCGATTATTAGTTAGTTGTTAGAGAATCGGACCTTTAGAAAGTCAAGTCTTGGACGTCATGTTGGAAAGACGCATATCGTAGTTGGCTTATAAAATGTGAGGAAGATGTTTTCAAGTATGTTTTGTATTGTGAAGTGATGTTTTGTGTGTTACGTGATATTGCAATAAAATCAATTAAAAGGAAATGTAACTTAAATTCGGAGTGCTGATTTTTTTTCATCACTATTGTGCTAACTTTGAAAGATTTAATCTTCAAAATTGGTTTGTGAAGCACATCTACAAAACTTTTGAATATAACAGAATAAAACCTAGGCCTCTTTGCATCCGAGCTTGGAACATCACCACCTAGATTTTCGACGATTGAGCCATGATTTTACGAAACCAACGTGGGAAACACGAAAAGATGAGTGCCTAGTTTATTCATTATTACCTGAAGTGACTTTATTAACTGTGCTCTAATGTCACCTGCCACATAATAACTTTGTTGTTGCCCTAAAATGCAGTATTTAGCAGCGTGAGCAATCTTTGTTGTGGTAGGGTTGTTAGAAGCTTCAGTATATATCCTTTGTTCTTTGCTCGGAAAATCAACTGCCCATTTAAGATTTTTCGGTGGTTTTACAGTTGACAAAAACCACGGATTTCGGCTTTTTTTAGTTTTCGCTTTATAGTTTTCGCCAAATTTTCCTGCCCCGTAGTTGCACTCCGTCTGCAGGGCGGCAAAGCGACGAAAGGTCTCACTTAAGAGTACCGATTAACATTTTGATCTAGGAGCTTCTGAAACCCTTTACAGGTGGGGGACTTGTCGGCTGGCAAGGCGCTGCTTGCTGTGGACGGAACCGACCGCCTGCTGGGCGTCTGCCTTGGCGGGGAGGTGACGAAGGACTCCGGCCAGAAGCTGCTGCAGAAGGCCGATGACTGTGGGGACGAGCGCGCCGCGACGCTCCTGCGCTTCTGGGCGCACCTCGTGCAAGTGTCCAGGCTGCCGGAAGTGCTGGGGGCGTCGCGAGCCTGGGAGGTCGAGAAACTCGCCACGGACCCTGCCGCCCGCGGGCGCGGCATCGCCAAGGTCAGCGAAGCCGTACTGGCCACTAACTCTCCAGTACCTGTAAGCTGCAGGTGAACCTAGTTTTCCATATCTCGTGTGGCGAGCACAGTGGGTTCACATGAAACGCTAGGAATGAGCGCGGAATAGTATGGCACTTGGCGCCCGTCGAAAACATCGGATTGCAACCTGCCCGATGAGAAATGACCGAAAGTGCACCCGGGGATAAACACCGAACGAACAAGCTGATTGCACGGCAATAGACTTGCACACCTCACCCTCGGCAAAAAGGGAACCCTTATACACTGAAGAGCCAAAGACAATGGTACACCTGCCTAATATCCTGTAGGCCCCCCGCGAACACGCAGAAGTGTGGCAACACAACGTGGCGCGGACCCGACTACTGTCTGAAGTACTGCTAGAGGGAACTGACACCGTGAATTCCGCAGGACTCTTCATAAATCCCTAAGAGCACGAGGGAGTGGAAATCTCTTCTGAACAGCAAGTTGCAAGGCATCCTATATATGCTCAATAATGTTCATGTCTGGGGAGTTTGGTTGCCATCGGAAAACTCAAAATAGCGTTCCTGGAGCCACTCTGTGGCAATTCTGGACGTGCTGGTTGTCGCATTGTCTTACTGGACTTAACCAAGTCCGTCGGAATCAACAATGTACATGAATGTATGCAGGTGATCAGACAAGATGGTTACGTACACTTTGTGATCAAAAGTATCCAGATATCTGGCTGAAAATGAGTTACTAGTTCGTGGAGCCCGGTATCGGTGAGGCTGGAATTTAGTATGGTGTTGACCCGCTCTTAGCCTTGATGACAGCTTCCTCTCTCGCAGGCATACTTTTAATCAGGTCCCGGAAGTTTTCATGGGAATGGCAGCCCATTCTTCACGGAGAATTTAACTGAGGATAGGTATCGATGTCGGTCGGTGATGCCTGCCAAGAAGTTGGTGTTCCAGAACATCCCGAAGGTGCTCTATAGGATTCAGATCAGGACTCTGTGGAGGCCGGTGCCTTACAGGAACGTTACTGTCGTGTAACCACTCCGCCACAGGTCGTGTATTATGAACAGGTGTTCGATCGTGTTGAAAGATGCAGTCGTCATCCCCGAATTGCTTTTCAAGAGTGGGAAATGAGAAGGTTCTTAAAACATTAATGTAGGCCTGTGCTGTAATAGTGCCACGAAAAACAACAAGGCGTGCGAGCTCCCTCCATTAAAAACACGACCACAACATAACACCACCGCCTCCGATTTTACTGTTGCCATTACACACGCAGGCAGATGGAGTTCACCGGGCGTTCGACATATCCATATCCTGCCTTCTGATCGCCACATTATATTCCATGATTCGTCACTCCGCACAAAGTTTTTTCACTGTTCAGTCGTCCAATGTTTACGCTCCTTACACCAAGCAAAGCGTGATTTGACATTTACCGGCAACATGTGTGGCTTATGAGCAGCCACTCCACCATGAAATCCTAGTTTTCTCACCCTACCGCCTAAATGTCATAGTAATTGCACTGGATCCTGATGCAGTTTGGAATTTCTGTGTGATGGTCTGGATAAATGTCTGCGTATATTACACAATACGACCCTCTTCAACTCTCAGCGGTCTCTGTCAGTCATCAGAATAGGTGGGCCTGTACGCTTTTGTGCTGTACGTGTCTGTTCACGTTTCGACTTTACAATGACATCGGAAACAGTGGGCCTAGGGTTGTTTAGGAGTATGGAAATCTCTCGTACAGAAATGACACTAGTGACACACAAACACCTGACCACGTTCGAAGACCATGAGTTCCCCAGAACGCCCCATTCTGTTGCTAAACAATGTCTAATGACTTCTGAGGTCGCTGATACGGATTACCTGGCAGTAGGTGACAGCACAATGCACCTAATATGAAATACGTGTGTTTTGGCTGGTTCAAATGGCTCTGTGAACTATGGGACTTAACATCTCAGGTCATCAGTCCCCTAGAACTTAGGACTACTTAAACCTAACTAGCCTAAGGATATCACACACATCCGTGCCCGAGACAGGATTCGAACCTGCGACCATAGCGGTCACGCGGTTCCAGACTGAAGCGCCTAGAACCGCTCGGCCACCATCGGCCGGCCGTGTGTTTTGGGGGTGTCCGGATACTGTTGATCACATAGTGTGCATATCACCTGTCACGGTCGTATTTAGACTATCGGGGGTCCCACTTCCCACCAACTGCACAAGCCGCAGACCATTCCAGAGCCTCCACCAACTTGAACAGTCCCCTGCTGACATACAAAGTCCACGGATTGATGAGGTCTGCTCGAAACAATTTAAACCGAGACTCATCCAGCTAGTATCAATTTTCCAGTCATTAACAGTCCAGTGTTGGTGTTGACTGGCCTACGCGAGGCGTAAAGCTTTGTGTCGTGCAGTCGTGAAGGGTAAACGAATGGGCCTTCGGCTCCGAAAGCCAAATTCTATGATGTTTCGTTAAATGGTTCGCACGCTGACACTTGTTGATAGCCCAACATTAAAATGTACAGCAATATGCGGAAGGATTCCATTTACGTCACGTTGAACGATTCTCTTCCGTCATTCTTGCAAGATCTTTCTTCGGCCGTAACGATGTCTGAGATCTGTTGTTTTACCGGTTTCATGATATTCGTGGTCACTCGTGAAATGGTCTCACGGAAAAATCCCCGCTTCATCGCTACCTCGGAGATGATTTGTACCATCGGTTGCCTGCCGACTACAACATCGCGTTCGATCTCATTTGAATGTTGATAACGTGACATTGTAGCAGCAGTAACCGATCTAACAACTGCGCCAGACGCATGTTGTGTTATACACGCGTTGCCGTCGGCAGCACCGTATTCTGCCAGTTTACATATCTCCGTATTTTAATACGCATGCCTACAATTGATTCTTTGCCGCTTCAGCGTCGGCTCTATCTTTCTCTCACTGTCTGTCTAACTTCTAAAATCCCTTTTCTCTTGAGCGGGTAGATGAAAGAAATCGAAATTTATGTCACATACTATGATGTATGTAGCTTAGCTGTGCAAAATACTGAAGCTTCTAAATCAGTGCAATCAAAAGTAACGTTCAGTTATACCAAATTTTTATACCCACAGGGTCTCTCATCAAAACCTATAGTGTATTTCTCGTTCACCTTGAATCATGACATTTGCTGGGAGCAATCTTTAACAGTGACAGTGAGTTCGTGGGATAGAGTTCCACGCCTGTTGCACTTGGTCGGTCAACATAGGGATGGCTAATGCTGGTTCTGGATGACACTGAGGTTGTGGGCCGATGATGTCCTGCATGTGCTCAATTCCAGACAGATGTGATGATCGAGCAGGCCACTGCAACAATTACAGTCGAGGAGAAAACGAGCGAGACCACTCACATTTTCTTTATGCTAATCCGCACAGCTTTGAAGTCTGCTACACAGCATAACAGGCAAGGCGACAAAGTGCTTCCAACATACTATCCACAGGCGTGTAATTGAAAAACTTTCCGAACTTTGTCATGTTGTTTTCAATCATGTGTAAGACTATTTTAACGCTGAATAGTGTGTTAAACACAACACGTGAATATAAAATATAAATGAAGGAAGAAACGCTAACTAGGGAGCTGTACTAATAAAAATAAATTCCAGCTCATCGAGATAACATAATTGTTTTAGTAAGACAAAGTACTCCAAATCGTTACGAATTAGCAAAATATTACGCGCTTTCGGCCACGAAACGGTCTGTGTCATCGTTCAGACCAGTCACACTGGATAACCGTTGCTGACCTACCATGAAAGTGTACAAATTTATCAGTGCGTGAAGATTCATAACGAAATTCTGTTAATGGTGAAAAGGGTTTCAGCGGGTGCGGTGGCCGAGCGGTTCTAAGCGCTTCAATCACGAACAGCGCGGATGCTTCAGTCACAGGTTGGAATCCTACCTCGGGAATGGATGTGTGTGAGGCCCTTAGCTTAGGTAGGTTTAAGTAGTTCTAGGTCTAGGGGACTGATGACCTAAGCAGTTTGGTCGCACAGTTCTTAGAGCCATTTTTTGACCTTTCGCGTAAATTTACTTTACATAAACTGCCGTATCTTTAGAGTGAGTTGACATAGAAGCCCACTTTTTACACCACCAAGGTCTGTGCAACAGAGCAGCACATCATTTTGCCATTTTCATCTCGAAATTGACGGCTTATTCATATCTGGGGTAATAATAGAGGTCTGTCTGCTAGTGTAGTTAGCTAATGCAAGGGGGGTCTGGTTTGTTTTCGGTTCTAATCTCGATGGAGGAAGATAATCTATCAGTAAAGCCATTTTAAGAAATTCTCGCGCCCCCAGTGCGTTTTATTGCTACTTTCATTCTGAACCAGCGCCTTGTGTGGATGTCAATATGGAACTCTTGTAGAATTTCATATTTGTTACTGCCTACTTTTTCCGCTTCTGTCAATAACTGAATTGACTAAATTATGGCAACGAATGATTTTTAACAGAATTTTGTTATGAATCTTCATTTGCACACTTTCATGGTAGATCAGCAACGGTAATCCAGTGTGACTGGTCTGAATGATGACACAGACCGTTTCGTGGCCGAATGCACGTCTCGTATTTTGCTAATTCGTAACGGTGTGGGGTACTTTGTCTTACTAAAACAGTTGTGTTATCTCGATAAGCTGAAATTAATTTTTATTAACACAGTACATTCTAATTAGAGTTTCTTCTTTCATTTATATCTTATATTTACGTGTTTAACACACTAATCAGCGTTAATACAGTGTTACACATGATTAAAAACAGTCTGACAAAGTTCGGATAGTTTTTCAGTTTCCGCCTGTGCATGGTATGTTGGTAGCACTTCGTCCCCTTGCCTGTTATGCTCTGTAGCAGACTTCAAAGCTGTGCGGATCAGCATAACGCAAAGGTGAGGGATTTCACTCGTTTTGTCCACGACCGTACACAGTCTGTAGACCACGTCGGATTCGAGCAGCTGGTATGTGGGCGACCATTATCCTGTTGGCAAACACTACTGGAAAGCTGTTTACGAATGGCAGCACAACAGATAGAATCACTGAATTGACTAACAAATTTGCGGTCAGGCTACGTGGGATAACCAGAGGTTGGGTGCAAGCCTTCAATTGGCCTCCTTCTAACCAACACAGGGCGGTCACTGGCACCGAGGCAGAACCAGCTTTCATCAGAAAAAAAAAACAGACCTCTACCGTGCCCTCCAACGAGCTCTCGCTTGGTCAACGGCGGTGGCTTGTGGTCAGTGGAATGTACGCTACACGCCGTCTGGCTCCTAGCTGTCCTTGAAGTAACCGATTTTTAACTGTTCGTTGCGTCACTGCAGTGCCAACTGCAGATCAAAACGCTTCCGCAGATGTTGTACGATGCGCCAGAGCCGTACGCCGAACACGATGGTCTTCACTCTCGGTAGTGCCTCGTGGCGGCCCAGAGCCAGGTTTACTTGTCACCGTATATTCTCGTGACCACCGCTGTCAGCAAAGGTGTAAAGTGGCTACATTCCTGACACGTCTTTCTGCAATAATGCAGAATGAACAACCAGGTGCTTGTATTCCTATTACACGACGTCGTTCAAACCCAGGAGTTGTCGATAATGCCGTCGTTGCCGCCTTAAAGGCGTCCTTGACAAACATCATCTCACCACGTCAAATCTCAAAGGCAACTAACGCTCACGAGTGTGTGCATTTAAAGCAAATCTGGTTTGCATCCTCGTAGCGGTGCCACTAGCGCCACTCTTACGCGTCTGGAGGAAATTTTAACGGATAACATCTATCAGATGTAGAAACGCACCTACGGACTTTCGTTTATGTCGCACAACTCATTCTAATTGCTGATAATTTTTTTCCCGACGGTGTATGTTTCACGTACTAGGGTCTATTACTCCTTGGCGTTGTAAAATCTTCAGCTTGTAAGTCAATGAAATCAAAAGATATGGCCATTTATGTCACATATTTTGATACGTGCAAATTCATTCATTAAAACATATAGTCAACGTCCGCCTCATGTGGAGCCATAAAATTTGGAAGAAATAATGCTTCACACTACAGGTAAAGGAAAGAAATACGAAAATTGATAATCTGTATTACGTCACACGAATGAAATATCTAACTCCAAACTTCGAACTTTTTCGTTCTCGAAAGTCTTGGAATCCTCAGAATCGATTTCTTGCCAATATCAATGTCGATAATAGGCAGAAGTCGTTGATCCCGTGATGAGTAAGCTGTCTACATACACAATTAACTTTGTGGACGGAACCTCCAGAACACGAGTCCTACTCGCAAATGGTCAAGGTTTAAATTTATGGTACTTGAAGTTCAGAACTGAAGTATCAGTTATAGAAAGCAGTTCCATGAATCTCTGAAAAATTCTCGAGAAAAACGACTTCGCATTTCTCCAACAGTATTGAATTTCCTAATGTAAGGTAACTATTTCTCGTCAGGTAGCGTGACTTTATAGTAGTTGTAAGCTGTCAGGCAAATCCAACACCCTCCATGAAAACCCTGACCTGACAAGCAAATCCAGTAGTATGTCACATAGCTCCGAATAAATCGTGACAATAACCAAACTAATACGAGTAATGAGGGAGCAAATGGAATACCACAGACTAACACAAGAATGCCTAAATGCATGTCATACCTCCCCACCGTGAGACAGACGCAGTTCCAAGGGGAGAAACGAGAACAGAAGCCGAGAGCAGAACCATGTGAAGCTAGAGGGCCCTATAATAAGGGACGGACACCCACGTCTCCAGCTAACCACCAGGACCACCCCTAGCCCATGTTAAAAGCTAGAGCCCTCCAGAAGAACAGTATAGAACTTACGATAACACTAAAAGGGCCACACCAGCCGCAAGTTTTAGCGTGAGACATTTTCGCGTCTCTGTTACGTTGCAAACCTAAAAAACATTGCCTCACCACTAAATGTAACCGCCAGGACCACCCCCCAGCCCATGTTAAAAGATAGAGCCCTCCAGAAGAACAGTATAGATCTTACGATAACACTAAAAGGGCCACACCAGCTGCAAATTTTAGCGTGAGACTTTTTCGCGTCTCTGTTACGTTGAAAACTTTAAAAACATTGCCCCACCACGAACAGTATAACGTTTCTCATTGGCTAGACAGAGTTTTTGTAGGCGGAGCTTAAGGTTAACATTGAGACCCTGATTGGTCAGATGAAGACACAGCCAGATAGTTTTTTCTAAAACCAACTTCGGTTAATTGTAGTAAGGAGAAGTTAGGAAAGAGTTGCTTCCGACGCGGCGAGATGCATGGAACTGCGCTGGCCGCCGCTCCCTGACGAACACCGACAAGGAATTGAGCGCACGCGATGCCGCATTTTTGAGTGCATAAGGCTTCACTCCGAACTGCAAAAGTGTCATCTGTTACATCCCCTTTTTACGTAATACTAGTGTAGACCGTCAATTAAATCTCATGCTATTCACATTTGCTACGTAAGTTAAAATCTGAAATACAATTATTTCTCTGTTATATAATTATTGAGAAGCCACATCAGCCACTGTAATTTACCACAAGTTAGATAACTAATTAAAGATAATTGAGAGTCACTGTAGACAATTTTGATAGTTTTCTCTTTTGTGAAACTTGTAGAACTTGGAAACCCATTCAGGGAATATTCTTTCACATTTTTGTTGAACGCAGTTGGTTTTTAGCACCTGTATTAAAATAATTCCTTTTATCAATAGTGCAATTTATAAACAATATTTTGAGAGAAGAGAAAAATTTCCAATGGTAAACTTAACTGCTTTTTCGATGTTATTTTACCAGCTAACTAAAAATATGAAAGCCTTGAACGCTTTTCACTAAATTTAGTTAGTATTAAGATTCTTTTACAGGGGGCGCAGTGGAGCTGATGCTGAAAACATTAAGTGTTTGGTTATATCATCGCTAGTCACACTGAACTCTTCTGAACTCTACATGTCATGTGTTGTCTGGCGTCTCCTTACCCGCAATAGGTCCCAGGTTCAACCTAGTCAATTCCCCACAAAACACGCTCAGAGCATCGTTGCGCGAAAGGGGTAGGGAGACAGGACTTAGAACAAGCGGAAACCACGCAGAAAGTTATAGAATAGCGATCCTGCCAGGATGGTAAAATACCATGATTGAAGGTCGACCACATGCCTACCTATCTCAGAAAAATATGTTGTTGAAAAATTTTTTTAAATTTTTTTTTCTTAAAGTTATACATAGTCGAAAACAGTAGCTGCAGCGATAGATAGCGAGAAAGTATTCCATAGAAAGTGAGACATTCTAGCAGAGACAATAGCGTAGTTAATTTATGAATTTTAATATTGTTAGACTTAAGTTTTCTCTCCAATGCTAGCGCACAGGTGGCAGATATATCGTTGACAAGTTGGTCCCAACAAGTAAGTGAATTGATTGTCAAGTCGTGTGTGCAAAAAGTTTATGAAACGCGTGAGGTCGTATGAGCGCATGTTGATGCGAAGTAGGGCGCGTGAATTGCTTTAAAAACAGAAAATAAGGGATTCGGAAATATTAGCAATGGCAGATCGAGACCTTGACCGAAATGAGGTAGAGACCCAGCATGAAGATGGACAGAGAATAGAGGACAGTACAACAGAGGATGCAGTATCGCGAGAAATAGGACAGATAACGCACCATAATGAGGATAATGTACGTCAAGGCACAGTAAACCTAGGTCAGCATACGACAGAGGAGCAGGAATGTAGAGAGACAGCCGATGAGGATTCTAACTTGCGTCTTGAAGATGTAGAACCCATAGTACAAGTAATCAGAGCTCCCTCACCACAGGGTACAAGGAATTCGAGCAGAAACGTATCACTCCACAATTCAATGCAATCGGTTGGAAACCAACACTTGGCTGAAAAGACAGAGCGTAGGACGTCTGAATACAACGCAATAGGACCCACCAATCTGGCAGAATTATTACAATTAATGACGGAAACCATGAGAATACAAAATAAAGAAATAGCGAACCAAATTAAAATTCAGAATTCAGAAATGACGAAACAAAATGCAGAAACCACGAGACAAATGCGTGCGATTAAAGAAGAAAACAAAAAACATCAGTTACACCTAAGTCATATTGAAGACGAGGCAAAAGAATCTCGAGAAGTGATAAGAAACTTAGTAACGGGTCACAATCAATTGTGAACAGACATTGACAAGGTACAAGCGGACGTACAAACATTGGTTAATGACACTCAGGACGAGATCAAAACATTACCTAACAACACCCAGGAAGAAGTCAAGAAACTAGAGAAACAGATAAACGTAATTACTAGACAAGCAGCAGGTACAGAGCGTGAAATTGGCTCAGTACTTGAATGTGTCCAATCAAAATCAACCGCTTCCAGTGTACTTAAATTAGCTATTAGCATTCCCTTCCTTAATCATTTATCCTCAGACCCAAAATTATCTACATGTATTGGTACCTTCTGTACTCCGTCAATTTCTGTAAAATGAACTACACTCCTGCGCACAAAACAATGTGCTGCGTCTAATTCGTCATTTACTTCCAAAGGTTCCACTATGCATAGTGCGTTTGTGGGTGAGGCAGTATGAATGTCTACCCAAAGTATTTTTCCCGTACCGACCGGTAGTGTATCCCGCGAATCTACCTTCAAGGAAATAGCGTGCAGTTTTGGTAATTCCTCATTCCGGAGTAAGGGATCTTGCAGCTGAATTTCCTTGGCAACGGTTTCACTTAGTCGAAACACGGTTCAACTAAGTTCCACGGTTTGTTGCCCGAGGTTGATTATGGCGTGATGTTTGTGCAGGAAATCTAACCCTAGGATAGCATCGTACTCGTCGCTCAACCTCGATACTACCTCCATAACTTCTTGGAATTTTACTCCATTTATGTGAAAGGACAGTGACGTACAGCCTTCTGAACGTATGTATTTCTTATTTACTGTACATTTGTTACTAACAACTGACACAAAAGCTGCGGTGTCCACCAATAGCCTACTTTCTTTACCATTAATGATGCCTGATAACCAGCATTCCGCCTTTGCATGCGCTTTGATAGCATGGAATTTTACTGGGAACGCCGGGTGGCGATTCCAGGGGTCCCTGATTCGTTTAACTGTCCCCTATTCTCTGATCTCCTTACTCTTCTACATTCCCGAAATGTGTGACCTATTCTGTGGCAAATTGTGCACTGTGGCTGCCTGCAATTTTTTGAAATGTGTCCCTGTCCGTCGAATCGAAAACAGTGAACTCCTGTGGCGAATACATTTTTCTTTTCTTTGTATTTTGTCACGTCATCGATTTCCTCGAAAGCGGTAGCAATGCTAAGTGCTTCGTTTAAGGTTTTCGAAAATTCTGCACGGACACGGCGTAAAAATTCGGGTGGCAAACCACGTAAAAAAGTATCTAAAGCTCTATTTTCAGCTTCCATCAAAATGTACTTATTCGCTTCGTCGCTCGCGGTCAACTGGTATGTGTGACTATTAACTTTCCGGATCCTATCCACAAAACTTTCAAGTGTTTCATTATGTCTCTGAGCCACGGTGTTTAGTTGTTCTCTGTAAAAACGGCAACTGTTCTGTTTTTTTTATATCTTTTTAACAAGCCTTGTTTCAATTCCTCAAATGTTAATACATTCCGCAATTCCTCTTGATATAAGACGTGTGTCTTTGCTTCTCCAATTAATCGTAATTTTTTCATTTCTAGTAGCTGTTCATCCGTCCAATACCCTAGTTTAGATGCTGCTAATAAATCTGCAAAAAATGCTTCTATGTCCTCACCCGGCTTGCCAGAAAATGGGGTCACTAACGTTGCTGCTGATGGGTCTAACATGGTTGGGGTTGCTTTGGAAGATGAACTACTCTGGGATAATCTGTTTAGCAAGTCATTGTTATCTTGTTTTAACTGAGCAACTTGATTAACTAAGATTTGTATAGCTTCGGTTGCGGAAACTTCTTGTACCTGACTGTTTGCCATTGTACTATTTTCCTGTTTACACAAGTACAATACAAACCAATATTTAACTTTACTACAGATATCACTACCAAGTATTTGATTTAGTTCAAGAAATAATGAGTACGTGTCTATGTCATTACCAAGAGGGAAAAACAAAATACAATATCAATTACTACTTGAAAAGAATAATAGTAACTCACATGAGTTTCGCTAAAAACAAAAAGAACGAAAGAGCAAAAGAAATATCGTTAGCCATTTTGCACTCACCAAAAACTGAATTAAAGTCTGTTGATTGTAGATGGTTGCTAGCTATATTGTGCCTGTGGCTGATACTGGTGTTGATGACTTCTTGCGCCGTGGTCCTCGAATCAATATAGCCGCTACCGACGTTTAGTTACCGGATAGATCCAAGTTCTTTCTGCCAATATATTTATGTCCTACACCCGAAAGAGCCAAGGTATTCTGACACCAAAAATGTAGAATCTATTTTTTTATTTATTTCTTGTTATTCTTATTAATTGTCAGGCATGGAGAGCTGGGCTACATGGGTTCTTCCTTTGGCTCAGAGGATGAGGTACAACAAAATATCCCTTACTCCAAGAGTTATTTATTGACAAACATTTCCTTGACAACAGTGCATTCAGCGGACTTCAACCGGTTTACTTTACTCGCTTGGTTCAGTGCTTCCGTAGCAACACGCCGCAGTGGCCTCGGTGCTGGCGGCGGTGGGAGATGCTAACGTAGACTGCAAGGAATGCCACAGAAATAGCAGCTGACGACGGCCGCACGTTGCGAGCGCTGCTTACGCGGCAAGACTGTGTGCCGGCGAGTGGACTGGCTTGCAATTCCGGGCGGCTGGCCGGCCACTGCGATGACGAAAGTTGCCCCGTGCTAGAAGCGAACCCGTGTTCTCAGATTCGGCGGCTCTGGGCGGCGTCCATTGAACTGGAGTTCTTCCCAATTCACGATGACTTTACTGGTTCGGCCGCATCCCTTCGTCCGAACCAGTCACCTGGGTTATTCACTATACGTCTCCCTCTGTTGCTATAGGTGAGACTTCGACTTTCATGACTTGACTCGGAACGAAGACTCGACTTCTGTGACTTACTGGCGAAGGGACAACATCTTCTTCTTTCTTCGCAAGTCGTGGTAACTAGACGCTGCTATTAGGTTCGAAGCTGTTCTAGACGCTGCTATCAGGTCCGATGGTGTCCTATGACCTCCTTAGCTGCCGCTTCTTCTTCATGCGTACCGTCGGGAGTAAATCAGCACGCCCAGCAACCGTCACGAGGCTTCCGGAACATGACAAGCGTACTCCATAAGTTGATCAGCACTTCCAGCAGACTTCTAGCAGACTCCCAGCAGACTTCAGAAGAAGCTGCAAACTTCGAGAGGGAGCTGCCTCTTTCCGGGGTATTTATTTCGTGTTCCTGCTGACGGCGTGACGTTTGTAGCACAGTGACTGACCTCTGTGGTTCGATGCTAGAAGGTTCCCTCGTGTATCGTACACGTGACTTATGCTGGCTCCTGATCCGTCTGCCCTGCTTTCCAGCGGGGCGGGCAATGTCCTCCGGACGACGGCCCCAGTAGACTGCTGACTGCTTGGTTCGCATACTCGATCGGACGATTACCTCTCCGCGGTCCTGCTCCACTTCCGTGTATCTGCTAGCGTGCTTGAGTCCCTGTAACTTCCTTCACCAAGTCTTTACTTAATTTTATAACTAATATTTACACATACGATCACTACACCTATTACAAGTGTGTTACACAAACGTATCACAAAAGCAGCGCTGAAAATATATGATAACCGCATAGTCAAAATAGAAGCGCAAACGAAGCAACAATTTCAGAAATTGCGAACAGAGTTGTTGCAAACCATTGAAGAGCGTAGTGAACAAGACAGAACAAGCACTAAGTCCGCAACCACATCCGTATCTGTAACAACGACGGAAAAACAAGCAATTAACGAAGATATCATGCATTTTCGATTCCAGTCACAGGCGGAAAATAACATACGTCAAATCAGACAGCCTGCACCACAACAAACACGTTTCGAAATTCTTGATGAACAAACGGCACCACAAACACATGCAGAACCACAAATGTATGTGTCAAGACAGCTTGGATCGTGCAATGAAGCGGCAAGGTTAGCCAGACAAGATACCGAACCAATACCTGACAATGGAAAGCCAGGTCGCGAAGAGTACAGTGCAATGCATTCAGTTACACGTTCACAACCGATGGAAGATAATTATTGCGCACCACTCTAACGATACTACGCAAGGGTACTCGAAAGTTACAGTGGACAATATCCAATGGACCTACCACAACCGGAAAGAACGACGGGAGAAATGATCAGAAACAAAGGTGGCGAAGAATCGCGAATTTCATATGGAACTGTGACAAAGTACGGCAACGATTATTTCCTCACAGTCAGAAAACTTCCACACTTTCGTGAAGGAAACTCATTACATCCACGAACTTTTATTGATCAATTCCGAGTAGGATTACAAGAACACTGGACGCTAGCACACAAATTAGACTTTATATGTGCACACTTGTCAGGAGCAGTCGCAAAAACCATGCAGAATGTTGCAGCGACATGCCGATCGTACGAAGATTTCAGAGAGAAGTTTCTCTCACGATATTGGTCCAGCGAAGCACAGAACAGAGTGAAGTACGAATTATTACAGAACCCATATTTTCGAATTAATAGTAAAGAAAAATCAATGCTTAGATGTACCATACAGTGACGGAGAGTTGATTAAATTATGCGCGATGAGTTTCACTGCGTTCCCTCTTCAAAAGAATCTCTAAACTGGGTAGAGAACCGCAACACGACAATTGTTTATCATGTTAGTGATTTTCTTGTATTATTGTCTATGTCTTCGCCTGTGGATAAATGTGCCTTATCTTACTCATCCCTAGGCACCTGTTTACACTTTTATACAGTTCGCACCGATATGCTATGATCTCACTTACGAGTCTCTTTCCTAACTTCTTGATAACAACTGCACACACTATATAAGTTTCCTCTGATTTGATGCATCAGCGCTCTTGTTAACGTTTCCTTTGCGGATGCATACGTTATAACAAATCTAAGACTACTATTCAACTTTTCTATCATTTTACTTGTTTTCTCCAGTTCATATCGCTTTTCAGTATTATCCCTTCTTAATAGTAAACGTTTGAGAGGCTCTGTACGTTTGCCTATCATCTCGCAATAAGATATTGTTGGGATACATAATCTTGATTTGATCTTGTCTTCATCCACAGTTAAACAATGTACCCATTACTTACACTACACTGTCCAATCATATTAATGTGACCACCTCTCAAAAGAATGAAGAACTAATTTTGCAGCGTGGACTGCTGAGACACGTCTAGAAAGGGAGTCAGTGAGGTTCTGGAAGCCATGATGACTCCAAGGTCGTGGCAAGCTGTACTCGGTTGAGGCTCGACGGTGCGAGCAGCCCGATCGAGATGGTCCAGCAGATTCTTGACAGGGTTTCAATCCGGGGAGTTTAGTGAAGTGGGTAGTTCGAACCATGCACGTGCACTGGGAGCTGTGTGGTGCGTTGCATTGTACTGCTGGTAGGTGTTACCGTGCCGAGGAGAAACACACTGAATGTAGGAACGGACATGGTCCCTAAGGCAAGATCCAAACTTGTGTCCGAAGGAGCACAAAACGTGATTCATCTGAAAATCCCACCTGTCGCCACTCAGTGGACGTCTTCACAGGGGTGAAAATTACTACGACTGCCCCTGAACATTAATCACCATAGAGGCCTGAACCTGGCCTCTGCTGCGGAGGGCCAGCGCAGCAACGTACACTTAACGGTCGTTGAGGAGACACTGTTGATAACCCCTTGGTTCATCTTGGCGGTCAGTTACTCAACAGTTGTACATCTATTTGCCCTTGCACATTACTGCAGGCGTCGTTCACCCGCGTTATCTACAGAGCGTGGTGCGTCCCAGTTACCTCAGCGTCATTTTTCCATGCAAGATATACTTTAACCATGGCGGTACGCGAAGTTACTAACGTAGCCCGACCTCTAAATGCTTCCACCCTTGGCCCGAAAGCCAATGGTCATGTCCTTTAGGTCCTCAGGATAAATGTCCCCGCTTACGACAACGTCTACATTCTTTACAGGTGTAACACCCCCCGGCCGGCCGATGTGGCCATGCGATTCTAGGCGCTTCAGTCTGGACCCGTGACCGCTACGGTCGCAGGTTCGAATCCTGCCTCGGGCATGGATGTGTGTGATGTCCTTAGGTTAGTTAGGTTTAAGTAGTTCTAAGTTCTAGGGGACTGATGACAACAGATGTTAAGTCCCATAGTGCTCAGAGCCATTTGAACCATTTTTTGACACCCCACCCCCTCTCCCTCCAGATACGTTTTATGTGCCCTGTACTGCAAGTACTAAGAAAAAGAGAGCAGAAGAAAAACGCTGTATCATTGTTGTACACTACTCTATTGGTTCAAATCTCGAGATTTAATCGCCAACTCGCTGCATTTACTTTCAGGAAAAATAACTCATGTGGAATATCTTGCTTTATTCACACACGATATATACGGTCCAATCACATTAAGGGGACCATCGCATACATTCAACGTCAACTTGCAGTAACCACTCACAAGCGGCAGGGGGCACCACTAGCAGTGGAGGGCAAGTAATGATTGCCACCCCATGTCGCGTATCATATCCGTAACTTCCTCTCTCTCCAACTTCGCTGTAATACAAAACGAAATGTCCTTCTTTGAAATTTTCCTGTGTTATCCCTCAGTCCTACCTGGTAAGGATCTAATATTACTCTGGAATACTGTAATCGTAGGTGGACAAGTATAGTGTAGGGAGTTTCGTTAGTAGACCTGTTTCATCTTCTAAACGTTCTGCCAGTAGAACACAGACTTTGGTTTGCCTTAATCACAACACTATGTATGTGATCGTTCCAGTTTATGTTGGCCGTAATTACAATTCCCAGATATTTAGTTAAATTGACAGGCTTTAGAGTTTTGTGATCTATGGCGTAACAGAAATGTAACGGAGTCTGTGGATAACCTCACACGCTTCATTAGTTTGAGTCAGTTGCCACTTTTAGAACAATAAAAATGTCGTTTATAAATCTTTTTATAATTGATGTCGATGATGCAATGATTATACAAGACCATAATGTCAGCATTGTCAAAAAAAAATCTAAGAGGGTCACTCACATTGTCTTCTATATCGTTTACACTGATTCGGAAGAACAGAAGGCCTGCAACAATTCTTCGGGGAACGCCAGATATTACTTCTACTTTTGCTGATAACTTGCCTCAGTTATGACGACCTGTGACCTTTGCCACAGGAAATCACGGATCCAGTCGCACAACTGAATCGATAGTCCGTAAGCAGGCATTTTGATTACAAGTCGCTTGTGAGAACCGACATCAAAATCCTTTTCTAAATCTAGAAACATGGATCATTCAGAGATCCTCTATCGATGTCGCTCATTACTTCGGGAGAATAAAGAGCTAATTGTGTTTTACAAGAAAGATATATTCTGAATCCTTGCTCACTTGGTGTCAACGGATCGTCTTCCTCGAGGTGATTTACAATGTTTCGACATAGAATATGTCTCGAATTCCCACTGCGAATCGACGTCAGTGATATGGAGCTGTAATTTATCAGATTGCTATAATCGATAACGATAGAAGCTCAGTGTTGGTATAACCCGTGCCGTTTTACAGTCTTTAGGTACGGATCCTTCGTAGAGAAAACAGCTGTATATGATTGCTAAGTGTGGAGCTCTTTGCATCAGCATACTCTGAAATCAACCTAGCTGGTATACAGTCTGGACCGTTGGCCTAGCCTTTATTAAGTGAGCAGTTTCGCTACAGTGAGTATATCCTCATCTAAGTTACTCATGTTGGCAACTGTTCTTGATTCGAATTCAGGAAAATGTACTTCGCCTTCTTTCGTGAAAAAAATTCTGAAAATCTTGTTCTCTAACGTTGCTGTACTGGTACTATCATCAGTAACATTACCATAGCTATCATGAAGAGAAATTAACGATTGTATCTTGACGCTTGTGTACCTCAGAAACCACTACAATCTGTTTTGATATTCTGCCAGATTTCGAAATATTGTTTCTTTGTGGAAAGTATTAAACGTATATCGCACTGAAGTTCGCGCTAAATTTCTAGTTGTGTGGAGACTTGGGGTTCTTTAAATGTGGCACGCATTTTTCGTTGCTTGTGCATCAGCGTCCTGGCGGTAGTCACTATAATGACTCACTGTACGTCTCTGCTCCGCTTAGATACAGTCTCACCGCGTCACGTACCATAACGCCTCCAGGGAGGATTCAGTCTCACGTGGGCAACAGTATTATGTCTTCGTTCATCACTGTACTTCGTAAGTGACTGTCAAGGGCGAAAAATAATCTTACTGCTATTGAGTACATTTTTTTGTTTTTTCACAACTATAGTCGTAATGTAGATTTCACACATGATTGGATATCTCTAATACAAACACAAAAAAGAATGAACCGTAATAACAGAAGATAAATTACACTGTGTATGAGATTTTTCCAGTCTCCTAAACTGATCAGCCAATGGAGCCAGTCATGTGGGATAAGGGAAGTAAAACTTATTTTTAACGTTCAGTTAAAAACGGAATCATTAGAGGATAATTATAAGAACGGATTAGCAATGATGAAGAAGGGAGTCGACTGTGACCTTTCCGAAGGAAACATACTGGCACTTACTTAACCACTAAAAATTAAAATTAGAATTGTTGATCGAAATTTAGATCTTCGCTTCTACTGAAATGGAGTCCACTTCCTCAAACATTTGCTCATGCTCCTGACCCTAGATATTTCAATTGTATTACCTGTCTAACATGTACGTCTTGTCAGTATAATTATGTTCGCAATAGCTTCTCAACAGTTGGACACGGCCAGTGACTAAAACAAATAACAATACCCTAAGCTGTTGTCATATTACGATATGCTCAGCTAGACAGATAAAATTAACTGTGTGCTTGTGGAGTAAGTGGTACTGTGTAGTTAAAATAATTTGTATCCATTTTAGATATATGGATTTGGAGAGAGCCTTAACCTTCAAAATAATTATACGCAATTCATAGCACCTGGTAGGGGGACACTGCAGGAGCCTCCACGAAGATTGCGTTCACCACTCGAACATCAAGCAATCGGGCGTCCCCCGGAAACGACCTAGTCGGCAAATCCTGCAAACACCGGAGCACCAAAACCAAAGATGACAAAACAACTCTCCGAAGAGACTCAAAAAAGGCCTTTATCAAGACCATCACTAGTGACAACTTCCTGCAATATTGAAGGCTTATCTGTAAATAAAGAAATTTTATTATCTGACATGTGCAAACTATACAACTGTGATGTTTTAGTGTTACAAGAAACACACAGAGCACCAACTAGCCATAGACCAAAAATACAAGATGTGAAATTAGTTCTTGAGAGACCACATGAAAGGTACGGAAGTGCTATATTTGTGAAATCGAACTTAGACTTATGCTCCTGTGCCCTGACCTGCGAAGAAAAAATAGAAATTTTAACTATTGAGCTACATTCATGTACTGTAACATCCGTGCACAAACCACCCAGTACGAGGTTCAGATTTACGGAGCCTGGAAATTTCAATTCAAAGAACATTAAAGTTGTACTAGGAGATTTTAACTGACACGGTCTCGCATGGGGTTATAAAGAGACAAATGACGATGGCGAAATGCTGGAGATCTGGGCAGACCAGGCTAAACTAAAATTGATACATGACCCAAAATTGCCTGCATCATTTAACAGCGGAAGATGGAAACGAGGATATAATCCAGATAACATCTTTGTCTCCGAAAAGGTATCCCTGCAAACTGTAAAGCAAATCGAGGACCCAATTCCGAGATCGCAACATAGAGCAATAACTTGCTGCATTACTGCAGTAATCAAATCAGATGTAATGCCCTTCAAGAGACGCTTCAATTTCAAAAAAGCTCATTGGGTACTTTTCACAGAGGACCTTGATAAGGAGATCTTGGAAATTAAACCAGAGATACAATCTAATAAAACTTTTATAGACCTTGTCAAGAAAATCTCTCGACGGCGCATAGCTAGAGGGTGCCGCACACAGTATATCGCTGGACTCAATGGTAGCAGCAAGGAAGCTCTGAAAAAGTATGAAGAACTGTACAATAAGGACGCCTTCTCAGAGGAAATGATCCAGGCAGGTGAGGTACTGATGCCTGGTACCTCCAAAGCGAGAAAGGAAAAGTGGTGTAATCTCCTACAAGTGACGGACATGAAGCACAGCAGTAGGAAGGCATGGAAACTAGTCAAAAGTCTCAATAACGACCCAACAGAACCACAACCAAATTACAGTGAAGTTACACCTGATCAGATAGCTCACCAACTACTCATGAACCGAAAAACTAAAAGGAAGATCAGGAATGGCAAAATTAAAAGAAAACTGAACGAAGAGATTAGCTTCCTAGCTCGCCCGTTCTTCATTCAGGAGCTACAAGATGCCATCAACGATTTGAAAAACAATAAGGCCGCTGGCCTCGATGATCTGAGATCTGAGCAAATGAAACATTTTGGACCGGGAGTACAAGCATGGGTCCTAGATCTAATGCATAATTGTATTACAACAATGCAAATTCCTAAACTGTGGAGGAAAGCTCGGGTTATTGCGTTACTAAAACCAGGGAAACACCAAGCTGAAGCTAAAACTTTTCGGCCTGTCTCACTGCTTTGTCATTTATTTTAAGTGCTGGAGCGAATGATCCTCAAACGCATAGCTGATTATGTGGACAAAGGCCTCATTAACTAACAAGCCGGATTTCTACCAGGAAAATCATGCTGTGGCCAAATCCTTAATCTCACACAGTACATCGAAGACGGCTATCAGACAGGAGAAGTAACTGGGGTCGCATTCCTGGATCTCAGTGCTGCATATGACACAGTTAACCTTAAGTTGCTTACCCAGAAAGTGTATAATGTCACTAAGGACTACACCCTTTCTATGTTCGTAAAATGCATGCTATAGAACAGACGCTACTATGTAACCTTACAATCTAAAAACAGCCGGTGGAGGACACAGAAAAATGGACTTGCACAGGGTAGTGTCTTGGCTCCAATATTATTTAACATCTACACCAATGATCTTCCCATCAGCCACCAGACACGAATGGTCGTATGTGCTGATGATGCAGCAGTGGTCACACAGGATAAAACATTTGAACAAGTGGAGTAGAATCTCACAGGAGCCTGAACAGAACTTGCTACCTATTACGAAGGCAATAATCTCAAACAAAACCCTAGTAAATCTCAAGTATCCGCCATCCATCTTAGGAACAAACAAGCCAAACGGAAACTCCGAGTCATGTGGCAAGGGGAAGAGCTGAAACATACAAACAGCCCAAAATACCTGGGAGTAACATTGGACAGAGCACTTACTTTTAAGCAGCACTGTCACAACACAAAAAAAGGTCTGTGCCAGGAACAACATACTGCGGAAGCTCAACCACATGTTTTGCGCACCACGGGTCTGGTGCTGAGTATCTCAGGAGCGGAATTTGCAGCGCCAGTTTGGAGGAACTCTGCTCACACTAAGCAAGTTGGCGTCGCCGAACGAAACTGTACGTATTGCCACAGGATGCCTCAAACCAACTCCCACAGACATCATTTATCCCATCATATGCATAGCACCATCCACTATCCGCAGACAAATAGCCGTCGAGATGGAAAGATCAAAACAAATGAATGATCCTCGACACCCGATGCATATGCACCGAAAACAACGTGTCCGGCTGAAATCCCGCTGGAGTTTCATTGAAACTACTGAAGAGCTCGCCACCAAGCCCGTCGCAAGGCGGCTATCTCTTTGGGAAGAAATGGTGCCACACTCCACAATGGAACTACTTGAAGAGGGATCTTCAGGATTTCAACTTGGAAGTCATTAAACTGGCTGCGTACTGGAGTAAATGGGTGCAAATCAAACCTATTTAAATGGGGTTACAGTGATAGCGATAGGTGTGAATGCTGAGCAATACAGGACTTGAACCACCTACTGATTGGCCCAGATATGTCTATAACATGCACTAAAGATGATGTTTTGAAAGTCAATGACAAGGCAAACTACGTTGCTAATTACTGGGAAGGGAAGATATAATTGGTGCATCCGGATACGGAAGAAGAAGCACCTGGTGCGAATTAATTTGTTATTTTATGGTAATGGATAACATAGCTATTAGGGAAGTATTAAAAAAATTGTATGTTTAAGGCTCAGGCTGTAACGATGTAGTCACAGCAAATATTACCTCCACCTATAAACGTGGAATCCACAGAAATTAACGTTGTAGTGCTGCCAATTCACTGCCCTATATAAATGTACGAAGATCCGTTAAGTGGTTTTCAACTTCTACAGCCATTAGTCCTGTGCCCCGTCTGTCATTTGAGAGGCATTTCCTAAAGCCAAGTTAGTTGGAAGCTGTTTTGCCTCTCATTTCCTGTCCATGGCGTTTCTGTACAGTTACTCTCTTATTCTGTAACGTTTGTGTTTCGCCATGATACTTCTATGCGATCACGGTGACATCACACAACGCGCTAAAGGACTCATCTAACGTTTTCTCTGGATGTAAAGTGTTTTCCAAGTATCACAGGCGTAATAGTATGTCTTTCCGTGTGTTCTGTCGAGTTGTTTCGATTTTATGCGCAACAGCTCTACCGTCTTCTTCAGGTGCTGTGAGTTTTGCTGTTACGTGTACTCGCTGCCAGGACTTCAACCACACTGTGAACTACTGGTGGTCTCAAGCCGCTATTTATACCGCTGTTCGATTCCCGACCCCACTACGACCTTTGATGCTCTTTTGCATCGCACGATATTCCGGGAAACGCTAATTTCCTCAACGTTTTCTTCTCTGCCACAAGTGGTGGTGTGCACGATTTTAATAAAATGACTGCCGAACCCCAAGCTATATCAAAATTGAAACCATCATCCTTGTTTGTTCGATTTTCTTACATTCTTATTTTGATAGACTCTTTAATTATGCTGCACAAGAAACTTGGCGTAACTGGTCTCATCGTATTTCATTTCGTGATTATATTCGGGGCAGTGCTCCGTGACAGCTCATCTACTTGCTTCTATCAGTCGAGTAAGAATCTAATGTTCCTCACATCCCTCCTCGATGCAATACACAACCAGCTTTCAATGCTTAGGTCGACTTTGACAATATGAACAATGTATGTCATCTTATTTGAAGGGAAGTGGCCGCTACACTATTAATGACATATTTCTGGAAATTGTAAATATTGTAAAGTGTATAGGAGTAACCGTCCATAATGACCTGAAGTGGAAAGGCCACGTAAAACAGTGGTAGGAAAAACAGATTTCAGACTGAGATTCACTCGAAGATTCTCAATGAAACCAATTCTCCACAAAGGAAGATGCTTACAAGGCACTTCGTTGGCTGATTCGGGAGTGCTGCTCATCAGTCTGGGACACATACACGCTAGATTAAGAGATGAGGTAGAGGACAGCTAACAAAGAGTGGCACGCTTGATCACGGAAACGTGTATTCGCCGGGAGAGTGTTACAGATATGCTCAACTAACTATGTCATACACTACAAGAGAGGCATTGTGCTTCACACAAATGTTCTCTATTTAGTTCTGAGACAGCAGCTTCCAGGAGTAGTTGGCAACGTATTTCCTCCTGCTTGACCAAAACGAGAAAAGACCAGAAATTTGAGGTAATGCGGAGGTCTATTGACAATTATTCCACCCACATTCCATGCGGGAATGGAGCAGGGGATGATGGAACAGTTAACGTACTGGAAGTACTCTCAGCCACACAGCATAAGGTGTGGGTGCAGAGAATACATATAGCTGTAGATGTACGACAATGTTGCGAGCAGGGATCACTAATTTAGGCTTAGAGGAAACGGAATAAATATCTGTTTCCTACTGAAGTCTATCTTATACATTTTCCTGTTCCTGGAACTATTCTCCTCGACCCTATGTTAGAGAAACTCTTCATTAATTCCTAGAAAAAAATTCACAGCTCACTGTACCTAGGGTAAATTACCGCAGATTCCGTTTCATCCCTCATCGCAAGTAATAGTTACTGTTCAGAGGTAAGGTACATGAATAGAGGGACGATAGTTTTGGTGATTCTGAATAAAAAAACTTCATATGGATAAATGCAATGTTCCGAACGGTTTCCGAGATAGAGCAGATGTAATATCGCTTTTGTACGATTTCTTGAATGACTCGAAATCCGCACCCTCCAGCGAAAATATATCGCAGTAAAAATTTAACAAAATTAAACTACATTCAGTTTCCTACTAAACCAGGACCTATTCATGTTTCTCTAGGACTTACAGTTTGCTCAAAGACAGCGCGAAGATACTGAAAATCTGCTGCTACACGGATGCGCTGTAGCTTAGGTACTCTTTGTAGCCCTACTTGAAGTTGTTTCCCAATCTGATAGAACAAAAGTGTCCCGTATCAAATTATTTCTCTACACTACTCTCGTACGTTGTAAACAATAACAGTGATGTTTTGTAACACGGAAAATAAGTAAGAAAGTGCTATTACACATGTTCTATCCCGCAAACCATTCGCAATAAGGCACATGTTGTTCCGAATCACTGATGCTGTCACCCCTCAAAGCCTGTACCTTTCCTCCTGACTCACCCTGTACTTAGTCTTGTAAATACCTACATTCGCACGGAATGATGTAAAGGCTATGAACAGCCCAAGTGGAAATGAGTTTTAAGGATGTGGTGCAGAAATTACATCACACAACAAGAAACTGAGGGTGCGGAGTAAGAGATGAGTGAAAGGTAGGCCTCTGAGACAGATTCTTTGAAAGGTGAAAGGGAAATTATAAAAAAGAAAAAAAGAGAATTTTATATATAAATGTGCAAAATGTATTGTCAATACAATTTTTTGATTCTGTTAAAAGTTTCGACTGACGAGAATAATCCCTGTCCTCTACTGTCTTTCTGTGTTTGGCCTGGTATTAACATGATTGAACTTGTTGCCCTATTAAAGGAATTGCACAACACGATCAGACTAAATACTGACAAAAAGGATGTCGCGGAGCTATTGCAACAAAAGTAACCAATTCCCAAATGAATCTGCCAGCTTTTGAATACCGCATAATGGGAGGGAATTCATCCTTTTTATTGAATTAGGATCCTGTGCTACACCGAGCTGCGATATCACCATATCCAGAACGGAAGGGAAAGCGACGGCTGCTGACTTTATGACTATGGCTTCCGCACCGTCGGCAGATCCCCGTTGCAGCTCTGAAACCTGCCTAGCCGGCCGGAGTGGCTGAGCGGTTCTCGGCGCTTCAGTCCGAACCCACGCGACCGCTACAGTCGCAGGTTTGAATCCTGCCTCTGGCATGGATGTGTGTGATGTCCGTAGGTTAGTTAGGTTTAAGTAGTTCTAAGTTTTAGGGGACTGATGACCTCAGAAGTTAAGTCCCATAATGCTCAGAGCCATTTGAGCCCAAACCTGCCTTATCAGTTGGATTGATGTTGTCTGCGATACTCCTCTTTGTGAACTGCTCTGGTATCGTACCGTGTGCGAGTAAGATCAGCTGCTTGGCCAAGGGCCAGATGAAGACAGAGTCTCAGTACATGTAAAGTTCACTTCTTATATCCAGGTGCTCTTAGAGATTCTTAATTTCCCCACTCTGCTCACAAAGTGACGAATATACAGCTCACAGAGACGCCCAGATATATCTGCTCAATGATAAATCAGAGTCTAAGTGCCTCTCCCTTGTGCACAAAATGGCGCACTCCTCTCTGCTCACGGAGAAGACTCAGACGCCACTGCACATTGCACAAAAACTAACAGCTCCGTTTCTGCAAAAGAACAGCAGGAGGACCGTAGTTTCCAGTCTAAACAGAGGGCTCGCCTCTAAACAAGTGCCCCCTTCCTGCTTCGAGTCATACAACCTTTCACCACTCCGTACTAGTCTATATTTCAACTGAGTGGAAATTCCCAGCAAAACTCCCACTCCTGCCTGGATTCTAGAAGAGCCAGTGCCTGTTTTTTTTTTTTTTTTTTTTTTTTTTTTTTTTTAAATTCAAGCAGTGGGCGTTGGACTGCGGCTGAGTTCGAGTCGTTTCGCCGTAACAGGCTTCGCGTCTCATTCCACCTTCTGCAGAGTCTCACGGATGGAGCTCGTATAGTGTACTACTAATGGATATCATACATCCGGCAGGCCTTTGTCCCCGCTGTGCCTTTGACTCAGGAAAGCGGCCGCCCCCAACGACACCACACTGAAAAAGCCTCTGCAAAAGCGTTGTTCCATGCCTGTCACACACCGCGGCGTGGCCCACTAGTTCACAATGCCTACCCTCGTTTCCAGTGGTTTCTCAGGAAAAACGTTGCGGTGTGTTCTGACTACCAGTTATCCCGTGAGCATGCAATAAAGGTGATTACTAACCTCACGCTCACTACCTGCATGTGGAAATGTTGTAAATAGCTCGTACTCGATCTCTTACCGGAATTCATATCTGTTGTAACTACTTCACAAAATCCACTGCCTGATATCTTACACTACAAAGCGTTTACTCGTACTGGTTCTGAATTGCGCTCTCATGTGCCGTTCACCAGCCTTCTTCCCACATATTGTCCACTGCTCGTGGTATAGTAGCTATGGTTGTTGCCTCTATACCACGGGGTCCCGGGGTTCGATTTCCGGACGGGTTTGGGATTTTCTCTGCATGGGTACAGGGTGTTAATGTTGTACTCATCATTTCAACATCATCCGTGAAAGGGGCTAGATTAGACTGTGTAAAGAATGGGGTCTTTGTACGGGCTCTGATGACCGCGCAGTTGAGCGCTCACTAACCAAACAAACCACACATCATCACGATCTTCCCACATATTTATGTATCACGCACATCCTACCATAAAAGAATGATGGTTGGGCAGTAGTTCCCACAGGTTCCAGATCTGGTCCATCTGTAATGAGTAAAGTGTCTTAGTTTTCTAGTAAACGAAGTCAAACATTATGAAATGACTCTCTTGCTTGAAATGTGTGTCATCGAACTGCAAGTTGCTCTGGCAATGCCAGAGTTATTCGTCACGGAGCTCCCACCGTCACGTAGAGCAGTACCGTTTCCTTTCTTGCAGTAAACACAATACCTCTGGAATCTTAATTAGTGTCTTTCAGAGTCCTAAAACTGGTATGCTGTGCTGTGCTATTCACACAGTACTAGTGGATCGATGTGACCTAGTCCGTGACTATTGTTGGGGGCAAGATTTAGGTGAGCGTCACCAGGGATTACAGTGTCTTCATTTCGGCATCCAGTTGCCATGATACTTACAGTAGTTTACGACGTATTGCACTTTGCTGGAAAGTCGACTGTAACCAGTACGTATGTACTGCGGATCGAGGCCATACACCCGTAAATTAGGGTGAATGGAATTTTTGTTCTCAGCAGGTCTCTGGACAGGACTGTACCACACATTGCTGCTAGCCAACAAATCTACATCTATTTATACACTCTCGCGAAGTGCATGGCGGAAGTCATCTCCCATTTTACCTACATACAAATTTCTTTCTTATTACAATCGTCTATGAAGAACTGAAAGAACTGAAAGAACGACTGTTCTAATGTGTCTGTGCGTGCTGTAATTAATCTGAACTTGTCTTCACGATCCCTACTGGAGCGATATGTATGGGGTTGTACTACATACCTGGAATCATCGTTTAAATACGGTTATGAAGTTAGCTTTCATGAAATACTTTACGTCGTCTTCAAGGGTGCGCATTGGCACCCATACCCATTGCCAAGAGATGCGGAGGCGTGCGCCCACTTCCCCCAAGCTTTCTGGGAAATGAAGAAAAAGTGTAGTTTGGTGTTTTTCATTTAAGAAATTTGTCGGTATTAGGTACAAGTAGTTCAACACTAGAATATTTTTATGTAGCGTTTTTTTACATGCATGTTTCATTTTTTTTATATGGGTTCAAGTGTTCTCAAGGCGCAGTGTACAGCGAAAAAAGCGCGAAACACAACACACTCGACCAGTTGTCCTCTCTGCCCTGTGTTACCTAAGCCCACGCCGACTCTAACACAATAATGCGTAAGTTCACTGTTAACTTGCCTAAACCGAACTTTTTCAATAAAGGGCTATAGTTCCCAACGTGTAGCCTGGATTTAGTTTAGAAAAATTAGTCATTACAGATAACTTTTAAAGTAGTGTAAATAAATTGGTCAAAAGTGTAAATACATTATGGCTTATCTGTAGAGTTCCTAAGTTTTTCTGTTTAGTTAGACGGGCTCAAAATGTTTACAGTTTTTTACGTGAGCATACATCATTATACATAATGCATATTACTGATTCTAATAAAAACGGCTCCAAATCCTTCAGCTGGTTTACAGTGGCAGATTAGAGATCCTTTGAACGAAGTTATTATTGATTATTTATTGTGAAGTTAAGTTTCCTGGAATTTACTTCAGATATCGGTATAAGGAATTTATTTAATCAGAAAGGTTGCCACAGTGTTCTTCCACCATGTATACTGAGTCTTATGATATCACTGCTCCTGCCGTTACTGAGTGGAATAAGATCAACCAATCAATTTCACTTTTTACAGTCAACAAGCCGTATGATCTATATTCGTCAACAGTTAGTCGCATGTTTGATTTAAACGATTGCATAAACCATTCAGTGCCAGACGAAGTCAATTATCTGTTGCTAACGAATCCATGTTCCGTAAATTAGTCTCATGATTTTAAGAAAAGTTTGTTACAAAGATACTCATGGCTAATATACACGCCCAAGTTGAAAGGAGGGCTTCGTTAGTTTGGTACTCTTTTCAGTCCACTTTTAAAAAGAGGAATATTAGCGGCATTTGCCATAAAGACTCAACAAGATTAGAAGCACGTTAATGACGATGTTCGAATAATGAGAAGTGCAGTTGGCATCTCGAATGTACAAGAAACGCAAAAGTTTTCGTGAGTCCGTAGAAATGATAAAGAAAAACGTGGTCGAACAGTTAAACAGTAGAATCAGAGAGCTTGTAAATACCAACAGAAGAAAGACTGAAATCAGTTTTTGGTGCTTTAATATTTTGTGGCACTCATGACATATTCATTAGCGGAAAGAATTAGAGTGAAGGAAATTTTCAAGATTTACTTTCCTTTAGAGAAAGCGCGGGTGACACATTGTTAGAAGAACATTTACAAAATCCCACTGGTAAAACAAAATATACATCGCACAGTGTTAAAAACAACTTATTAAGTGCATGTGGTTCGGTGTTACAACACGAGATTGTTAACGAAGTTAAGAGGTCATCAGCGTTTTAATTACTGGCTGATGAATCGGCTGATACTAGTGGAAAATAACCACTATCGGCGGGAGTACGATTTGTAGACGAGAAATTGAACTTTGAAGTAAAGGAAGAATTTTTTGGTGTTGAAGAGCTAAGTACATTGGATGCTGAGGGAATTTCTTCATCCGTTTTCAGATTTGCCGAAAATTCGGCTCTTCATATGAGTAGGTTACTTTGCTGGGATTTCATGACTGTTCGATCATGAAACTTGAGTCCGGCCTGTGATCAGAGAAAAGTATTCTTGAGCTGTTTTTTTCACTGTGCATTGTACAGACTTAACTTAGTTTTCAATGTCCTTAACAGTGTCCAGGAAATTCATAACACTGTCGGAACAATAAAAGAATTTTTTAGGCTCTCCAGAGAAAGTGTACTGCTTAGGGTAACAGTATGTAGCATTACATTGTTCTGTGAAACTAGGTGGTCACAGGAATATTCATCAGTATTCAAAGAAAGCCTCTTGGCGATGAAAGACAGTCTGTCAATTTATTGCAAAGGATCAAGACACTGGATCATGTGCCAGCCAACTAGATAGCGCAAGATCGCCAGCTATATTTATTATTTGTCTACACATTATATCGAGGAATTGTTCGTTTCTATATCAAAGAAAAATAAACTTCAGTATAATGATACTGATCTCCACGCTGCCTACAGGTACTCGAACACTGACCTGCTAGCCAATTTTCAAAATCACACAGTAAACAATGACGGATTCACAAACATTTTCGAGGCCATAAAATAAGATTGTAAGAAACTGGATACAGATAGAAAATTCCCAAAATGGACTGTAAGGCAGACACACAGACGCAATGTGAGTCGGCCGCTGTGGCCGAGAGTTTCTGGGCGCTTCAGTTTGGGACCGCGCGACGGCTACGGTCGCAGGTTCGAATCCTGCCTCGGGCATAAATGTGTGTGATTTCCTTGGGTTAGTTAGATTTAAGTAGTTTGGAGAGAACAACGCTGTATGGCATACTTGCAGAAACTATAGATTGTCAACAGTAAGGAGACTGCTTATGTTCTAGCAAAACTATACTTCCCTCAGAATGTACAATAGAGTGTTTCTTCAGCACAATGGGTAGAGTGAAGACGGACGTGCCCCAGAAATACAATTGGCGTGGACTGTCTTTTAGGCTTCTATTTTCTTAGTGTTCTTAGGCGATTGATGCCTAGATGGAGGCAGATATTGGCGGTCAAGAACTGTCATATTGTATACGAAATTTGTTCCCAACCATCTGCAGAAGTTTTCCTAAATCTTTGGCAGTCGTCGGAAGCAGTTTCTGGCTCCCACTCCACACCCTATGTTTAAGGTGCCTAGAACATCATGTGTGTTTCATTCTTGAATAAACTCACCAATACACTATTATGCATAATTTCAGTGTCCTGACAGAATACAGCTGTATGTCTTAAGGCACGCCTACATTTAATGAATTCGAACATAAGGAGTTCCATCAGAAGGCGATGGCATCCTTTTCACAGCTCGTTCGGCTTTAATTCATCATTTACACGGAATATTTATAAATTGATCTACATAAATCTCCCTTGTTTATCATTCTAATTATCAATCAAAATCCCTACAGCACTCCTGCGATTAGAGAGAGAGAGAGAGAGAGAGAGAGAGAGAGACAGAAAGACAGAGATGTAATTGCTACCACCCTCCCACACGTTTTGCCCTTCGCCCCGCTACGAATTTTCATATGGGCGCCCTTGAGAGTGTGCTAGTTCAGTTGTTTCAAAATCTCTGGAACTTTGCCGTAAGTCACACAAACCTGTGACCATTCGTGCTGCTTTTCTCTTTATATGATCAACACCCCTTCTCAGACGTATTTGGTAGGGGTCCTACACACTATGATTGTAGTATGGGTTAAGCGAGTGATTTGTAAGCAATCTCATTTGTAGACAGCTTGTATTTCTGTAGCATTCTGCCAATAAACAGATGACTTCTAACTAATTTACCAACCAGTGAACCTATGTAATTATTGCGGTTCATGTCCCTACAACGAGTTTCGCCCAGATACTCATATGAGTTTACCCATAATAAATGTGAATCGTTGATACTGGAGTCGTAAGATACGGCGTATTTTCGTTTTCTGAAGAGCACAGTTTTACATTTCTGAATATCAAAAGCCAACTGCACATATGGCCACCATTTTGAAATCTTTTGAAGATACTACTGAGTATTCGTGCAGTTTCTTTCACTCTCTACTTCACTCTAGATAACTACATTATCTGAGAAAACTTTGAGGTTACTATTAATGCTGTCCGCAACGTTTCTCTCATTGTCCGGCCACCTTTCTAACCCCCCTTCAACCCTCATCTCTCTGTGTATGTATCCGTTTCTTTGTCTGAGATGTCCTTGCGTGAGGGAAGAGTGTATCTCAGTGAAACGTGAACTTCTCACGTCCTCATCTGTGAAAGTCCTGTTGCGGTGGAACTGGAAGAGTCCGCGTGAACCACTGTACACGCATAAGTATTAGAATTAAATACACTTGCTGACTTGGAAAGAGTTCGCTCCTGACGCGAGTATTGTAGAAACGTTTACTGGCCGTGAGCATGAAAATCGACAGGATGAAACAGGAATACGCGCGGTAACATCGCATTTGGTCGTCACGTGATCGTGTGCGGCGACGAGGGTGACAGTCCGTCGCAGTGGTCATTCAGGCACTGGTATTTTCACGTTGCACATCAAAAGGAATGACTTGTCAATGACATCTGTCGCCGTCTTCTGTCGCGTGCTGTGGGAGCAGACAGATGCACGTCGCAGCCAATTAACCGCTAACGTCGCTGAACAATAATAATCGGTAACCAGCCATACAGCTTGGAACCATTTCCTCAAGTTTTCGAGGCACACATATTACCGCCCGAGGCAGAAACTTGGCCTCGCCACTCGTTACAAGGCAGAGTGATTATCAGTGGCATAGGAAAACCATTGGAAAGTGTGCGAGGCGTGGAAATAGTTTCCCTCGACGACTGAAGGGAAAACCACATCATTCGATGCATGTTACTAATGAAAAGGTTACCATACTGTCAGGATGTTTACAGGGAATGAAATGAAGCCCCTGGCACTTCCGGCACCACCTACCACCGGCAAACGTTGCTTCTACCTGTTGTCCGTTAACGTGTATCTGTCTATTCATTCTGCAGCACTTCGTAAGCCTTTTGTATCGTCACCGCGACTTTCGCCGACTTGTGTCAGTATTATTGGACTAGCACTTAAGGTGTTAGTAGAATATGGACTCGGTGGGTTCAGGAGGGTACTACGGAGCGCCTTGCTGGATTCCAACGGCCTCGTATCACTAGCAGTCCAGATGACAGGCATCTTATCCGCATGGCTGTAAAGGATCGTGCAGCCACGTCTAGACCCATGAATCAACAGATATGGACGTTTGCAAGACAACAACCATCTGCACGAACAGTTCGACGACGTTTGCAGCAGCTGGGACTATCAGCTCGGAGACTATGGCTGCCGTTACCCTTAACGCTGTATCCCACAGGAGAGCCTGCAATGGTGTACTCAACGACGAACCTGGGTGCATGAATGGCAAAACGTCATTTTTTCGGATGAATCCTTGTTCTGTTTACAGCATCATGATGGTCGCATCCGTGTTTGGCGACATCGCACAGAACGCAAATTGGAAGCGTATATTGGTCATCGCCACACTGGCGTATCACCCGGCGTGTTGGTACGGGGTGCCATTGGTTACACGTCTCGGTCACTTGTTGTTCGCATTGACGGCACTTTGAACAGTGAACGTTACACTTCAGATATTTTACGATCCGTGGCTTTAACCTTTATTCGATCCCTGCGAAACACTACATTTCAGTAGGATAATGCAGGACCGCATGTTGCAGGTCCTGTACGGGCCTTTCTGCATACAGAAATGTTCGACTGCTGCCCTGGCCAGAACATTCTGCAGATATCTCATCAATTGAAAACGTCTGGTCAATGGTGGCCGAGCAACTGGCTCATGAAAATACGCCAGTCACTACTCCTGATGAACTGTGGTATCGTGTTGAAGCTGCATGGGCAGCTGTACCTGTACACGTCATCCAAGCTCTGTTTGATCAATGCCCAGGCGTATCAAGGCCGTTATTACGGCCAAAGGCTGTTGTTCTGCGTACTGATTTCTCAGGATCTATGCATTCAAATTGCGTGAAAATGTAATCACATATCAGTTCTAGTATAATATATTTGTCCAATGAATACTCGTTTATCATGTGCATTTGTTCTTTGTGTAGCAACTTTAATGGCCAGTAGAGTATTTAGCTGTGACAAACCTCAGAGTAACATCAGATTGTGCAGTGGGCACTGTGCTAGATGACGTGTGGGCTTTTATTTTAACTTGTGAAAATGTGGCTCAGTTAATATGACATCAATAAATCGTAGATTCTCCAAAATAATGAATGTGAGAAACTTAAGCTATGAATTTAGGCAACTCACAGTGAATTCAGTTTATTATATCAAATTAAATAGCGGTAATTTGAGAAACATTGAAAGTATCAAGCAGTTAACTTGACAACTAAACCTGAAATTTCCCTGTGATTGCTGAAATGTTAGTATTAAAATATAGACAGTGATATAGAATGGTATGCATTTGTATCTGTGGCCGGAATCGAAAGCATTGTGATTGTAATGGTCTGCAAACAAGGCTTTAGATTGAAGCCTCAAAATGACTGAAGCTCTGTAGTAAAGATTTGTTTGTCCCTACAGCTTGTCACGCACTTACCCCTAGATCTTACTACGGTTACCTACCCGTGGAGGCTCTAGTAGCTGCAAAATCAGTCGCTGATTTCAGACCAACAACCAGCGTCTGCAGCTAAGTGAAACTCTGCCTGAAATATGTCGAAGAACCCCAGTTCATTTAATCACATAGGCGCCTGACTGCCCGGCTAGTGGAATGTGGAGAGGAAGTCTTGCAGTGAAGCAGTGTGCGGTTATAATTAAGCCTTCCCTATGTGACACGTTATAACACCGAAACTAATTACTGTACGATAACCAAACGTGGTAGCATTAATTTCAACGACACGGGGAAGAGAAATAACGCAGAATTAGTTCAACTGAAACAGTTTTAATGTGATGCTACGGTACGTTATACCATTACATACCGGTACCATTACTGCTACAAAAGGGGCGCCCATCAGGGTCCAGAAGAGAATAAAAGCGCAAGGTTGCATTCTGCACAGCAGAACGAAGCATGTCCGTAGGTACGCTCGCTACCTCCCTTTACATGCTACGCTTCAGATCAGCACATGTGTGAATGTTCCCCTGATAACCCCTGTCCTTCAGGTGGACCCACAACCAGAAATGACAGGGAGTGAGGTCAGACGACCGTGCTGGACAATTATTTGGAAACGATTGGCTGATAATGCGATCGTTTCCAAATATGTTTTGGTGAAGTAGGGGAAATTCACGAGTGCCGTGTATTGAGGCCCCCATCTTGCATGAAAACTGTTGAGTTCAATGCGTCTCTCTGATATAGGGTGGGTATGACACGCTGGCGAAGCATATCGCAGTCACTCTGGCCAGTCACACTGCACATCTTGTCCTTGACTGCCAAATTTGTCAAAAAAGAATGCGCCAATGATGAACGTAGCTGTGAAGCCACAGCACACAGTGACACGTTCACCATATAGAGGAACTTCATGCACAATAACTGAAGGTGAAGATCTTCACACTTGGCAGTTGTGTGTGTTCACCTCAACCCTCACAGAAAAATGATCTACCTCTGTCCATAAGATGGTCCAGGTGAAGCCACTGTCAACTTCAATCCTTGCGAGAGCGAAGTCATCACTTTGTTGTTTGTCCTGTGGTGTAAGCTACTGTACTATATGGATCTTCTGCGGATACCATTTGAGAATGGTCCGAAGCACCTCCCGTACGGTAGGCCACAGTATGTTCAACTGTCGTGACACAGCACGTGCACTGCCTGCGCGCAGCGTTGTCAACGATAGCAACAGCGGATTCATCAATCACCTGTGGTGCAACCGGTCGTCCGCCTCTTCTCGGAACGACGCCCAGTTTCCCAGTTGATTCGAATTTCTTCATCATGCTCCGCACAGCAGGTGGAGAAAGAGGACCCTTCCGTAATCGTGTCAGCCGGCGATATTCTCAAAGTGCAGTTGCAGCATCACTGTTGTTTTAATAATAGAGCTTCACCAATAATGCCCCACTCCTTTTGTCCAAGCTCAAGTAGACACGTCAATAAGTGCAGTGCGACTCGTCAGGTATGTGAGACTATGAATCACGACGACGGAGCACGGAAACTGGTGGCCATAGTTGGAACTGAACTGTGGCGTTGTGACGCATATTAATCATGGACCGCGTACTCTGGACATTAAGGCCACCAAGTTTGGGCATGGTACGGTAATTAGTTTCCATGTTATAACGTTTTCAATAAGAAGAGTTTAATTATAACCGCACGGCAGTCTTGTGAGGAAGTCTGACGATGAAGTGATTTTGTTCCATTTGCTTCTGAGTAAGAAGACTGGCTTTCCTGTTCTCTACAACATTTTTTGATTGATTGAGTTATAGATTCTGAGCACTGACCAGCTAAAAGATGCCTTAAGGAAACTGGCCTCTTCTCCACTTCTGACTTCAGGCTGTTAACCAGTAAAGATTTTCTTAACACTTGGTGCCGAAAAACTGCTTTTGTTTCCTCTCTCTCTCTGCCATTTTCTGCGGCCAATGAAGTGCGTTCTCGGCAGCACAGCTGTGTCACCTCATGTCCTAATTCATTCATGTTAGCCGGTGCTCACAAAGGAGGCTTTACTGAGGGTTCTTACTCCACATTTGCATCTTTTACTTCGGTGGGCTGTTTATTTAGAAGGAAGCCCTGTTTTCTACGATTTGCTCAAAAAACGTCTTTCTGGACCATGCTAAAAGCAGCACTTATCGTCCTTCCACATTCTAGTTGTAAACCAGTTTTTGCTGGTTTTCTTACAGGAGATGCTATTGTTACTTCAGGGACAGATGCCCTGCGGTGACTCCTCAAAGGAATGCTGGTTATGCAAGTGGAGTTGACCTGTACGGCACATGGGCTGGTCCCTTCTGGAAACTCGTCCGGGGATGGGCGGTACCTGTCAGCGTATGTGACCTTGGGCACCTGTTCGCTTGCAGCAAAGTTTAATAAGTTTCCAAAGCAGCTTCTTATTTAGGTTAAACCATGCGATACAGTACAAGGATGTAAACTACAGATATTAGCTAGTGGGAATCACTGATACTGATATACGAGGGGCAATCAGTAAGCAATGCAACACAGGTCTTTTACTGACAGCAGGTTGGTTTTAAAGAGGATTCCTGTACACCATATTACTACTCACTCTTTTGGCTGCAGCACACTATATTTGACAGAACTTACGTTCAATGCGACGGCCTGACGGCGTCTTACTAGGAGATCCAGTATGTCCGCATGGTCGACATAGGAGACGACGTCTTGCTGCATCAATACCTTCCCATCATCCACCTACCGCATTCTGCGAACATCCTTCATTGGGGCTAACAAATGGAAGTCGGAAGGTGTGAGAGCCGGGCTGTAGGTTGGATGAAGAAGAAGAGTCTAATGAAGTTTTGTGAGATCCTCTCGACTGTGCAGAATTGTGTGGGGCCTTTCGTTGTCATGGAGAAGCAGAAGCTCGTTTGCATTTTTTGCCGACGAGCACGCAGATTCCAGCTTTGCACAACTTACAATCGTGTGCGTCCGGCTGGCAGGTGAGAGATCGGTCAACTTGCTCTTGTTGCGATGACGACAGACGCCTCGCCCAGCGACTCACCGCTTTTTTGTTCACGGCCATTTTTCCGTAGACGACCTGCAACCTGCTATAAAAAACTGAGATACTCTGGTTTTCCGTCAAAAGATTCTCAATGACAGCTCTCTGCTTGGAGTGCAGCACCGTTACAGACGCTATATTGAATCCCCCAACCTATCGGAACTTCATGAAACTAAAGGGGTTGAAGAGTGAATATTCCACGACGTCCCACAACAACTTCGCATCTTTAAGCGAAACTGGCCTAGAAAAGAAAAGTATTGTACTACCGATTTTATGTTCGTTACAGGACAGTTTTGGGAAGAATGGTCGCAAAACAGCTGCTCATAATACTTCAGACAACATATATATTTTAATTATTTATTTCAAGTTTCTGCTACCAGTCACTTTTTATTTTATGCGTCATTTGTCCTTCTTCAGGCTTTTAAACAGCAGAAGACATCACTGATTTCGATTTCTAGCCATACACTGCCTCCCCCCTCCTTCCCCCCAAATGCCACAACAGCAGCTACAGTTAAATAAAAATTGCACAAAGTATTCTAGATGAATCTAGTTTAACACCGTTTATTTTTAAGTAATATTTCTCTATGTATGTACGTATCTATAAACGCCTGAAGATGAACAAAAGATGTTCGAAACGCGTTGCATTATTTTAGATTAAGCATAAAATAAAAGTGACTGGTAGCAGATACTTGAAATAAATAATTATCCCACACAGTCACGGTTCACAAACATATCCATTATGGCTGAAAATAAATATACATTTTATTTTTCGCAGCAAAACTATCAGTATTTGTTGTCCCAGTTATTAAAGCGTCCAGAAACAAATTGAGCTTTTGAGAGATGGTCTCGAGGCCTCACGCAAACAAACGTGCTTAATGCAGCCGCTGATGCGATTAACCACGTGCAGCCCTGCGCAGTATTCATAGCCCTAGATTGGACAGTATGCTACCTGTACCCTCCCACCCTCCCCCTCTCTCTCCCTCCATCTCTGTTTCTCTCTGTTACTCCACCCATCTCTCTCTCTCTCTCTCTCTCTCTCTCTCTCTTTGTCTCTCTCTCTCTCTCTCTCTCTCTCTCTCTCCCTCTTACCCGCTTTATGAATATTCTGCGTCGAGAGATTACCGATAAACCACATCGTCTGTGGCCAGGCGCACTGGAGGTCTGGAACCAAGCCGGAGATAGCAACGCCTGTTTTTGTTCCCTTTCCGTGGGAGAGATTAATTTAAGAGGACGAATACCCAACGTGATGTAGTGCTCACGCCGTCGTCCGGTTTGTTTTACCATGCATGTTACAGCATTCAGTGCCGTTACATTTTCATAAGGATTCGTCGAGCTGGGCCAGTAGTCCTAAGGACGTGAATATTGCATACAATTGGAGTGGAACGAGCTTGTCCGGAGAAAATGGGAAGGGGGTGGGGTGGAGGGGAGGGTTTGCATAGGAGAGGAAGCACCGCACTTGGTTTGAGGAGAACATCAAACATTCCACTGGGTGCCGTCGCCTGACAGACACCAATCGACAGGCGCACCAGCACGTGCGTTTACCGGCCGATTTCCGTCGCTACAGTCTCGTATGGGCAGCTGGCTACAACAGCGATGGATAGTGGGTGGCCGTCGCGCCTGCATTATAAACATTTCAGCGTGGAGCGGACGCGCGAAATAATGGCGTGCGCCCAGTGTCTGTTTCCTGATAATGACCGGCGGATTGCCGGCGCACGCCACGTGGTGTAGAATTAATTAATGCCGCTCTAATCATGACCGGCGAACACGGTTGCCGGCCGGGTTGCCTGCGTGAAGGGGTGAATGTCGGGTGCCGCGCCAGTGGGCGCAGTATTGTTAATGTCATTGTCACTGGCGCCAGCGCGCCACCGCCCTGTGTGCGCGAGCAATCAAACTGACATTAAAACAACAAACAGCGCCGCGGTGTCTGTAATGACCCCGTCTGTTACAGAGACGCCGCAGCCGCATTCGGTTTGCCGCTCACGCCGACAACTCCAGTTGTTCACCGTCAAGCCTACAGCTAATTCTCCTCCTCGTTCTATCGACCGCTTACAGCGGTGAATGATCTCCGGCTTTGAGCTCGCTGGTGTAAATGACTAAGAGCGGAGTTTGTACTTTAACAGATTCTGTTTTCTGAATTGTATACCTACATGTACCTGCAACGAATTTTTGTCTAAGATCCAAAATTATGGTGCACTATGAAGAATCGTAATGCATATCACATCAAGGTCTTCGTCTTTGATAAACTTTTATGTACCTCTGCGCCTCTTAACCTAGTAGTCGTAGCACTGGTAGTAGCAGTAGCAGTAGTAGTAGTAGTAGTAGTAGTAGTAGTAGCAGTAGTACTAACAGCAGGTTTATTCATGTTGGCTCTAAAATTATAAACAGATAAATGTCGGATATTCAACTTGGAGACTTGTATTGCATTTTTCGATTTCAGCCTTCGATGAAGCAAACAGGAGGAAAAATGGTAAGTTAAGCGCCTCGTGGGATACCTGCACCCTCCTCCACCATTTAATTAAAATATTGAACGCATTAAACCAAATATCTGATATAACAGAAGGACAAAAAATACTAAATTAACGACCAGTCAGAGTATAAGACATGCGAGCAGCATTTCATCAACATTTTTTGACATATACACTGACCATATCATTAAAGAATGGGGAAACAGCGGTACGCCCAAATATAAAAACAAATAGTGATATATCAATAAATGTATTGCCATGTAAATAGAAGGGGGGAGGGGGAAGAAATTAAAGGAAAGGGAATAAACTAATGATAACAGCTACAGTGGCACTTTATGCGGAATCAGTGGCGACGAGTGAAAATGTGCGAGACACTGGGACTGAAATCTGGGATCTCCTATTTATTAGCTCTGTGCGTTAACCACTGCGCCACCCGAACACAGTATTTATCGCAGCTGTGCACGCATTCATATAACTGATATGCCTCAGTGGCCAGCGAATCCATAATCTTAAAAGAGGATGCACATTTACGTTCGAGCCGCGCGGGGTTAGCCGAGCGGTTTAGGGCGCTGCAGTCATGGACTGTGCGGCTGATCCCGGTGGAGGTTCGAGTCCTCCCTCGGGCATGGGTATGTGAGTTTGTCCTTAGGATAATTTAGGTTAAGTAGTGTGTAAGCTTAGGGACTGATGACCTCAGCAGTTAAGTCCCATAACATTTCACACACATAATTTTTTACTTTCGACCTCCAGCTGGAATGTAAAATTAACGAGCGTGGCGGAGATGTACGGGAACTGCAGATTGGTGACGCTAGGAGGAAATGTGAGTCGGCTGGAGAGCTAGCTGAGATAGTCGACTCATGCGACATACACTATGTGCGGGTGGCGCGGTGGTTACCGGCGCTGTCTGACAAGCAAGAGATCCTTGCTTCGAGTTACGGTGTTGTACACGTTTTCACTATTCGGCGTTGATTCCACCCAAACTCCGGACGCAGCTGATATAAGTAGTTCCTTTCCTTTCTTTTCCGTACCCCTTCAATTTACATTATATGTATCACAGTTGCGGGACCAGCACACAATAAACATTCATGTAAAACTATGACTGAATGAGATTTTCACTGTGCAGCGGAATGTGCACTGACATGAAACTTCCTGGCAGATTAAAATCGTGTGCCGGACTGAGACTCGAACTCGGGACCTTTGCCTTTCGTTGGAAAGTGCTCTACCAACTTTTTTGTGTTGATCTCCCTTTGTTCGTTATTGTTCTGTTTGTTCGGGGCGGACGTCCCATGACGCTTGTTCAAGTTAATCGTTCATCCATTAACTCAGTTTTTTATTACAGAGGCCAGCCAACCCTCTGACCGAACACGCTGAGTTACCGTGCCGGCATCCGATGTGCCACCCAAGCGCGACTCATGACCCGTCCTCACAGCTTCAGTTCTGCCAGTACCTTGTCTCCTACCTTCCATACTTCACAGAAGCTCTTCTGCGAACCTTGCAGAACTAGCACTGCTAGAAGAAAGGATGTTGCGGAGACATTGCTTAGCCACAGCCTAGGGGATCTTTCCAGAATGAGATTTTCACTCTGCATCGGAGCGTGCGCTGATATGAATCTTCCTGGTAGATTAAAGCTGTGTGCTCGACCGAGACACGAATTCGGGACCTTTGCCTTTCCAGATAGAGCACTTGACCGTGTAATGCAAAGGTCCCGAGTTCGAGTCTTGGTCTGGCACACAGTTTTAATCTGCCAGAAGTTTCAAATCTTTGACTGTTCGCTAATGGCATTACAGCCATACGAAAAAGAGATGACATGAAAGGATACGTGTACACACTCGAATAAATTGTCAAACAGTAATACTTAGAAATCTCGGTACCTAAAACTACAGTAATGGCTGTTCGTGGGAAGTACCCAGCCCACTGAAACATAATTACTGACATGAAACCTACAGACTAAAATTCCGATTTGTGCTAACTGAAAACATATGTAAATTACAATAAAGATCAAGATATAGAAACTATTGAGATACAGAAACTCATACTCAATGTTCTCAACGTTCGCCACAATGAATGAAGGTGGATTACCAAAACAGATAATGGTTTATAAGCCACAAGGAAGAACAGGTCCTCGAAGAAGTAGGATGAAAATGTGAAGTCGGAGCAAGTATTATGCCTAGCTCATGAAATTCAGATGGAGGGTAAAATTTATCCGTGGGGACTGTTAGAACAATAGAACGAGACTGTGCATTTCATGTTATTACAAAATAAAAATAATTTAAATGTTCAGGAATCTCCATACTTGGAGGTCTAGTTTGAAACGTATGGGACTGATTACCGTTCGTGGCCATGTAGTAGGAACCGTCAGGGCCTTTGCTTGAAGTAATTTATGTAAATCACCTAAACACTAAATGAAGATAGTCGAATTAAGACTGGAGCCCCTCATCTTTGCGAATACAAGGCCAGCCTGTTTGAAAGAGCACTATTTCTTTCCGTTTATCCCTCTGGCATAACGTTACATCATTTTACAAATATATTATACAGTAATGTAAAAGGCTATTGTTACAGTGCTCATTCACTTCTCGCTACTAATCACTGCAATCAATGCACACACTACAAAACATTATTTCATAATGTAATATTTTCCGCTCACGTCCTGACCATAACGACGATATTTGGTTTCCATTAAATGTACCGCAACTTCTCATTTCCTAGTCTGTAAAGCTAGTCAGTATCAATCTGCAATGATGTTGGTCGCGTGCTCAGAAAGATGATAACAGACATTTAAGAATTTGATTTTTTGGTAAAGAAGAAAATAAAATAAAAATGATGTGAAAGTGATACGTAAAATGATAGAAAGAAACAAAGTTTCTGGAATACCCGATTCACAGTATACAAAATGAAAATTTTTTAAACTGACAAATATCTGGGAATTTTCACGGGACACCGAAACAAATATTTATCTCAATGTCATTTTTTAGTGAGAAATATTAAACCAATTAAGTAAGTTTTCTCTGGATGAAAAGTAATTAAGATAACAATCTCTTTGGGTGGCATTGGGCAATGAAAGCACTTTTTCCCTTGTGTTTTTCGGTGATGACAAAAAAGCTAAGCAAACAAGTTCTAATTCTTTATTACTAAAAGACAACAACATTGACGTAACACAGTTACTTCTATTACGCTAGAGGTCCAAAATTGCCTCCACTGCCTTATAAGCAGAGGTTACGCCGATGGATCATGTTCTGTTTACCACAGTCATAAGCTGCTGATTTAACAGGAGTTTTGTAAACAAGGTTGCACATCTCTCCTCTTACAGAAAGGTCCAGAGGAGTCAAATCAGAGGGTAGAGTAAGCGATGGTACAGGACCATCACTGTCAATCTATTTTTCTGGAACTGTCGGGCCGGCCGGAGTGGCCGAGCGGCTCTAGGCACTCTAGTCTGGAGCCGCACGATCGCTACGGTCGCAGGTTCAAATCCTGCCTCGGGCATGGATGTGTGTGATGTCCTTAGGTTAGTTAGGTTCAAGTAGTTTTACGTTCTAGGGGACTGATGACCTAAGAAGTTAAGTTCAAATGGCTCTGACCACTATGGGACTTAACATCTGTGGTCATCAGTCCCCTAGAACTTAGAACTAGTTAAACCTAACTAACCTAAGGACATCACACACATCCATGCCCGAGGCAGGATTCGAACCTGCGACCGTAGCAGTCGCGCGGTTCCGGACTGAGCGCCTAGAACCGCTAGACCACCGCGGCCGGCAGAAGTTAAGTACATAGTGCTCAGAGCCATTTGAAACATTTTTCAAACTGTTGGTTAAAGAATCGGCGCTCCGTCATGCTGGAACCACATACGCTGACTTCCAGCGTGGCGAACGTCATCCAGCTTAGTGTCATGCCCACTCGTCTAATACAGGGTGCCTAGGAAACCTGCTCTCTCTGATCGCTAGACAACAATTCAAGCAAACCGTATTAATAAATTTTTATTGCCGTAAGATAAATGACAGTACTTAACGTCGAGACGTTGTGATGTTGTATTGCAAGCAATGGGCGACAGATAAAATAAGAAAAGCTCTTCAACTCGTAATACGAGTGAAACAATGCAGTTCCAAGTTGCTGCTGTAGAGCTCGTACTACGGGTAGTCTTCAAATGGTCTGCTGCCAGGCGGCGAGGCACTTACATACTCTTCTCCAAGAGGCCACTGCTGGCAATGCTCTGGCGAGGAAATTGAAATAATGGCCTAGGTAGGAGATACTGCCTACTTCACCAAGGAAACCTGCCCACGCGTTCATATACACTCCTGGAAATTGATATAAGAACACCGTGAATTCATTGTCCCAGGAAGAGGAAACTTTATTGACACATTCCTGGGGTCAGATACATCACATGATCACACTGACAGAACCACAGGCACATAGACACAGGCAACAGAGCATGCACAATGTCGGCACTAGTACAGTGTATATCCACCTTTCGCAGCAATGCAGGCTGCTATTCTCCCATGGAAAAGATCGTAGAGATGCTGGATGTAGTCCTGTGGAACGGCTTGCCATGCCATTTCCACCTGGCGCCTCAGTTGGACCAGCGTTCGTGCTGGACGTGCAGACCGCGTGAGACGACGCTTCACCCAGTCCCAAACATGCTCAATGGGGGACAGATACGGAGATCTTGCTGGCCAGGGTAGTTGACTTACACCTTCTAGAGCACGTTGGGTGGCACGGGATACATGCGGACGTGCATTGCCCTGTTGGAACAGCAAGTTCCCTTGCCGGTCTAGGAATGGTAGAACGATGGGTTCGATGACGGTTTGGATGTACCGTGCACTATTTAGTGTCCCCTCGACGATCACCAGAGGTGTACGGCCAGTGTAGGAGATCGCTCCCCACACCATGATGCCGGGTGTTGGCCCTGTGTGCCTCGGTCGTATGCAGTCCTGATTGTGGCGCTGACCTGCACGGCGCCAAACACGCATACGACCACCATTGGCACCAAGGCAGAAGCGACTCTCATCGCTGAAGACGACACGTCTCCATTCGTCCCTCCATTCACGCCTGTCGCGACACCACTGGAGGCGGGCTGCACGATGTTGGGGCGTGAGCGGAAGACGGCCTAACGGTGTGCGGGACCGTAGCCCAGCTTCATGGAGACGGTTGCGAATGGTCCTCGCCGATACCCCAGGAGCAACAGTGTCCCTAATTTGCTGGGAAGTGGCGGTGCGGTCCCCTACGGCACTGCGTACGATCCTACGGTCTTGGCGTGCATCCGTGCGTCGCTGCGGTCCGGTCACACGTCGACGGGCACGTGCACCTTCCGCCGACCACTGGCGACAACATCGATGTACTGTGGAGACCTCACGCCCACGTGTTGAGCAATTCGGCGGTACGTCCACCGGGCCTCCCGCATGCCCACTATATGCCCTCGCTCAAAGTCCGTCAACTGCACAAACGGTTCACGTCCACGCTGTCGCGGCATGCTACCAGTGTTAAAGACTGCGATGGAGCTCCGTATGCCACGGCAAACTGGCTGACACTGACGGCGGCGGTGAACAAATGCTGCGCAGCTAGCGCCATTCGACGGCCAACACCGCGGTTCCTGGTGTGTCCGCTGTGCCGTGCGTGTGGTCATTGCTTGTACAGCCCTCTCGCAGTGTCCGGAGCAAGTATGGTGGGTCTGACACACCGGTGTCAATGTGTTCTTTTTTCCATTTCCAGGAGTGTAGAATGAGCGCGAGTAAATGTGGCATGTGGACAAACCTAGCTTGAAACACGAGAATTGTAGATGTTGAAGACCCCATCACACTCGACCTGTGCTTTATCTGTAAATAGCACAGGGGTGAAATTTCAAATGGTTCAAATGGTTCTGAGCACTATGGGACTTATCATTTGTGGTCATCAGTCCCCTAGAACTTAGAACTACTTAAACCTAACTAACCTAAGGACATCAGACACATCCATGCCCGAGGCAGGATTCGAACCTGCGACAGTAGCAGTCGCGCGGTTCCGAACTGAGCGCCTGAACCGCTAGACCACCGCGGCCGGCAGGGGTGGAAGTGCAGGATGCATTTCACACTGTTGTTGTGTACCACATGGTACACACTATACAATGATGAGGAGAGGGGCTGCTGAGTGGTGTGGAACTGTTGTCGTAGGAAATCTTGTCAGCAGCAGAAATGATTAGTGAACAAATTAACACAGTGAACAGAACATTTCCGTAGCTTGTAATTCCCCAAGCTACGAAGACTCATTAGAAAAATATAGAAAGAAACAGAGTCCATTTTTCACAATGTCAAAAAGGATGAGGCTCGCTGCACTAAGCACGAACGATGGTGTCGTAGCGAAGGGGCTCCAAGTGCAAGTGCAGCGTGTCTCTGTCATCGGCCCTCCTATACTGCAGCAGGAAAGTGCGTTTGCGACGCCTAGTCAGTGGGGGCGTGGGTCCACGGGCATGTTCCATTGGGTCCCTCAGATCCCACAGGACCGCTATCAGTGTATGACAGAAACTTGCAATTCCGTTGCCATCTTAAAGACGACCGTGGGGTAGTATCGACACGAGATAACACAGCTGTTCTAGGTATCAACGTGGAAAGTGTGATCCGAGTCGATAATGAATTGTTTCCAGGTTTTGCACACACTGTATGACAAATAGATTAACAGCCGTGCGGAGTGGCCGTGCGGTAAGAGGCGCCGTTTTACGGACTGCGTGGTCCTTCCCGCCGGAGGTTCGAGTCCTTCCTCGGGCACGGGTGTATGTGTTGTTCTTAGCACAGGTCAGTTTAAGTAGTGTGTAAGTCTAGGGACCGATGACCTCAGCAGTTTGGTCCCTTAGGAATTCACATGCATTACCAACTGCCCACGATGTGATTAAAATATCCTCACTGGTAATTACGAAATTAAGATTTGCGTTGGTGTCCTGGGTGACTTCCCAGAGGTTGTTGGTTTAAGTAATTGTCACCATGCAGATAACACATTGAAACTCAAACATGTCATGAAAATGAAAGACTAATAAATTCACGATAATTTACTTCTGCATTACATCTTTTTATAGAGAACGGCGTAGCTCTTGATGCACATCGAATGTTTTAACCGAGCGGAGTTCTTTCGACTGTAGCAGCCTCCTCTGGGCAGAAATGTGACTATGGGGCACCTCTGTCCGACAGGAGCTGACAGTGCAGAGCCTTGCGTTGGCGCTCCAGAAGGGGTTCCCCACAGTGTGCGTATTCTGCACCAGCGAGTTCAGCGGCCGCCTCTGCCGCTCTCTAAAAATGCGCCACCTCGTGGACTTCCCGTACTCGGAGTACCGCGACCAACATGGCCGCCAGCTCATCTCGCCCCCGCCCCCGCACGAGCGCGTCAGCATCTACGGCGACGAACTGCGGGCCGGCCACACATCGATGGCCAACAAAAGCAAGCCGAAGGTATCCACCGCAAACAGATAATGTATGGAAGGCCACCGGTGCATATCCTACGAGTCTCGAAATCCTTTAAGCATTCCTGTCTCACGTACCGGAGGTTTGCCGGAAAAGGAAATACGATGTACATCATATCGTATTATACCTACACCTAGATGCTGTTGCCACGTTAAAATGAACCATTAAATTACTAAAGTCTTGGGTAGCGACTATTTTTTAAGAAATCACTGGATCCACGGAAATTATATGTATATATTTCATTATGAACCTCACAGGTATCGCTTAATAGATTAATTCACTAATATTTGCAGCATCAGTAATCCATTGTGAACGCACACCGATATTCTGAGTAAATATATGTACTTCACAGTTACGAATCTAGAAATAACTTTTATGGGGCAATATTTAATTGTTTTTTACGTTAAGAAATATATATTGCTGAAAGTATAACGGAAAACAGGACAAAATCAAGAGCAAAAATGCACGAATAACTGGAAAATGTATGTGCAGACAACAGAAACGAGGGGGAATCACAACCACTGACTGCGCTATAAACCATTAATATGAAATACGTAAGGCTCATCAAGGATTAGTTTAACGTATCTCTTTTACTTATTTCGACCTGTAAGACTTACATTGACGAACCAAAATATTATGAGCACCTGTTTAATAATGTATTGGTCCACGTTTGGAGAGCAATAAAGGAGATATTTGGAATGGCATCGATCAGAGAAGTCCTTGATACGTCTCAGGAGGTATGTGGCACGACGTAGACACCAAGCAGTTCACGTAAATTACGGACCTCTTTCTCTTGAAAGCTGACCGGGCACCCGAAGCGTGCAAAATGTGTTTCATTGAGCTTAGATAACGCAAATCTGGGTGCCAAGAAATCAAGGCGAGTTCACTATCATATTTCTTTAACGATTTCGGCTTTATGACACGGGCAGTCAACATACTGGATTACTCCCCCGGGGAAGACACCAAGAATGCAGGGACGCAGGTTGTCGCCAGCAATATTCATGCTGCCCTGTTACTACGTCAGGTCCCATGGAAGCTAATGTGAATTTCCCCCGCCGGCCGCTGTGGCCGAACGGTTCTAGGCGCTACAGTTGCTGGTTCGTGGTAGTAGTGGTGGTGGTGGTGGTGGTTAGTGTTTAACGTCCCGTCGACAACGAGGTCATTAGAGACGGAGCGCAAGCTCGGGGTAGGGAAGGATTGGGAAGGAAATCGGCCGTACCCTTTCATGGGAACCATCCCGGCATTTGTCTGAAACGATTTAGGGAAATCACGGAAAACCTAAATCAGGATGGCCGGAGACGGGATTGAACCCTCGTCCTCCCGAATGCGAGTCCAGTGTGCTAACCACTGCGCCACCTCGCTCGGTCGCTGGTTCGAATCCTGCCTCGGGCATGGATGTGAGTGATGTCCTTAGGTTAGTTAGGTTTAAGTAGTTCTAAGTTCTAGGGCACCGATAACCTCAGATGTTAAGTCGCTAAGTGCTCAGATCCATTTGAACCAATTTGTTTTAATTTCCCCCGTAGCATAGTACTGTCTCCACAGTCAAGAGTCCGTGGCACGGTGCATGTAACAAGCAGCCGTTCACGTGAGTAAGGGTGTACCTGTGTAAGAAGGCCGACATCTTGTGACAGAAGAACGTGCTTCATCTGACCAGGCAAGACGTTTCTGTTGACCCTCTGTCAAATCTCAATGCTACCAAACCCACTAGAATCATAAATGGCTTTGTCGTTGGATCAACATGGGAACATGTCGGGGTCGTCTGCTGTGGAACCCCATGGTCAACAATATGCAATGAACAGCGTGGTCCTAAACACTTGTACCGTCATCATCATTGTACCGTGTTATCAAATAACTACCTATCCCTAAAAACGACGTCAAATTTATTCACAGATGTCTGCATTGTTTAAGGCACATCTACGCTTAAGTTCTGTAAACCACTCTCAAGTGAGTGTCAGACGCTATTTCCGCTTGTGCCAACTGTTATAGTTGTCTCTCACTCCATTCACACATGAAGTACAAGAAGAATCAGTGCTACGCGCGCTGTAGTTAGTCTAATATTCGGGAATACTGTGGAACCAGTACACTAGAAATTAAAAATTTTAAGGCTTTAGTGGCCACTTGTTGATAAACTGCCTGTAGGCTTATGTCTCGAGTTCTTCGACCGACGCTACTCTGCCGATTCGTCGCTAGCACAAGTGGCTGAAATTGCCAAAATTTCACCCTCCATTGATAGTGGCGGATTATCCGGAACCAGTCATGGAGGGATAAGCTTTGAGAATGCCACCCACTTTTGCTGGCGAAACGTCTGCAAAATCGTAAAGGAAATGTCGACCGAAGACCGAGGCACAGAAGCCAACAGGTTATTTGTCACATACGGCGTTGTAGGATTTTCCTGGGTTCTACGCTTAAAGTAGATTTTAGAAGCTTTCTAAACAAGATTTCACTGCATAGTTTGCTTCTGTATTCTGGAGTCTGCATGTTCAGTTTCTTTTTCATTTCAGTGGCACTGTTCTGTCGGTCAAACAAAGCTATTGCAGTAGATGATGCCCTTCTTTGAATAAGCTCAATATCGCCTGTTAGTCCCATATGAGGTGCAACTCACACACACGTGCCACACAATAGGGCCATATTCTATGTTGGGCTGCATGAGTATTATATATGCTATCACCCTTGTTGACTCATTACACTGTGCTAGCACCATACAATACGAAGTGAGGTATGGCATTTGGTTCACCTACGACTCAGCCTATGTAATCATTCTATTTCATATCTCTATAAGTTGTTACTGCCAGATATTAGCAAGAGTTAACTGATTCCCACTATCAATCATAGATAATGTGTTCATAGTGTCTTTGCATACTACGTTTTCTCGTTTTGTGGGAATCAAAATTTTATATTCCTGAACATACAAGGCAAGTTGTCAATTATATCACGAACTTGAAATCTGACTGAACATTTGTCAGATTTTTTCCAGACAGTACCTTATTGTAGCTAACAGAATGACCTGCGAGAAGTCTAAGGTTACTATTAACATTGCCTACGAGATCGTTAATGTAAAGCCAACGTGCCACGATACTTCCATGGGCCACACATGATGTTACTTCTATTCCTCTCGAAGACTCTCCTTCCAGGGCAACATGCTGCGTCCTCCCCTCAAAGGAATCTTTATTCCACAGATAAGTAATTGTACTTTCTATGCCAAGCGTATGTGTGATATTGTGATACTGAGACAAATGCCTTTCTGAAGACAAAGACACAGAATGGACCTGAGAGCTTTTATTTATGAATTTCAGGATGTCATTTGAGGAAACCACGAGTTGAGTTTCACACGGACGATATTTTTGGAGTCTGTGCTGGTTGACAAAGAGGATACCATTATGTTCGAGATACTTTTGAGCTCAGAATATAGTCTAAGATTTTACAACAAATAGATGTCAAGGACAATGGACAGTAATTTTGTGGATCACTTCTGCTGCCCATCCTAGGAGTGTAACTTGTGCTTTCTTCCAGCCACAGTACACAGTTTTTTTTCGATGATCTTCTGTGTATTATGGTTTAAAGAGGGAGAACATAGGAATATATTCGTTGTGGACTCTGTTAATGACTCCATCGGGCTCTGGAGCTCAGTTCAGTTTTAATGATTTCAGGTGTTTCTGAATGTCATTGACAGTTATATACATTTTACTGACCTTTGAAGGGGTAAGAAAAATAATTTGGGCAATATTCTTGCGTTTGCCTAAAGAAACAGTTGAAAATAGAGTTAAGCATCTCCCTCTTTACTATAACACCCTCAGTTTCAGTTCCAGTCACATACATAAATGTCTGGACACTTACTTTGGAGCCACTAAGAGCCTTTACAAACGAACACAATTACATCGGGTTTTGTGCGATGTCTTTCGATAATATTCTGTAACAGCAGTCGTTGAAGACTTTTGCATTGCCCTTCTGACAGCCAGAAGTGTTTCTTCCAGAATCTTTCCATGCTTTGTTTTACACATATTACACAGTAGTCTTTGTTTTTTTAGAAGTTGCTTTAGCCTGAATGTATAATGCGGAATATCTCTCGAAGCGTGAACTGTTGAACTAGGTACGTAACTATCCAGCGCATGGCCAACTATTCATATAAACCCGAGACATATTTCCATGACATATTCCTGTCCTTAGCTAAGAATTTCAAGTCCCCCACTGAGATACGACACTAGAGTCACTTTATCTTACTGACTGAACAAATAAATCTTTCTACTTGCTTTAGTTGTCCTGTGTACTTCAGTGATCATTGTTTCCTACAACAACTTCATGGTCACCGACATTAGTTTCACCGTGGATATCCTCAGAGAGGTTGTGTCTATTTTTTGCCTTTAGGGCCAATATAATTCCTTCATGAGTGGGATTCTGAACATTTTGGTCCAACTACTTTTCAGAGAAAACATTGAGTAGTGCTCTGCGCAGCAAGTCTTGTCACGACCACTACTAACTGAAATATATGAGTGAGGAACTTACGTATTAGTGAAGTGAGGTTATCTCTAAGGTTTTAGATCACATCAGGCAGTGGGTCAAGTGGTCAATAGGAGGACCCAATTACAAAGCGCTACAGTCGGGAACCGCGGGACCGCTACGGTCGCAGGTTCGAATCCCTCCTCGGGCATGGATGTATGTGATGTCCTTATGTTAGTTAGGTTTAAATAGTTTTAAGTTCTAGGCGACTGATGACCGCAGAAGTTAAGTCGCATAGTGCTCAGAGCCATTTGAACCACTTGAACTCAATTACAAGCTTGTGCCCACCCCAGGTACAGGTCCTTAGAGTCCAGCATAAAACTTCGATTTTTTGTTCCGACGGATTTTTACGAGGGGCGTTGAATAACTAACACAATACATTTTTTTCTCGGCCTGTTTTGGCTGAAAAAATTCGGAATCTACTGTGACACATCGGGAGGCCACTTCGCCTCCTATAGTTTCATGAACTTCTGGTAGGGGGCGGAGCTATAAGAAGCCTTCAACATTTCGTCTCTAATTGAGGTGCGTACCAAGCAGAGAGCTGTCTTTTGTTTTCTTTTGGTGGAGCATATCAGATATTTATGATTACATAATGTGTAAGAAGACATGGCAGTAGAGAAATGCACGGTCAGTCGTTGGGCAAGGCGTCTGTTATCACTCCGACAAGGTCGCCCAATCCCGTCCGATCTCCAGCGTGCAGGCCTGCAGGCCGTCACACAAAGCACAGACTCCCGCAACGTTGGAATGTGCGAATATTCTCATTCTAGGTGACCGACAGATCCCAGTCAAACATTTCACGGCTCAACTGGCTGTGTCTGTTGTTAGTGCTGACACACTCGTGCACCAGTTGGGGTACTCAGAGGTATGTGCCCGCTGTATTCCTCGCCGCCTGACAGAATACCGTAAACAGCAACGAAACACCGTCTGTGCGGAATTACATGCACGCTACGATGGCGATTGTGAGAAGTATTAAGCGAACAACATCACAGGCGGTGAAACATATGTTCATCACTTCGAACCGGAAACATAACAGCAATCCGTGGAGTTCCACCACACCACATACTCTCCAAAGAAAAAGGTCAAATTCGGACCCTCGGCCAGTAAAGTCATGTCGACAGCAGTACCACGATGTGCATGATGAGGAGTTTATTGATGCAGCAAGACATTAGCTCTTAAATCGACCAGTAGAGTGGTACCACGGGCGTACAGGGTGTCACTTCCGCCCCGGTAGCTGAGTGGTCAGCGTGACTGATTGCCGTCCTACGGGCCCGGGTTCAATTCCCAGCTGGGTCGGGGATTTTCTCGGTTCAGGGACTGGCTGTTGTGCTGTCTTCATCATCTTTTCAGTGCGGCTCTCGCAGCCGAGCGAAGCGGACGTGCGGTGTGTGCTCTCCGCTGGCAGAGAGGGCCCGCGCGCCTTGTTTACTTTCTTCGGCCGACACTAACGTGACGCCGTAGCGCTCCAAGACCATGGCAAACCAGTACAGAAGATCAACCTTGAAATTCACATTTCGGAACGACTTTACCCGACCAAAGGCGCTCGAAGTCGAACGTTTTTTAAAAGAGGAAGCCAAGATCCCGGCTGCCGACATTGTCGGCATTCACTTTTCGATCGTCAGTAGCACGGTCTATGTAAAGCTCATAAACGAAACTACTTGCGACAAGGTGTTTCGAGAGATGAAAAAGAACTCCGCTTCTGCCACGCAGATGGAAATGTTGGCAACGTCGAGGTCGGCCATGCCGCAATGGGACTGCGGACTATACGCATCTTCGAACTTCCATTTGAACTCCCGGCGGCAGAAGTTGTAGCGGCGCTCCGCCCCTACGGCACGGTACACGAACACGTGGCTGAAAAATGGACCCAGTTTAAGACGTATCCAGTACTCAATGGAGTACGCCAAGTGCGCATAGATCTCCAACGACACGTGCCATCCTATCTACAGATAGGTGGATGCCGGGCCATAGTTATTTATGACGGCCAACCGAAGACGTGCTCCGGATGCGGTAAGGAAGGTCACCTTCGTTCCGAGTGCCTCCAGCGTCGGATCACACAACTCCCACCGAAGGACGTTGCACCACCAGCGGCGAAGACTATTCTACCCGTTACTTACGCGGCGGCGCTCACGACGTTCTCCACACAACAGACACGGCCGACCGCTTCAGCGGTACAAGAATCACTTTCCACGGACAAAGACCTGGATGATCCGCCGACCTGGCCAGTGGTGGAAAATAGCACTACGACTCTGGAGCTACCGAACGCGACAGACATTGACGCCAGTAAGATGGCAATTGATTCCCTTATTGTACCGACCGAAGCGTTTGTTCCGGCGGAGCATGAGTCAGTGCCGTCTTCTGACAATGAAGGCCACGTACGGAAACAGCGATCACCGAAACGCCGAAAGCGGCGTCGTCGGACCGTGTCGGAACACAGCGGTTCGCATTCGGCCGGGGAAGAACGACTGACCACTCAAGAAGCCAGCCGCGAAGCTGAAGCTGTTTCCACTGACTCCAACCTTGCAGAACAGATAGAAAAACGTGCAGCTTTCGACCATCGGCCCATTGACAGAAACATTGAGCAGCGGGAAGGTACCAGTGCAGGTAGCGAAGTCGCCCGGTCCCTTACTATCAAACATTCTGAGGCTATGGACCATGAACAGACATCCGCGCCCGCTGCATGGGCCGAGGACGTTGAGACACAAGATCACGACCCGCGGCCAGCTGAGGCGCCGCCGGATCATGCAGCATAAGCAGCACAAGGAGGACCGCGTTCGGCGGGGGGTGACATCACTTCCGATGTACGCTTCTCTCCACCTTCACCATGGATAACCTCGCCCAAACAACTCGTTGCCAAGCTTACCGCCTGGCGACAATGAATATCAACATGATCAGTTCTCCTGTCAAGATCCAACTTTTGAAAGAAACCATACGAGCCACGGGGGTTGACTTTGCTTTCCTACAAGAAGCGAAAACGACGGCACTCCCGCACTTTTACGAGTACACCACACATGTGACGCCCGGTAGCCCTGCAGATACCGGAGTGGCAATATTAGTGCGTGAAGGTATTGAAGTTACCGACGTCACGTTTCTTCCCTCCGCTCGAGGAATAGCATTTACGGCACTCAACACCCGATTCATTAATGTTTACGCGCCGTCGGGTACCACAAGACGTCACGACCGCGCCAGATTCTACTCCACAGATGTCGCTCCCCTTTTCCTAGGACGATACGACCACAGCGTCTTCGCCGGCGATTTTAATTGTGTACTTCACCCCAAGGACCAAATCCCACATTACACGCCTTGTCCGGAACTGGGTGCGATGATCCAAGAACTTCACCGCATATATGTGACACAAGATCTCACACAAGGTGTGGTGGACGCCGAACTATGGCCTCAAGCCTATTCCGATCACAGTGCCTATATCTGCACTATACACCTACGCCCCCAACAAGTCTGGCGCAGCAATGGCTTTTGGAAGCTCAACATAACTCATCTCCAGGACCTGGATTGCCGTCGGCAAGTTGCAGCAACGTGGACTGACTGTGAACGCCGCCACCCTCGATACGCCTCGACCCTGGAGTGGTGGCTCCTCTGTGCCAAACCAGCAATCCGTAGGACACTTATGCAATATGGCAAGGACGTGACTGCGTGGCATCGACAGACCATCGATTTTTACTACGCGACTCTCAGGGACCTCGACGCCTTACCCCCTTCCCTGGAGAGACAACATGATCAAAGCAGAATCAAGGCTCACATACTATCATTGACGAAGCGCCGACTAGAAGGTGCAGTCGTCCGCTCGCGACGGCACGACCGAACGTTTGCGGAGGAACCCACTATGCATCACGTTGTGGCGGATAAGCGCCGACAACGCCAACACTTAATCACACAACTCAGGACACACGACGGTCGCTTATGTACGACCCAAGCAACCATAGTAAAGGCGGTGGAGGATCATTTTCGTCATCTTTACAAGGAAAGAATCGTCGATGACGAGGCCACTACTGAAGTGTTACAGCAGGTAACACGTACTATCGACGAGGCTACCGTGAATGCGCTAACAGAGGAAATCTCACTCTAAGAAGTCGAAGACGCCGTGGACAAAGCTGCGGCCAATAAGTCTCCTGGACCTGATGGATTGCCCATCGAATTCTACCGGACTTTCCGTGACATCATGATGCCTCGCTGGGTTATAATGTTCCGCGAACTTACGTCTCCAGACTGTGTTGTGCCGCCAGCGTTTGTAGAAGGACTTCTCATACCGGTACATAAGCCAGGTGGAGGGCTATCGATTAACGACTATCGGCCGCTTACAATGCTGAACGCCGATTACAAGATTTTCACCAGGATTATGGCGAGCCGTATTAAGACGACTTTGCCGATGATCCTCGCTCCTGAACAGACGTCGCAGGGGGGAGAAGCCAACATACACATGGCCACCGGTGACTGCAGGGATTTAATAGCAATCGCTTCTGCGGGCTGTCTGAGAGCGGCGATCGTCTCCGTAGATTTCAACCGCGCCTTTGATAGAGTGCACCACAACTTCCTCCTACGAGTGATGGACTGTATGGGATTCCCCCCGGGCCTCATCGACACCCTACGGCGTCTTTGGAACGCAGCCAGCTCACACGTCCAGGTCAATGGAAGGACGGTAGGACCAGTACCCATTAAGAGGTCTCTACGACAGGGTTGTCCCCTTTCTACCTACCTTTATGCCATCGCACTCGAGCCACTCCTAGGGGGCCTTAACCACCGCCTATCTGGCATCACGCTGCGGGACGTCACCTTTCGCTATAGAACATACGCTGACGACCTGCTACTGCTGGTTCGTTCCAATGACGAAGTTCAAAGCGTACTAACCTGGATTGAGCGATACGGACAGGCCGCAGGCAGTCTTCTGAACATCAACAAGTCGGCAGCGTTGGATATTGGGCGAGGTCTCGGACCGGAAGCCCTCGCTCCCCTCCCACCAGTTTCTGATCTGCGATATTTGGGAATCACGTTCAAGAAAGATGTACGTAAAACAGCTGCAGCAAACTACCGACGGTTATTACAGATCATACGCGCAATGGTGCGACAGAACCTGCTCCGGGACTTGAACCAGCTACAACGTGTTGAATACCTGAACCTCTACGTGGCATCAAAACTCAATCACGTGGCACAAGTCCTCCCACTACCGCTGCAGATAGGTCGCCGGCTTCAAGCGGCCTTCAGTTACTACGTTTGCGCAGGTCATATCTTTAAAGTACGATACGACACTCTTACCCTCCCAGTGCACAAAGGAGGGCTGGGATTGGTCAACGTCAGGGCGAGAGCAGCTAGCCTTTACATGAGCAACATGAGGAAACGATGGAAAAGTCAATATACATCTCTCACGGGTCGTTTACTACAGGTTCTGATGCCAGTCTCTAACGTCCCGCCGGTGTCGGTTGCGCACGTCGCACCACAGCTCTCCCATGTGTCGACCTTCATTCTTGATTACAGCTATGTCAGCTCGAACCTCTCCGCCACGCGTCCACCAAAGGCGAACGATTTTTACACCAACCTTCTGCGTGCTGTTCCCCATAACGTGATGGAAAACAAGTACCCTACGGTTCACTGGCCAAGAGTGTGGAAAACGATACACCACAACTTTCTGTCCTCCACGGTGCGTTCGAAGTGGTATCAGATCGCCAACAAAAAATATGCCACACTACAGCGACTTCACACTATTGGACTGGCAGACTCCCCTTATTGCCCAGATTGTAACCTTTTGGATACTGATGAACATCGTTTTACTTGCGCATCATCGCCCGGAGTTTGGCGACTAACACAGAAGATATTGGCTTGTTACCTCCGGGTCACACCTGATATGATTGACCCTCAGACCCTACTCTGTCCCGATGGAACTTACTTTCCGGCTGCAAAATATCATGCGTTCACATGGTTCAAAGGACTTACAGTCGCCTACATCTTTCGCGACGGAGAGAAAGAGCAGCTTGATTACTGGTGGTTCCTGCAAAATGCTCACAATGCCCTCGAACGCACACCGAAATACCGTACGCTCTTCGCAAATTATTTACGCAGCGTTTTCGTTAACCCCCCACTCAGCTGGGGAGTGCCGAGCTGCGGTTAATGTTCTGTGCCGCATCACACAAACGGCTGAACGTTCTGCCTTGTCAGCCATGAGCGAAGGAAGAGACAAGCTGCTGCAAGGATGCTGTTTTCCTTGAGGCACTAGCGAAGCTGAATGCCTCCGTTGCAGATGCCCTTCAAAGCGCAATTGGAGATATCAGATAACGATGACGAGGCTCCAAGTGGAACCAGTTACATTATTGAAGAACCTTTTAGTTGGAATTACATCAGTGATTTATGTTTTTATTTCTGGATTACTCTTTTATGCCACCTTTGTTGTTGTAACACTTACTTGTAACACTTACTTACTAGAATTCACATGTAACAAAAAAAAAGTGGCAAAGGATAGCCTTAACCTTGATTTCCCATATTTCCCCTGATATATAGGCAGCTCTCTGGGGTGGGTTTACTCAGGAGCCAACGCCTGAAGTGGATCAGATTTTTTTGTTATAGGATGAAAAGTGGCGGTGGCACTTAGGGGTTTTTTTTAGTTCCATTTTCCTAAGGGGCTTTTAAGGGAAATTACTTTATAGAGAAAAAAAAATAAAAATAAAAAAATAAAAAAAAGTAAAAAAACAAAAAAATAAAAAAACAAAAAAAAGATGGTGGAGCACTTGCCCGCGAAGGTAAAAAAAAAGAAAAAGAAAAAAAAGATTGGTCAGCGTGACTGATTGCCGTCCTACGGGCCCGGGTTCAATTCCCGGCTGGGTCAGGGATTTTCTCGGTTCAGGGACTGGCTGTTGTGCTGTCTTCATCATCTTTTCATCCCCATCCGGCGTGCAGGGCGCCCAATTTGGTGTCGAATGTAATAAGACCTGCACCAAGGTGGCCGGACCTGCACCGTAAGGGACCTTCCGACTAGTGACGCCAGCAGCTCATTTCCATTTCACAGGGCCTCACAGTAATGTGGCGGAAGGAAGTCGCATTGAACAAATATTATGTCGAAAAATAAGCCCTTATAGGGAAAAGAGTGGGGATTAATATGGTGTTTTGGAATCCTGCATAAAACCTACCTGCTTACAGAAAAATATGTGTTGTACAACTTACGAAACGTCCTTATAATTTCTTATTTGCTGCGACAATTACACCACCTCAATTTCCGCTCTGCTTGTTCTTCCGATATATGCTTCAAATTTTCTCAACATCTCACTACTGTTACTTTCTGTTCCTAATCAGCTTTCTGTGCATAGTATTATGTGATCCGTACTCATTTTCAGGCGCACATCAAACTGTAGCACTTTGATGCCAATGCTACAGCACTTAACCACTATGGTTTTAATACTCTCGTCTGTAGGGGACATTTCCATGGATCTTACTCTGATATCTAATAGTCTCTTACAGCCGAAGTTATGTGGAATCGATGGAGAATCGCTTTCTGTAAAACACCTTTGTGTGCACCGCACTCTCAGTTGGCTATCTGGGTAGCAGTCTCTTATGTGTACTGCACACTTGACGCATTTGTGGGGACGCTTCAGTTTCCACTATTGCGGCATAACTCTTAGAGTTCCGGTCTAGCTTGTCACAAAACATGCCCAGACTCTGACTCACGCCTTCCACTTGGCTCAGAAACAGGGAGCCACGATCAGGGACAACGCTGAACATACGAGCTTTTTTGAAACTTTGAGAGAAAACCTGGTCTTCTAAAACTTCTCTCTCAGTTGCCGGAAAGTTCCAAGTGTGATTTCCGAGTCCAGAGGACGGGCATCGTCTGTTACAACGAGCGCAGCAATCTGCAGCTGATTGCCCCTGTTCGCTCAGTATTTGCCGGAATAGCTTCTTCAGTATGCTGAATAAGACGCTCAGGCATACACACTGAATACTGCAATCTACTGAAGACCTCGTTAAGGCATACGCACTGAGTGGTGCAATGTGCTGAATGACACGCTAAGGCATAGTCATTGAGTGTGCATCCTGTTTCTTCCCCTCTTTAGCTGAGATTTCCATGAAGGGTACAATTATTTGACGCACGTTTGAACTGCCAACAATTAGTAAACTCCTATCTTTTTTGGTTTTCCTCCACTCCACACGTTACACAATAGGTGAAGTAATTCCATGCGCCTCAGGTGCAGTTTCAGTGGAAGGCTGCACCACTTAAGCCAGAATGCCACGATGATTCTTTCAGAGCTGCCCTTAATCCTAGCTTTTACGACGTCTCTAATGACTTCGTTATCGACAGGTCATTAGACACCAATCCTCCTTCCCTCCATTGAACCTGATGGTTACAGGGATGAGTGTAACATGCCGAGCTCTTCCAGATCCCTGTCTCACCTGTACACAGTGCCTAGACCTACATTTGACTAATAACTCGCAGTCATTTTGACGAGCAGTGTGCCAGGGTTGGCGCTGTGTACTGGGGTTGGCAATACGTCCGCCTCCTGGACTCCTGATATCGCTGATGAGGCAATTTGTTCATCAGAGAGTGGAAAGGAGGTTGGACCGGTCGGTTACGGCGCGGTGACCGGGAAGTGTTGCCCATGCGTTGGAAGCTCGTTTCGCACCTTGTCGGAGGAGTGATGCTGCAGCTCTGGGCTTCATGTGTTTGTTGTGGCGGCCCTAGTCCAGCAGATCGTAAGAAGGAAGGGAATGAATGTACACTATGCAGTAATAGCCGTGCTCTTCCTACACTCCATGTTACAGTTGCTGTTATTTGAGACATTCTGCGAGGAACAGCAGCGAGTTGTATCGAGATCACTGGAGAGCGTTTGGGCTATGTGAAGTTCTGTCAGCGTAGCTTTTGGAAGGCATTATTTGCTAAATAGTTTTGGAAGCCAAGTCAACTCATGTTATCCAACTGTTCTGTAATGCGTGTGGATCTCAACGCCGTTATTACCGTATCAACACTCATGTTCATAAATTAAGGATAATGCTGACAGATTGTGAAAAAACGCTCTCTCTCGGAGTAAGACCATGCGGGGCATTTGACCTGCGGTCTTCGCACGGTGGCGCTAGCAGCAGTCCACATATGCAGAGGTGTGTTGGTCCATCTCAGAGTAAGGTGCAGCGAGTAAGTGTGCAGACGTTCTCAGAAGTGCTAATGACGACTGCATGTTGAAAATGGCTCAAAGAACACATATTGATGACGCTATGAGGGGTAGAATACTAGGGCGACTGGAGGCTGCTCAAACACAGCAGGTCGTAGTACAGGTCGTCCGGGTGCCACAAAGTGTGATTTCAAGGTTATGGCAACGAGTCCAGCGGACAGGAAACGTGTCCAGGTGCTACAGTACGGGACGTCCACAGTGTACAACACCACAAGAAGACCAATATCTCACCATCAGTGTCCGCAAACGGCCACGGACTACTGCTGCTAGCCTTGCTCGGGACCTTACCGCAGCCACTCGAGCAGCTGTCTCCAGACACATAGTCTATAGACGACTGAACAGACGTGGTGTATTCGCCTGGAGATCTGCAAGGTGCATTCCACTGAACCCTGGATACAGGAGAGTCCGTAAAGCCTGGTGTCAAGAACACAGTACATGATCATTGGAAAAGTGGTCCCAGGTTATGTTAATGCACGAGCCCAGGTATAGTCTGAAGAGTGATTCACGTCGGGTTTTCATCCGTCGTGAACCAGGAACCAGATACCAACCTCTTAATGTCCCTGAAAGAGACCTGTATGCAGGTCGTGGTTTGATGGCGTGGGGTGGGATTATTATTGGTGCATGTACATCCCTCCATGTCTTTGACAATGGAACAGTAACAGATGAGGTGTATCGGGACGTCATTTTGCACCAGTATTTCCGGCTTTTCAGTGGTACAATGTGTCCCACGTTCCTCCTGATGGATGATGACGCACGGCCCCACCGAGCTGCCATCGTGGAGGGGTATCTTGAAACAAGATACGAAGCGAATGGAGTGGCCTGCCTGTTCTCCAGACCTAAATCACATCGAGTACGTCTGGGAAACTCTCGGTCGACGTATCGCTGCATGTCTTCAAACCCCTAGGACACTTCAGGAGCTCCGACAGGCACTGGTGCAAGAATGGGAGGCTATAGCCCAGCAGCTGTTCGACCACGTGAACCTGAGTATGCCAACCCGTTGTGCAGCTTGTGTACTTGTGCATGGTGATCATATCCCATATTGATGTCGGGGTACATGCGCAGAAAACATGGCGTTTTGTAGCACATGTGCTTCGGGACAGTTTTCTGAACTTCTCAGCAATATCGTGGACTTACAGATGTGTCGTTTGTTTTCCCTATGCGCCTATGCTATTTGCGCCACTTTTGTGTAGTCCACGTTGTGTGGTACCACATTCTGCAGTTATCCTTAATTTATGGGCGTGAGTGTAGAAGCAGAAGTGAACTCCTTTGATATTAATACTTGTCATTTCTGCGCATTAATAATAGTCTGTTTCAGGTTTTTACTAATTACGCATTTGAGTTTGAAGTTACCTTGTACTAAAGATATACCTCAAGTGGGAAGCAGTGTGGTGTGACACAGTACGCAGCTAACCAGGGAAGCTATATCTGGCATATGTTTCATTACTTAAAAGTCTGGCGTAGACCTATGTATTACAAAACATGCTGTGCATCTAAAAGCTCATTTGACTAGGGTATTTTTCGAAGTTGGAATTTCGTCTGTTTACTGCAAAAGGTTTTAAACTTTACTTTAACCTGGTTATTAACGTCTATATTTTAAGTGTGGTGTCACCACCAGACACCACACTTGCTAGGTGGTAGCCTTTAAATCGGTCGCGGTCCGTTAGTATACGTCGGACCCGCGTGTCGCCACTATCAGTGATTGCAGACCAAGCGCCGCCACATGGCGGGTCTAGTCTAGAGAGATTCCCGAGCACTCGCCCCAGTTGTACAGCCAAGTTTGCTAGCGATGGTTCACTGTCTACGTACGCTCTCATTTGCAGAGACGACAGTTTATCGTAGCCTTCAGCTATGTCATTAGGTACGACCTCGCAAGGCGCCATATTCAGTTACTATTGATATTGATATTGTGAATCATGTACCTTTACGAACGATGTTCATCATTAATGGATTAAAGTTAAGTATCAAACTAATTACGTCCGCTTTCTCAATTCTAATTCCTTGTCATGTTTCAGACCTCACGTCAGTATAGTTCTTGCCTCCTCACGCCAGCCTGCGTGAGCTAAAACACTTGCATTTCGGCGTCCACTAGTCACACGGTGTTGGCTCTTCTGCGAACACAACATTAAGTTACGGTTGTAATGATGGAGTTGGTTTTCTTAGTAACCTTACGTAAAAAATGACTGACAGATTTTCTGCTCAGAATTTAAGGGTAATTATGTTCTGTCCTAGTTCCAAGATTGTTGGTGTAATTGAATAAAGATATAAGGAGACTATGTTAGTAGGAAGTTACGATTTCCAGAATGATGTCATTGTGACAAGTGATTACAATCATGAGATTAGATTCTCACAGAACCTTATGTTCTAGAAAATTAGTTACACCTGTGTGATAACGTATTGGGTATGGAAGCGTAGAGAAATGCAGCTTTAACTGGAAGCAGTACTTCGTCGCCCAGACTGTAAAACTAATTGTCTCAATAAAGTATTCCTGGTAAAATACCTGCGTGGAATATTATATGTAAGCACATTTCTTTAGTTCCATTTTAGCCAGACGCTCTTGTGCATCTTTTTAATCAGAGCTGAAAATTTCTTTTAACTTGGAAGTCACATTTTTCCTTAGCGGGACATGTCATGAAACTAATGAAACTAAATTTAGAAACTGTTGTAATAACTACTTTGTTAAAGATGTAACCCCAAGCTCAATGAATTGGTCCACTTACAAACCTAACGGACCAATTATACCTCTCCAGCGGTGATAGATCTTGTACTTACACAATCCTACATCATACAGAGTACACAGTATCAGTAGGAGAGGATAATGTTTTAGGTATCTATGGTCTCTCTGGTAGATGTGGCTCGGTACCACTCTTAAAACAAACCGCAGCTTCCAATCGTTTGACAATAATAACGGTGATTTCCAGGTGCTTACGACGGACAGTCAGTTCGCAAGGTTGCAAGAGGCTACAAGTATGAGAATTACCGCAGTCAACGTAACAGTTCATGCATTACTGATATGAATAACACACAGACGAATGGAAACGAAATTTGAGGATCTGTTAGACGACGATTGGTCTGGCCTTAGGGAAGGTAAAGGCGTCAGAGAGGCAGTTATGCCGTTGCGGTTGATAATGGAAACAGAACTGAAGAAAAATAAAAAAAGATGTTCATGGAATTTGTCAACCAGGAGAAAGCGTTCGTCAGGGTAAAATGGTACAAGATGTTCGAAATCCTGAGAAGAATAGGGGTGAGTTGTAGGGAAAGACGGTAGTATACAATATATACCATAACCAAGAGGGAACAATGAGACTGGAAGACCAAGAACAAAGTGCTCCGATTGAAAACGGTGGAAGGCAGGATTGTAGTCCTCAGTTCCTACTGTCTAATTCTATGAGTGTGTGGGTTTTATTTTGTCAAGTTGCGCAATGGATTGATCCAACAAGTACCCTTTGGCTCCTGCAAGAAACAGTTTCCACCTCACACTACTACAGAAGTCAGACAGACGCTCCTAATGTACCAACAAGAACTGCTTTAAAACATTCAGCAACTAATGTCTTCTGGAGTCGTCCACTGTAAGGAAAAGACACAAAAAACATTCTATATTCTTAGGTAACTAGTGGATTGCTTGTGTACAGGAGTATTGCTAGTTAGTGTAAGAAAAACATTAACATAAGAAAAATATTATTTATTACAAAAAGGTCTGAGAATTCAAGTGAAACTTTTTCTTATAAAATAATAATAAATTTCTGGGTTCTTTTCGGAACAGCAGATTGCCTCTTATGGATACGAATGCTATTATTTTACAAAGTATGAAAGGCTCTTTTCTCCCTTTTCTGTAAGAATGTTATTTACTCGGAAGAATGGCTGAGAGCAGCGCCTACACAACTTGAATAACTTTTCTAGGTACGGTCAAGGATGTCACGTGAGAAATATAGTGGAATGTACTGTTAGGGAGGACAGATGGGGCTCGCGTATGCTGTAGCATACAATACCGTGAGATGTGATGACTGCGGACTGCTGCCTGCATCGCTAGCTGCTGACAAATAACACAACTATCTCTTTCTATCTGGATTGACCTTCGCCAATCAATCTCTCCCTAAGCCTTGATGAAGTCAAGGACCTCTATCCGCCCCTAGTCTAACTATTGGCGTGGTACACCGGTCAGATAACCAGTCCACCGCGATGCCACTCAATACTCGCTGGCAGGCGTTTAACTAGTACTCTGTCCGTGTTCACACCGCAAAATAAGTGTGGCGGCGAACACAGTTAACATCGCTCAATCGCGAGCAACTCTATAATATAGAGTGTCACTCCGATTCGCTAACGACAGAGGTGCTCTCCCAGTGAAGACTTTGTTCCTTGCTCTTTGCGAACACGTATGAGCAAACTCGCTCTTGTTTCGTGTTCCTACTCCAAGAGTGAAGACGGAACGGCCCCTTTTTCTGGAAAAGTTGCAAGGGTACATGAATCGCTGCTTTCCCTCATTCCTCTGACTCTTTGCGTCAGAAATATTCCGCCAATCAACATTCCTCTTTTAAACAGGAGAATGATGTTTCGTTTAAGTCGACCAATGTGGAAATCTGCAGCAACTCCATTAGGCGTATACTGTCGTCCTGTGAGAACTTCGTAACTATGCAGTGGGTCCATCAAAAATGCGTCTTCTGGGCGCTCTCATAAAATGTAGCGGAATTTGCTGTTAATTCGAACATGGGGGTCGTTATCCCCTCGCTCTGGCAAAAGCTGTATAGTCTCTGAGCGGTTGCTTTCGCCGAAGTAGGTATGTTGTTGACCCAGCCCTCTTAAGGGACGGTCTTCCCACCTGGTTGGTTATCTCTTTAGAACGTAAATTCCTGTGGCCGTCATATAGTGTAGGCCAGCCTCGACTTACTCAAACCCTGTGCGCACTTGCGATTTACTTATTAGATTTGCATATCGCTTGCATAAATTCACACAATTGACTCTACCTTATCGAGTTTGGGTTCGAAGGAAGCGTCTTTATGTGCAGAATACGATTGTGAGGATCGAATATGTGAGAAATGAAGGTCAGGAGACCACACCACCTTACATAATCTATACAATAAAGAGAGTGAGATGAAAACTCACGCTGAAACGATATCAATGATAAAATTCACTGGTGACATCGTTGTCCTTAGTGAAAGTCAAGAAAAATTAAACAATCTGTTGAAAGGAACGAACAATCTAATGAATAAAGAATATGGATTGACAGCAAACAGAAGAAAGACGAAAATAATGAGAAGTAGCAGAAATGAGAACACCGAGAAACTTTACATCGGAATTGGAGGTGACGATTTAGACAACATCAAGGAATTGTGGTGCTTAGACAGCTTCAAAAGTTCTCGGAAAGGAATAGAAAAATAGTACTTACATCACTGAAACTGTTTTTATTTTTCAATGTAGTCTCTTTGTAGATTAATGCACTTGGTCCAACAATGTTCCAGTGCCTTGATCCCATCTCTAAATTGAGTTTCTTCCAGCCCTGCAAAATGGTTGCCAACTCCGGCTATCAGTTATTCATTTAAAGTGAAGATTCATTTGTCCACCAAGAAAAATTTTCAGTTTTGAGAAGGGACAAGTCTGACGGAGCCATATCAGGTGAATAAGGCGGATGTGGCTATGATTCGTACCTTAATTCGTGTAATTTGGCCATGGAGACTGCATGCGTCCAGCGTTATGAGTCGTGGCACCCATCTTGCAGATAATTTTTTTCATTTATAATCCTTCAGCTAAAATGTGATATACCCTTTTAGAAGATATCTGGCAAGCGTGAGAAATTTCACGCACTTTTCGTCGGAGATCCTACATGACCATTATGTGTACTTTTGCGAAGATTTCTTGAGTAGTGACACATCTTGGCCGACCATTCCACTGATCATCATCTAAGCTCTCCTGACCAAACTTAAATTCATTTGTCCACTTGGCAACAGTTGAATATGAAAGAGCAGAGTCCCACAGTGTATTCTGGAAATCGGTATGAATGTCCTTTGCCTTCATACCTTTCTTTACTAAGTACTCAATCACTGCTCGAATCTCAAGTTTTTACTTCTTCGCAAATGACAACGCGGGAACAACAACAGAGTCACGTGACCGTTGCAGCTCTCTTCCAAGAGCACTGAAGTGGCACGTATTTACAGGCAACGGTCCAGTGAATATCATATGAACAACTAGTTGCTCTACCGCAGACCTACAGGGTAAAAATTGTAGAGGAAGGCTGAAACTGGAATACATCCACCAAATAAAAGAGGACTTAGGTTTGCACAGGATAGGAATTCGTGGCGGGCCACTTTAAACCAGCCAGAACACTGACGACTAAAGAAAGAACTAATAATCCCATTTCCGAGAACAGTAAACAGAGTGGGGCTTCTCTCTAGCTGGTGCACTATTTTTCAGAACAGGAATCAAATAACATTAAACTTTACTTTCTGATTATCTTTTAAATTACGCTTAAATTATGCTACAAATAGCTCCAGTTGCCTTAAAAACTGAATCGAATAAAGCAATTACATGTCATGACAACTGAAAAACTTAGTATGAAATTTACTGCTTATCTGAAAAAGTTTTTGTGGTTGAGGACACTAAGAAATTCCCCGTTACCCTTAATTTACGTTAAATGCTGACAATATACACTCTTGTTAAACAAGTAAACAAAAATGACTCGATATATTAGTTACGTTCAGCAAATGTCGATTTACAACGAAGTAAGTTAGGCAAAACACTCACAATTTATAAAAATCCTGCAATATACCTATTGAAACATCCCCTCTGAAAAATTTTACAAGACTGTGCTTAAGCTGACACACAATATTTTTTAGCGCAACGCAATCTGACTTTCAATAATCCCTACAAAAGAATGGCCCTGACTAACATTAAACTATAACTTTCACAAATCACTTACCTCACAAAAATCTTCGTTACTCGAACTACTGCAATATAGCGAGCGCCACTACCGCCAGCTAGATAAAAGATTGAAACTATGGAAGGCACTAACTACTGATAGGCACAGTTAGCAAATGAAAGATTTTAATAGAGAACAGACATTGTATTTACCTCAACAGTGTTCAAAAGTCATAATGTATATAGCAGTTCATGACATCCAGTCTTACAAATTTCAAACCTCCTCCATCTCTCTCCCCACATGCACCACTGCTGGCGGCTCACCTCCAACTGCGCAACGCTACGCGCTGTTAACATCCAACTGCCCACCACTACAATGGCAGGTATTACAACAATGCCAACCTGCCACTGACTGCACACAGCACAGCCAGTGATTTTCATACAGAGCGCTACGTGGTGTTACCCTTAAAAAAACCTAAACAGCCTACTTACACTATATACGTTTATTTGCGTAAAAATACACTGAAAAAGACTATGAAACTGGGGAACGGTTATATCTGAGCGAGGATTCAGTTGCCATAAGCTTCATAAAAGCGCAAATTGTGTTTATAATTGCAGATATAGTGAGAGTGTTTTACGGTAGTCACAGATCTTCGAGAATATGCAAATATTACGAGAACATTAGTGTTGAAACAGTGATGAATTATCCAGAAACGACACGAAAAGCAAAATACCGTTGTTGTTGTTGTTGTTGTTGTTGTGGTCTTCAGTGGATTGTAAATGAATATCCAAGAAGGGATTGTACCTACAGAGTCCACAAAGATTCTGCAAGTAACTTTCCAAGAAGGGACTGTAATTAAAACTTCCAGTCAAACAGGTACCGGATAGCTCGAGAACTGTCATTCGTCGACGTCAGAAATACTCCTTTTAACATGTAGTATGATACAATACTTATATTCGTAAGTTCTCCTTCCAGGTTGCCACTGCCAGTCAATTTACGACCGAGTCCTAATCCATGGAAGGGCAAAAATGGTTCACATGAAATGCCAGAATGTGAATGAAATGAACACTTACATACAGCGCATTTTACCATAAACATTCTCACAAAATTATTGCCATCATTGCTATGTATGCCTGCAAAATAGCACAGACTCTTTTGGACCGACGATTAAAAAATCCGTGGACAAGTACGCGCAAAATGCGAACTATGGGAATGCCGTGATTATTCCAGAAAAGTCTGAGAAACTTCCACCAGCCTTATATAAAAATGATTTTGACTAATGTAATGAACCCTACGTTCAAGAGAACATCTGTAAATTAACTTGTGGGAAGAACAAACACATCCACAACCATACAACGAGATTTTTCGAGATGAGAAAGGATTGCAATCGTGTAGTACTCAAGTGATTCCTCCGAAATTCATTTCGCTAGTGGAGCCCTGCGGTGTCTATATGGTCACGTGAAAATGTGAAAATATTCAAACCTGTTTTTATTTCCTCTGTGGCGGAAAAGAAATTAAATTCCAAGAAAAACGCATAAATATACCTTCCATTATTCACCACAAGCTATACTCGCCAACATCTGGCGTGGTATGCTAACAGTTGTGCAATGAGAGAGAACCGTTTATGAATGGAAACCGAGTTTGTTTCTCTTCAGAAACGTTAAAACAAACAGGTAGCCTTAAAAATGCGGCATTTATAATGTGTGCTAGTTGCCGAGAAAATTACTCCTTCTCCAGTTTTTACTACGAATATCACGAATTCCTCGTGAACGCCTTTCAATCTCTTCCTGGAAATTTATTTGCAATGACACAGTTTCCTATGCTTTCCTTTTAAAGATATTTATGAAAATATTGATAAATACAGCATACTGAGCATTGTTTCAGTTCATTTGCATTGTACGCAACATAAAAAATAAATATTCTTTTCCCTCCACGGACTCTAACCTGCAATCCTCGGATTACTGAGCTCCACACCTCCCCTGCCCGCAGCTCGTAGTCTAGTGGCTATCGTTCCTACCTCTTGATGACGGGGTACCGGGTTCGATTCCCGGCCAGCTTGGGGATTTTCTCTGCCCGGGGACTGCGTGTTTGTGTTACTATCGTTCCATCATCATTCAAGAAAGTGGCTAGATTGAACTGTGTACATGTTGGGAATGTTTACGGGCGCTGATGACACCGCCATTGAGAGCCCCACAAACGAAACATCATCATCATCATCATCATCCCACCTTCCGTTGCGTCGAGCTGTGGTAACATAAGTGACTTATGCTTCACCCGATTCAGCCAAAAAGGCTATTTTTTTCCAAACACTCGGTCATCTGGAGCTCCCACTTCCTTCACTTTCACTTCTGGCCAAGCCCTGCGGATACCATAACTCGGGACCGAATCGGTACAGGCGAATTGGCGAGCTCCCGTTGTTGGCTGAATTTACGACTCCTTCTACACTGGCTTGCGAAAGATGAACACGGCAGTGTCCGTTTCTTACAGTCAAAATTTCGAAAAATGTGGAACAACAGAATACGACTTCCACTTTGGGTGGCTAGTAATGGAATCCATCTGTTAAACACGATGTACACATCACTAAAAATTTTGCCTAAAACAGTGTCTAATTCATCAATTTACTACCTGACAACGCCGGAATTGTCTGAGGGTTCATTTTGCCAATTTTCTATTAGAAAAGTTTAGTTCCTGTACTATGGGTGCAGCTGCATCTCGTATCTACAACACGATATTTTTAATGTGTGTATGGAATTGTCTCTATATGGACAACTACTGCTTTCGCATAAAGCAGTTAAAAGCTGCCAAATACGCTGCCAGGTATCACAGATTTCCTTCCGGTGATCCGACTGTAGGAGCGTCTTAGTAGTAAAGAACAAATATATTAGGATTTCATGAATAATGTGACATTTTTCAGGCATCTCAGTGTTTATGGCGTCATATAGTTATGAGCAAAGAAGTAATAAATTAAAATGTCATGTAGGATGGGATAATGTTTCGCCCATCACAGCGTTTAAGACGTCGTATCTCCTGAATTATTTGTGACGCAATGATATAATCTTGTAGGAACATTTAGCGGCTTATGTGGATATTGTCCACAAAATTTGTTGCAAATAAAGTTACCAAAACAGAAGTAATAAATTGAACCGTTATGCAAGACGTGGCCGTTTTTCTTACATCTCATTATTTATGACGTCATATCTGCTGAATCGTAATTGGTAAGTGGTTCTTACACCCACAGCGATGGTTACCTGACAGTAAGGGATATTTGTACGAAGACTGGTTCAAATCTGTTCCCTGATTTAGGAGGAGGTGTGGAACGTGCATACTCACATACGTACACACATACGTTTTTTTTTTTTTTATATAATTTGCATGGATGCTGCAGCTCAGTCTTTTGTGCGACAGTAAAATGTTTCAGTGGAGCATAAGAGAAAATAAAGCAGAGATAAATTTTCTTTTCAGCTTGTTAATGCCCGAAACACACTTTAGTTCTGACATAATACATCTGAACTTTAAACATTTCTGGCAATATCTTTGGGGGACATCTGATAATATAAATTCAAGTTGGCCCAGAATTTGGTATTCTTTTCATTCATCTGACATTCTGTTTCCTGTTGCATTGAAAGAGATTGGCCATGTAGTGCAAGGCTCTATAGCCTGTGCAAACAGAAAGTTGCTGTCCACCAACCACTTTAGTGAGAAATCGTTGACTGAAAAAGGTAGCAAAGATAAAAAAATAACAAAGAGAAAATGTAGTGTAGATGGTGTTGTAGTTTACCCATTCTAATTGGAAACTAAGTGTATGGCGAAGTAGGTGAGTGCTGTTTAATTCCATTGAATAAAGGACGAAAGTACTGGGAAGGTGCTGTAATCACGACGACGAAAGTATTTACAGCATATCGTGTAGTAACTGTCAAAAGTTTGTTGACAAAATGTAAACTTAAGTGCCAGTGTGTTGACATACAGTAGTACAGTTTGAAACTTCCCCTTAGAAAAATTAATGAATTACTGTGCTAATAAGCCACTTACGTTATTTGATTTTCAAACAGCTGAGCAAAACTGAACGTACTTAGACATTTCTCTCTCTACTTATTCCGAGCCCGACGCGGTGGTCTCGTGGTTCTAGGCGCGCAGTCCGGAACCGTGCGATTGCTACGGTCGCAGGTTCGATTCCTGCCTCGGGCATGGATGTGTGTGATGTCCTTATGTTAGTTAGCTTTAAGTAGTTCTAAGTTCTAGGGGACTGATGACCACAGCAGTTGAGTCACATGGTACTCGGAGTTTTGCACCATTTTTTACTTATTCTGATCATCACTATACTGACAAAAAATATTTTTAGCGCAATCCAATCTGACTTTCAATAATCCCTACAAAAGAATGGCCCTGACTAACAATGACCTATACCTTTCATGAATCACTTACCTCACAAAAATCTTCGTTACTCAAACCACTGCGATACGGCGACCACCAATACTGCCAGCTAAATAAAAGATTCTAACTATTGAAGGCATGAACTACTGACAGCCATAGTTACCAAATGAAAGATTTTGATACATAGAAAACATTGTATTTACCTTAATAGTGTTCAAAAGTCATATATATACACTCCTGGAAATGGAAAAAAGAACACATTGACACCGGTGTGTCAGACCCACCATACTTGCTCCGCACACTGCGAGAGGGCTGTACAAGCAATGATCACACGCACGGCACAGCGGACACACCAGGAACCGCGGTGTTGGCCGTCGAATGGCGCTAGCTGCGCAGCATTTGTGCACCGCCGCCGTCAGTGTCAGCCAGTTTGCCGTGGCATACGGAGCTCCATCGCAGTCCTTAACACTGGTAGCATGCCGCGACAGCGTGGACGTGAACCGTATGTGGAGTTGACGGACTTTGAGCGAGGACGTATAGTGGGCATGCGGGAGGCCGGGTGGACGTACCGCCGAATTGCTCAACACGTGGGGCGTGAGGTCTCCACAGTACATCGATGTTGTCGCCAGTGGTCGGCGGAAGGTGCACGTGCCCGTCGACCTGTGACCGGACCGCAACGACGCACGGATGCACGCCAAGACCGTAGGATCCTACGCAGTGCCGTAGGGGTCCGCACCGCCACTTCCCAGCAAATTAGGGACACTGTTGCTCCTGGGGTATCGGCGAGGACCATTCGCAACCGTCTCCATGAAGCTGGGCTACGGTCCCGCACACCGTTAGGCCGTCTTCCGCTCACGCCCCAACATCGTGCAGCCCGCCTCCAGTGGTGTCGCGACAGGCGTGAATGGAGGGACGAATGGAGACGTGTCGTCTTCAGCGATGAGAGTCGCTTCTGCCTTGGTGCCAATGATGGTAGTATGCGTGTTTGGCGACGTGCAGGTAAGCGCCACAATCAGAACTGCATACGACCAAGGCACACAGGACCAACAATCTGTTTGTGACATCCAGTCTTTTAAATTTACTGTCTCTGATGGACACACGTCCAGATCATCCGCTCTCAAAACTCCGCCATTTCTCTCCCCACATCCACCACTCACCTCCAACTGCGCAACTACGCGCTGTTAACAGCCAACTGCCTAACACTACAATGGCCAATTCCAACAATGCAAACCAGCCACAGACTTCACACGGCACAGCCAGTGATTTTTATACATAGCGCTATATGGCGTTACCAACATAAAAACCTGAACAGCCTACTTAAAAGTTTATGAGCCTCTGGCTAACAATGAACGGAGTACAGGTGTGCCGATAATGGACACGATGTATGTAATAGCTTAGTGTTCAGTTCTTAGTTAGAGCGTTTGCGTAGGCGCTACGGAAGCAGATTCTGCTGGGTAGGCGCTGGAATAATAAACGGCGTACACACGACCAGCCACCTGCTGTCTGCAGGAGCGGAGACAAAGGGCCCAACTGCCCGCTGCGCTAAGCTCGCCTTTGCACACAAATTACTGTGCAAACAGACCTACCCCCTCTCAAGTGCCTCTACTGCCCAGAACATGGTTCAGGTCGCTTGTTTCCAACGCAACGCATTATTGATCATATACTTCTACAACTGTAAAATCTTATAAAAAAGTTTTCTATTGGGCGTCCCTTGCTATTATAGTTATACAGATGGGTCTTAAAGTCTATATCAGTTCCTAAGAAATAATTGATTTATTTGTATAATACCTAATTATAGTTCCTTTTTGTGATGACATGAGAGTATTTTAATTTTATTTCTTTCAATTTAATCGAGAAGAATGGCGACGACAGAGAACATGAGGTGGTTTTAATGGCCATTTACGTGGTTTACCTTATTGGGAGATGACAACGTAATTCGCTCTGATATTTCAGAATCCAGTACTAACAGCAGCAAATATCTGTTTATATGCCAAATAGTTCCTAAGAACCTGGAAACTTTACGCGATGACAGACGCAATTCTGACGTTGCGGTTGAGAATGAACACAAGATTTAAAAAAAATCAAGACATATTCACAGAATTTATCGTCTTGGAAAAAGCACTGGATGATGTAAAATGGTGCAAGCTGTTCGAAATTCTGAGAAAAACTGAGGTAAACCCTGTAGGAAAAGGCGAATAATATACAATATACCAAGAACCTAAAGGGAACAATAAGAGTGAGAGACGAAGAACGAAGTGCTCGGATTAAAAAGGGTGTAAAACAGGGGTGTAGCATTTCGAGCCTACTGCTCAATGTATACAGCGAAGAAGCAGTTAAGGAAATAAAAGAACGATTCAAGGTGAAAGGATATCAGTGACACGATTTACTGATGTGACATTGGTATCCTCAGTGAAAATGAAGAAGAATTACAGAATATAGTGAATCGGATGAACAGTCTAGTGATTACAGAATATGGACTGAGAGTAAATCGAAATAAGATGGAAGTAATGAGAAGCAGCAGAAATAAGAATAGCGAGAAGCTTAACATCAAGACTGTTGATTAGTAAGTAGATGAATTTAAGGAATTCTGTTATCTAAGCACCAGAATAATACACTCCTGGAAATTGAAATAAGAACACCGTGAATTCATTGTCCCAGGAAGGGGAAACTTTATTGACACATTCCTGGGGTCAGGTACATCACATGATCACACTGACATAAGTACAGGCACATAGACACAGGCAACACAGCATGCACAATGTCGGCACTAGTACAGTGTATATCCACCTTTCGCAGCAATGCAGGCTGCTATTCTCCCATGGAGACGATCGTAGAGATGCTGGATGTAGTCCTGTGGAACGGCTTGCCATACCATTTCCACCAGGCGCCTCAGTTGGACCAGAGTTCGTGCTGGACGTGCAGACCGCGTGAGACGACGCTTCATCCAGTCCCAAACATGCTCAATGGGGGACAGATCCTGAGATCTTGCTGGCCAGGGTAGTTGACTTACACCTTCTAGAGCACGTTGGGTGGCACGTGATACGTGCGGACGTGCATTGTCCTGTTGGAACAGCAAGTTCCCTTGCCGTTCTAGGAATGGTAGAACGATGGGTTCGATGACGGTTTGGATGTACCGTGCACTATTCAGTGTCCCCTCGACGATCACCAGAGGTGTACGGTCAGTGTAGGAGATCGCTCCCCACACCATGATGCCGGGTGTTTGCCCTGTGTGCCTCGGTCGTATGCAGTCCTGATTGTGGCGCTGACCTGCACGGCGCCAAACACGCATACGACCATCATTGGCACCAAGGAAGAAGCGACTCTCATCGCTGAAGACGACACGTCTCCATTCCTCCCTCCATTCACGCCTGTCGCGACACCACTGGAGGCGGGCTGCACGATGTTGGGGCGTGAGCGGAAGACGGCCTAACGGTGTGCGGGACCGTAGCCCAGCTTCATGGAGACGGTTGCGAATGGTCCTCGCCGATACCCCAGGAACAACGGTGTCCCTAATTTGCTGGGAAGTGGGGGTGCGGTCCCCTACGGCACTGCGTAGGATCCTACGGTCTTGGCGTGCATCCGTGCGTCGCTGCGGTCCGGTCCCAGGTCGACGGGCACGTGCACCTTCCGCCGACCACTGGCGACAACATCGATGTACTGTGGAGACCTCACGCCCCACGTGTTGAGCAATTCGGCGGTACGTCCACCCGGCCTCCCGCATGCCCACTATACGTCCTCGCTCAAAGTCCGTCAACTGCACATACGGTTCACGTCCACGCTGTCGCGGCATGCTACCAGTGTTAAAGACTGCGATGGAGCTCCGTATGCCACGGCAAACTGGCTGACACCGACGGCGGAGCTGCGCAAATGCTGCGCAGCTAGCGCCATTCGACGGCCAACACCGCGGTTCCTGGTGTGTCCGCTGTGCTGTGCGTGTGATCATTGGTTGTACTGCCCTTTCGCAGTGTCCGGAGCAAGTATGGTGGGTCTGACACACCGGTGTCAATGTGTTCTTTTTTCCATTTCCAGGAGTGTATATGAAGGTTGGAGCAGCGAGGATATAAAAGGCAGACTAGCTGTGGCGAAAAGAGCATTCTTGGCCAACAAAAGTCTATTATGTAGTGTCTACCATAGGTCTTAATTTGAAGCACAAATTTCTGAACGTTTAAATGTGGAGCACATAATTGTATTGTATCGAAACATGGAATATGGGAAAACCGGAACAGAAGGGAATCGAAGCATTCGAGATGTAGTGTTACGGAAGAATGCAGAAAATTTGGCGGACTGACAAGGTGAGGAATGAGGAGGTCCTCCGGAGATTCAGAGAGGCAAAGAATATACGGAATTTAGTGACAAAAAGAAGAGACAGGGTGGTAGAAGTCTGTTATGTCACGGAATAGCTTCCATGGTACGAGAGGAAGGGAGCTGTAGAGAGTAAAAACTTTAGAGAAAGACAGAGATTCGAACATACCCAGCCAATAGTTAAGGACGTAGTTTGCAAGTGCTACTCTGAGACGAAGAAGTTAGCACAGGCGAGGAATTGCTGGTGATCCCCATCAAACCAGTAAGAAAAAGAATCACACGTATCTGAAAACACACATTTCTAATAAAATGTAGTTCTCTTTTATGCTCCTCCAAATGAAATCAATTTTTAATCCAGAAAATTTAGCGATATAAACCTCTTCTGTATGATTGTCGCCATTTTATAGATATAATCTGGGAGGGGGGGGGGGGGACCTCGAACAACATAACAGGACCATAGTATCGCTTTACAATGTCTATTAAAATTAGAACTGGCTATATCTCATTTTATTAATATCCAAAAATATTCCAGCCAGTGCTCTTCCTAAACTTTTACTTCATTTGCTGTCCATTACAATGTTAACTTTTTTCTTTTTTGGGTTATCAGTCTTCTGACTAGTTTTGATGTTTTTATATGGCCCACCACTAATTCCTGTCCTGAGCCAACCTCTTCATCTTCGACTACCACTTGCAACTTCTGCTCTCAATTATTTGCTGCGTGTACTCCAATCTCTACCTTCCTCTACACTTTTTGCCCGCTACAGCTTCCTCTAGTACAATGGAAGTAATTCCCTGATATCTTAACGTATGTTGTATCGTCCTATCCCTTTACCTTGTCAGTGTCTTCGACATATTCCTTCCCTCTCCGACTCTACGCAGAACCTCCTCATTCCTCAGTTCCTGAGTGTACCTAATTTTCAATGTTCGTCTGCATCACAGCATCTAAAATGCTTCGATTCTTTTCTCTTCTGCTTTTCCCACGGTCCATGTTTCACTAACACAGAAAGCTGTACTCCAGACGTCCATTCAAAGAAATTTCTTTCTCATATTAAGACCTATGTTTGGTACTAGTAGACTTCTCTTTACCAGGAATGTCTTTCTTGCCATTGTTAATCTGCGTTTGATGTCCTCTTTTCTCTGTCCGCGGCGATTTTGCTACCTAGGTAACAGAATTCCTTAACTGCATCTACTTCGTGACCAACAATCCTGATGTTAAGTTTCTCGCAAGTCTCATTTCTGCTACTTCTCATTACTTTTGCCTTCCCTCAATTTCATTTCAATCCATATCCCGTACTAATTACATTGTTCATCCCGTTCAGCAGATTATGTAATTCTTCTTCGCTTTCTCTCAGGCTAGCAATATCATCAGCGAATCGTATCATAGATATCCTTTCACTTTGTATTTTAATTCCACTCCTGAATCTTACTATTATTTCTGTCATTGCTTCTTCATTGTACAGACTGAACAGTAGGAGTGAAAGACTACATCACTGTCTTACACCCTTTCCAATCCGAGCACTTCGTTCTTGGTTGTCCAGTCTTATTACTCCCCCTTTGTTGTATATTACCCGTTTCTCGCTATAGCTTACCCATATTTTTCACAGAATTTCAAACATTTTGCCCCGTTTTACATTGTTTGATGCTTTTATCAATGCGAAAAATCCAATGGCGTGTCTTTAATCTTGGTTCCCTTGCAAGCTTGCTACTCTCTTTTAGAATCTGAACTTTAATAAAAATGGCAAGGTAATATTAATCATAGCACAGGGAGAAATTGTGTACTAAATGACAATAGATTTATTCATCCTTAACATCACAGAACAACAAAAATTACGAAAGAAACGTCACACAAGCTTCTTTATTTGACAATCGCTTTCACGAACATGGGATCTATGGTGGACACAGTGATCAACTGGGGATAGACACACGACACTAACCGGAACACTAATACCTGTAGCTTTATCTGTCTTCATACACGTGAATCCAAGTTATGGCACAAGAACTACGCCACCATCAATCATCAATACTATTTAAAACAAAGAAAATAATGGTTCGAAAGAACAGGGTGCTGAGAAACATATACTGGAGCCCTACGCCGTAGCAGTGAGTACTGCTGGTCGGGCGTCACACCACGGTGCGTTCGGCGACTGAAGTCATGGACGGCCGCAATCTGTTGTTAAAGGCGCGCGCCCGAAAAATGCAAGTATGCGGTCTCGCGTTCAGGTAATTTGGAACACAGGTACTTCCCACTGACTCTGTGGAACCCTGGTGGAATCTAATGTGCAGTAGGACCCATTTGCTGGTCTGCCAAACCAATTTGACTCCGTGCCATGACTATGCATGACGAAATATGTCAAATGTATAAGCTGCCGACTCAAGACAGATAAGTATACCCACGCATCACTCGTTGTGTGAGTGATGCTAGAAGCAGTACCTCTGATGGCTCAGAAGGTGACTGGCACCGGCTCTAAGTTGCACAGTTCTTTACTAGTGAAGTGCCAGTACAACTGTGACATTCTCTTTCTGCCCACTTTCCTCGTCATCTCGGTAGCAAATGCCTATTGAAATCTTAGACCTCCTCACTTTAGCACAAGCCAATCGTGAGCTGGAGCATGGCATCTGAAGCCCGGAGAGCGCCCCTTGCCCTACATACACCGATTTAACCAATCAGAGACTTTAAAGCTAATTGGGAGTAAAGGAAAAAAGATTCAGCTTCGCAGCGTCTTTTCCACGCGTTTACGTCGTGTCTTTTGCTAACAACATGACCAGGATGGAAGCACACCCCCTCCATAAAAGCTTGTTATCTCCCCGGTAGCGTCCATTTCGAAGTTTCCAAAGAACTGCCATAAACTCGCTAAAGGCCTCGTGCTTTCACAAATATGTTTTTTAACAAGTTCTGGACGTCTGGGTGCCAGTGACCTGTCCCACAGAAATTCGCAGAACGCTCACAGTTGTCTTGACGGCTTCCTGCCTAACGAGAGCCCATCCTCTGCTTTATTGGTTGGTTGGTGGTTAGTGTTTTAACGTCCCGTCGACAACGAGGTCATTAGAGACGGAGCGCAAGCTCGTGTTAGGGAAGGATTGGGAAGGAAATCGGCCGTACCCTTTCAAAGGAACCATCCCACCATTTGCCTGAAACGATTTAGGGAAATCACGGAAAACCCAAATCAGGATGGCCGGAGACGGGATTGAACCGTCGTCCACCCGAATGCAAGTCCATTGTGCTAACCACTGCGCCACCTCGCTCGGTCTCTGCTTTATTGCCGGTCTACAATGCGTTGGCTATTGCAACGGCGACGTCTCGGCGGTATTCAGTCTACCAGGACGTGGCTTCCCACCGACCAGCGCCCTCCAATGTGTTTGCACACTGAGACGACAGAACTCAGCCGTCCGGAAATGTTTCCACCCAGGTTCCGCATAAAAAACGCGCTTGGCTCGGCCTACTGTCGCCGTGGTTTACTGATGTAGTTTAAATCTGCACCCTATTCCTTCCCTAGAGCTCTCAAGTAAGAGTGTTAGCTAGTGCCCACCATGTCATCATGATGTATGAAGTCAAATTGCAATAATGATCATTTTCCCTAAGAACATGAAAGTGCATAACACCATATCAAAAGTGAGAGTGCCCTGCAATCTCTCACCTTTATCAGCCGCAACATCGGAATTATCGCCAAACTTATACTTTCTACACATAACCTTGAATGGTCGTATTATTGCCTCTTCCCCAACGATTTTAGAAATTCGGATGGAATGTTATCTATTACTTCTGCCTAATTTGATCTTAAGTCCTCCGAAACTCTTTTAAATTCTGATTCCAATACAGGATGCCCTACCTTTTCTATATCGACTCCAGTCTCTTTTTATCATAGTAGATAAATTTTCCTCCTCATACAGGCTTTCAATGTATTGTTTCCACCTATCGGCTCTCTCCTTTACATTTAACAGGGGAATTCCCATTACTCCCTTAATGTTACCACCTTTTCTTCTAATGTCACCTAAGGTTGTTTTGACTTTGCTGTATGCTGAGCCTGTTCTTCTGACAATCATTTCTTTTTCGATTTCTTCACATTTTTCGTGCAGACATTTCTTCTAATCTTCCCTGCAGTTTGCATTTATTTCATTCCACAGTGCCTTGTATTTCTGTATTCCTGAGTTGCCAGGAACATTTTTGTACTTCCTTCTTTCATCGTTCAACTGAAGTATTTCTTCTGTTGCCCATGGTATCTTCGCAGTTACCTTGTTTGTACCTATGTTTCTCTTTCCAAATTCAGTGATCTCTTTTTTATAATGATGTCCATTCCTCTTCATCTGTGCTGCCTACTGAGCTATTCCTTATTGCTTTATCTAGCCGGCCAGTGTGGCCGAGCGGTTCTAGGCGCTACAGTCAGGAACCGCGTGACCGCTACGGACGCACGTTCGAATCCTGCCTCGGGCATGTATGTGTGTGACGTCCTTAGGTTAGTTAGGTTTAAGTAGTTCTAAGTTCTAGGGGCTGATGACCTGAGAAGTTAAGTCCCATAGTGCTCGGAGCCATTTGAACTATTTTGCTGTATCATAGCCTAAGAGAATTTCAACCGTACCTCATCATTCCTTAGTACTTCCATAATCCACTTCCTTGGGTATTGATTCTTCCTGCCTAATGTCTTAAACTTCAGCCTACTCTTCATCACTAATGAATTGTGATCAGAGTCTTTATCTGTTCGTGGGTACGCCTTACAATCCAGTATCTGACTTCGGAATATCTGTCTGACCACTGATATCTACCGAAATCATGTAACTGAAATCATTCTGTATCACCTGGCACTTTCCTAGTATACTCTTGCTCTTGTGATTCTTGAACAAAGAATTTACTATTACAACATTAAACTTATTACGGAACTCAGTTGGTCTTTCTCTTCTCTCATTCCTTGTCCCAGGCCCATATTATCCTCTAACCTGTTCTTCTACTCCATCCCCTACAACTGCATTCTAGTCTATTACATTTTCATCTCCCTATACGTACTTTATTACCCTTGCAATTTTATCGTATCTCCTCTCTTCCTCTTCATCTTCAGGTTGCGAATTATCGTTGTCGTTATTGGTTTGGTGTCTATTCTGATAAGAAGAACATTATCACTGAACTGTTACCTATAACAACGCTCTTTGCCCTACCTCTCTATTCGTAACTAATCTTACTCCCGTTATACCATTTTCTGATGATTTTGGTACTACTCTACACATATCTGACCAGAAATCTATGTCATCTTCCCATTTCCCTTCATTGATTCCTACTATATATAGATCGAGGCTCTGCATTTCACTTTTCAGATGTTCTAGTATCCCTACCCTTCTGATATTCCACTCACCGACTCGTAGAACGTTATCTCTTAGTTGATTATTGAATCTTTTTTCATGGCCACCTCCCCTTTGGCAGTCCCCTCCTGGATATCGACTGGCGGACTATTCCAGAATCTTCGGCTGTGTCACTTTTTAAATTACAGAAATTTTGTTCGTTATTGTTGGTATTTTTGCGAGGTGGACGTAGCAATAGCTATGTTCATGTTCATCGTTGTTCCATTCACTCAGTTTTTTTTTATTATTACAGAGGGCAGCTATCCCTCTGACCGAACACCCTGAACTACCGTTCCGGCATCATATGCCACGATCCCTACACCACGGATCCTATACTGTTCGTCTTATCTGCCAAAAGATCATTCTTGGCACGTGAAAGTGTTTCAGATGGAAGATTATTGATGTGCACACGGAAAAGTAACGGAAATATTGACGTAACCACCACTCTCAGCTGAATAATTTAATTACTATCCGACCAGTTTCTGTTCCAGATTAACGTCAAGCCCCGTCACGGTGGTCAAGAACATTAAACCATAGAGGGTTGTGAGACGGCATCTGCCAATGTCACAATGACCGACCCCTCTCTAGGACGACTCCGAGACAACGGCCGCCACTAGACGAAGAGAACATAAACGTCGCTCCACCTGGCCACAGCCGAGTTGAACACTAGCCGTTCTACGAACTATACAGCAGCGACTTAGGATCTGTATTGTTTCGCTTGTGTTAGGAGTTGTATACACTGAAGAGAATTTCTATTTGTCTGTCGCCCACTGCTTGCGACACTTCTATATTTCACGAAGTTGAGTATTGTCTTCAAGCGATCCAAGAAGGAGGTTTCCTAGGCACCACACATTCAACGAGTTGGCAGGAAACAACGGTTTCCACATTAAAATGGAAAATCTGAACATAATATAATTATGTCAAGAAAGAGTGTTATATGACAATCAGTTACATCACTATGCATTTAGCAAAAAAAGAGAACAATGTTCTTCGTGTATACCATGTGGGGAAGATGTAGATCTCTCTTCTTTTCTCCACACACAGAGACCAAAGCGTAAGGATGACGCCACAAATTTTTGACCCACCTAATAAATCTTGTGCAAAGGCTATAATGTGGTCAGTCCCTAGAGCATACCAAGAATACTTGTTTTGGAAATAATGTCCTAAAGTAGTCATATACGTTTGGAGATATTGGCGTTCCATCAATGTCCGACAATGGCCGACAAGGAATGGCGTTAGAGAGCTGTAATCCAACAGTAATGTGTGTGTCACATGCAGCAAGTATTCTCCGGGCTCATTTAGAAATACCAGTTTGATGAAGTTTAGATCAGCTATCCTTCGTTCTTCATACCCAGTATAGATGTTTTGGTATGGTGTACGTTACAGTAGTTGAAAGGGGCGTGTGGTTTGGTTCAAATGGTTCAAGTGGCTCTGAGTACTACGGGACTTAACATCTATGGTGATCAGTCCCCTAGAACTTAGAACTACTTAAACCAAACTAACCTAAGGACATGACACAACACCCAGTCATCACGAGGCAGAGAAAATCCCTGACCCCGCCGGGAATCATTCCCGAGCGTGGGAAGCGAGAACGCTACCGCACGACCACGAGCTGCGGACACGTGTGGTTTGGGACCATGTAAAGTTATTACTTTAGCCGAAATGAAATCCTAGTCAGTTCTTTCAGAGGCCACAGTCAACTAAACCACCTCTTTAATAAATTGGTGTGCCTTTATTTTGCCTACTACCGTGATCCTTTTCACTGGGCTTCGCCCTTAAAAAGATCTCTGTATGTTAAAACTATTATAAAGTCGTAGTAATAGACCGAAATGGGAACGGTGTGAGAGATTAAGTTGGTCGGTTGAACCACAGTTTGCTCGAAGAGGAGACAGCCAGAGGTTGCGAGGTGCTTGGGTGGAGAAGAGTTTGTACCTCTTTAATTAAGACGAATCTTGCATGAGAACGAGACATGCACTCGACCCTCTCCTTATCTACCAGCTAATTAATTGTGCGCACAACTGTAACGGAAGTAAATGAAGGTGGACCCTGCTAGTTGGTAAAATAATAAGTGCACACTCACAATAAAGTAATAAAAATCGCAATCTACTAAAAAAAGAGAACTTTATCATAATAAACAAAAGGAAATGGGATTCTGTCTATATATACGAAATGATATGCGAATAAATTATGAATTGAGATTTATTATATATCAGAACATACACTCCTGGAAATGGAAAAAAAGAACACATTGACACCGGTGTGTCAGACCCACCATACTTGCTCCGGACACTGCGAGAGGGCTGTACAAGCAATGATCACACGCACGGCACAGCGGACACACCAGGAACCGCGGTGTTGGCCGTCGAATGGCGCTAGCTGCGCAGCATTTGTGCACCGCCGCCGTCAGTGTCAGCCAGTTTGCCGTGGAATACGGAGCTCCATCGCAGTCTTTAACACTGGTAGCATGAAGCGACAGCGTGGACGTGAACCGTATGTGCAGTTGACGGACTTTGAGCGAGGGCGTATAGTGGGCATGCGGGAGGCCGGGTGGACGTACCGCCGAATTGCTCAACACGTGGGGCGTGAGGTCTCCACAGTACATCGATGTTGTCGCCAGTGGTCGGCAGAAGGTGCATGTGCCCGTCGACCTGGGACCGGACCGCAGCGACGCACGGATGCACGCCAAGACCGTAGGATCCTACGCAGTGCCGTAGGGGACCGCACCGCCACTTCCCAGCAAATTAGGGACACTGTTGCTCCTGGGGTATCGGCGAGGACCATTCGCAACCGTCTCCATGAAGCTGGGCTACGGTCCCGCACACCGTTAGGCCGTCTTCCGCTCACGCCCCAACATCGTGCAGCCCGCCTCCAGTGGTGTCGCGAGAGGCGTGAATGGTAGGACGAATGGAGACGTGTCGTCCTCAGCGATGAGAGTCGCTTCTGCCTTGGTGCCAATGATGGTCGTATGCGTGTTTGGCGCCGTGCAGGTGAGCGCCACAATCAGGATTGCATACGACCGAGGCACACAGGGCCAACACCCGGCATCATGGTGTGGGGAGCGATCTCCTACACTGGCTGTACACCTCTGGTGATCGTCGAGGGGACACTGAATAGTGCACGGTACATCCAAACCGTCATCGAACCCAGCGTTCTACCATTCCTATACCGGCAAGGGAACTTGCTGTTCCAACAGGACAATGCACGTACGCATGTATCCCGTGCCTCCCAACGTGCTCTAGAAGGTGTAAGTCAACTACCCTGGCCAGCAAGATCTCCGGATCTGTCCCCCATTGAGAATGTTTGGGACTGGATGAAGCGTCGTCTGACGCGGTCTGCACGTCCAGCACGAACGCTGGTCCAACTGAGGCGCCAGGTGGAAATGGCATGGCAAGCCGTTCCACAGGACTACATCCAGCATCTCTACGATCGTCTCCATGGGAGACTAGCAGCCTGCATTGCTGCGAAAGGTGGATATACACTGTAGTAGTGCCGATATTGTGCATGCTCTGTTGCCTGTGTTTATGTGCCTGTGGTTCTGTCAGTGTGATCATGTGATGTATCTGACCCCAGGAATGTGTCAATAAAGTTTCCCCTTCCTGGGACAATGAATTCACGGTGTTCTTATTTCAATTTCCAGGAGTGTAAATACGCATGATTGTCGACACACACAATAGGTTATTGAATAGGTTATTCTGAAATATTATGATAATAAGAGTTGGCTGGAGGACAAGGGGCTCCTAATCTCAGTGATGCAATGGATTGACGAAAATGACTGGAGGTCTTAATGAATCAAATATTAATCTCCCGACTATATAGCAGTATCGCAGTTAGGAGAGAGAGCTCAAACGGGATCAATTGGAGACACAAGCGAAATGGACCTGTAGCATAGCGAGTGCGCGTGCTGCTGATGGATTCAGTATAGAACTGATAAGGTCCTACAATGCCAGAGCCGCAAAATACTGTACCAGTATTGAACTCTGCTGCACGTCGTCAGTAGGCAGCGTCCTGATGATGTAGGCGACGACTTCTGCCATGCAACAACTCTCTGTGAACCCATGGCCTCGAAGGCTGTCCGAGAATTCTAAGTTCTTCTGAAAAAGAGCAACCAAGTCGCAAGACCGTCCGACTCTGAGGAAGATCATATCCCAAATACACAGCCTGCGCAACGCAAGAGCGAAGCTAACATTTCTCTACTTCCTACTCTCCTCGGAAACTGCGAATCAGCATTGAGTTCTGCTTCCAAAATTCCCTCACACTTTCTCAGAACATCATTCGCTCCAATAGCGATCGTTCCCTCCAATTTCGAGCAGGGTTTTATAGCCTCAACTAGCCTCAGTTTAAGTTGAACAATCATGGCTCTGCTATTCATCTAAGGCCACTGAACTTGCCGTTTGACCGGCTACGAAAACAACTTGCCTAGACCACCGCAATCCGATGCCAGACAGTCCCACCCAGCAGGGCACAGTCCACAAGTATTCTCAGAATCAGGAGGACAATGCAATCAGTCGGTGCCAGGCGTCTTCGCTACAAATGCGACGGAAAGGTAAACACATAAACTGCGGTCACACTCAAATGTCTCACAGGCCGTTTAACCCTGCATACAATAGGCGAAACTCGACCGACGTCAGTCGTTCCGCCAGGCGCTTAAGCCCATTGTACGAACCCTCAGAATTCGGGCAAGTGGTGGCCACAACAGGAAATGCAGTGTGCCGCGTCCTCCGATGTTCGCCTCGCACAGGACACCTAGGGAACTAACCCAACATGTTTAGGAATCTAGTGAAAAGTATTTCTGAGCTCTCAGTGCAAATACTCTCATAACAATAACATTATTTGGTCTGTTACCACTGTGCAATGATATAGAACATTAATGAATTTCATGGAAATGAGAGGAGACATGCAAAAGGGGGCACGAAACCTCTCGAGGTGGGCTGAGGGAGAGTGTTCCATCTGCAGTCTTTTCTACCAGGTGCCTTCGACAGCCAGATGTGAGTTGTGATACAAGGATGCTATCACTGTTCTAGCCTATGCTCTGCTTTGTAAATCGTGTGAACTTAGAAGATTTTTCATCAGCTACTTCTCAAACTGTTAAGGGTTTATCGAGTTTCTGGAGAAATCGAAGCCTTATAAAGTGTTTTTATGTCCAACGTCAGCGTATATTACTGCGTAGTCGATGGATTCTCTTCAGACTAAGAAACTAGAAATTAACATTATATTTAACAGAATCCACTTTATTAGGAGCGATTAAATTATTAGTTTTATGACACAAAACTATAACTTCCCCATATGTTCGTAAAGCTTTGGCATGTGCAGGGTCAGAATATCAACAGTGAGGAGAGAATTCTGCTGAATTATTACACAAAAAAACTGGAATGAAGGACGTGATCAAATTATATGTTTTTGAAGTGTACCTTTCAAATTTTTTCTAGTGGTCTACAGAGCATGTTTCTCTCCTTTACTGGCTGTTGCTATAGCACTAATTCTATTTCAAACACGCCACAGAAAAACTGTTTTTCGGGGGAAGCCTCTAAAGGAGCGTGCTGGTAGGAAGACAGTTGGAGTTACTGTTTTTCCCCAATAATTTTCAGGAGACAATACAACCCATCTGGGCTGCTTCTGAAGAGGGCGAGTGAGAGTTCACGTTGTCATAACTCATCAACGAAGAAACCAAAGGAGAAACCTCATGCAGCCTCACAGCCACCAGTCTGCAATTATTGGAAAATACTGTAAATAGCTGTCTAGCTCGATAAGTGTAGGCTGCACTGTCAACACAAGAATGAACTATAAACTAACTAAACTTCATCTGACCAGGCATTGAAAGGCCCCACGGTACCGACCGGCCTCCATGTCATCCTGAGCCCACAGGCGCCACTGGATGCGGATTAGGAGGGGCATGTGGTCAGCACTACGCTCTCCCGGCCGTATATCCATTTACGAGACCGGGAGCCGCTACTTCTCAGTCAAGCAGGTCCTCAATTTGCCTCAGAAGGGCTGAATGCAGTAGGCTTGCCAACAGCCCTCGGCAGACTGGATGGTCACCCATCCAAGTGCTAGACCAGCCAGACACAGCTTAACTTCGGTGATCTGACGGGAAGCGTTGGTACCACTGCAGCAAGAGCGTTAGCTACATCACTGAATCGTGATATTACAAATCAGCAGCGGCTACTGTTCGAAATCAGTCAAAATGCACCTGCTACATGGCACATTATCACCAAGATCTTAACACAGCTGAATGATGGTGCAATATTCAGTATACTTATAGGTTGGCAGGTTGATTTTGTGGAGGGGACCAAACAGCAAGGTCATCAGCCCCATCATATAAGGGAACGATAGGGAAGGAAATCAGCAATGCCTTTTCAAAGAAACCATCCCGGCATAATGTCTGCATGCGAGGCCAGTGTGCTATCCACTCCATAACCTCGGTCGCTGTGTTTATAGACTGAAAAGTGCACTGAACTGTAAGTATATATGAAAAGTAGAATTAATCTATGTAAGTTCAGCACTGACCGTTTTTCCCAACATTACATTTAATTCTGATGTTTAGTGTATCAGTAGAGAAATTATTTTACGTTACTATTGCCAGCAAATTGTTACAAAAGTATATACATTAAGTTCAAAAAACTGTGTATTGTAAAATCGAAGAACGTCTTACACAATGAAAGCATATAGCCTTATGTCTTACAAAACCATGTCATATTATGTAGTGGACTTTATTAAATTGTGTTGTAAGCATTAAAATACATTATATTAAATAGATGATATCTAGAGCCTAATCAGTGCCTTACTACATGTGTACTGTTGGTACTATCATGAAATTATCAGTCTGTGTTGCCAAATACTTTCATTATTACTTCTACAAGAAATATACCGTCCTATAAGCAAGCTTTACAAACCCTATAATGTTACTGTATTAATAAACTATCGCTTTTTGTCAGGCATGGTTCGAGAGATCTAACAATACTTGGCGCTAGAGGTATGGTTAATAGATACATTGTTCTACATCCTGTTCAATATGTAAAGATCTTTGTTATGAGTATCCCACTGAGTAAAATCTTTGGTATTTCCTGTAATTTGCTAGAACCTAGGTATTTTGCCTACCATCATAAGTTTCACATATAACTTGGTACCCTGCCTAAAATGGAGGTTAGAACAACAACTTGTATGTAACAATATAATCCGACATCACCTATGCTTTTTGCAGCATAATATATTAACTACGATATGATTTCGAGTTATAGCATTCAACAGCTAGGAAGTATGAGTATATGGTCGGAACACAGAATATCGTCTTTAGGGCTCCTGACTCAGTCACACAGTGCAATTTCTCTACATTTTCTGCCTCTGAGGTATTTATATATAACATTAGTAAATTTGGTGAAAATGAAGGTGTCACAAATGATTAAATACATCCTACAATAAGTGTGGCCCACAGATCATAATGATAATAATTCATCTTAAATAATTCCTTTTGCTTCTCTGTTTCCAAAGATAGAGACAGTACATAAAAGTAGTTAATACAAGTATATCATTCAATTATGAAATATGCATTACCTACTTGTCCACCATTAGAAGTAACCTTATGAATCAAAACTATAATCCCCATTGTATACAAACTTTTGGATCTGATGGTGCATCGACTGTAAAGATTTAGATGAAATATTAGACCTAGTTGCGTACCTTTGAGGAAGTACACATGCTAAATGAAAATTATCATTAAAATCTACTCCACATCTCCTGTACCTATTTCTGTTGCCTGATGCCTATCCTTGACAACTGCAAGTTTGTTTATAAATTCCTTGGCCTATAAAAGAAACTCAGCATGCTCATAATAAGTAAAATATATTAATATATATTAAGGAAGAGATATAAAAGAACAATACAAAGCATGAAAAGAAAAGATAGAAGAAATACTTTTCTAGTCATGCTTAATCTGTAGAAAACTAGTACATGCCATATATTATGTAGAAATATATATATTATGAAAGTGTATGTAACCATAATATGCTAAGAATATCAGTAGTAGAGCAATAACTTACATAGTATATAATGTCTTTGTTCTTTGATGTTTTAGTGTGTGCCTTGTGCCTTAATGCACGATCGCTTAACAGCATAACATATTCAAATAACTCAAGTAAAAGAGTTTTCTACATCTGTAACTTATTTATTTTGCCACTGTGCATTTAGATTGTTCACACCATCATTATCACGTGGAGACACAATGTTACACATTAATTCAAATCACTCATTCTCAAAAATAGCATCCCTCAGACGTATGGTGTACAGAATGCAGAAAACCTAGGAAAAAAAAAACTTGGTATGAACAGCTAAAGTTACCATCATCACAGCAGAAAGTAAAGGATACAAGCCACACAATATCATTAAAGTAAGATACAAACAGGACACAAAAAATTAAGGAAAATCCTAATGTACCAACATTTAATAATAACACACAATGTACAGTATCACCAGAAAATGTATTCCATAATACAATCACAAAATGGCATAAAATGTCACAACCAGCAAAATTATGAAATTAGTAACATCTTTAAAAATGTAGGAGACAAACTGCACAGTACAAAGGAAGTTAAAAACAGTGAAGGATAATATGGACACATAATTCTAAAAGAAAGAGAATGTTCACTCTCGTAGAAGAATATTTCACACACAGTGGCATAAATGTAGTCGGAAATATTCTCAGTAACGAAAAAAATAATATTATATGCTTGAGGATTGTGCAAGATATACAAAAATTACACGCAATGGTTCCTTGGATATATACGTGCAGTCCTCACATACGTAATGTGGGAAACAAGGCACATGCTAAATTCAACACTCTCAGCAAGTCCTGACTTGTCAGAGACCTTGCTGACTAAGCATGTGTTACCATCTTAGCTTTCCCCCATGACTTCACACAATCGTCCAACTGCACCATTACTTCAGAGAAAACTATTGTCACTCGATTTTAATTAGATCGCCTGATTGCTGCGCCATTTTGGGGTGAGATACTGTCATTCGATTTTAATAAGGCTGTATGACGGTAAAGTCAATTCTGGGCAAGTTTCTGTCATTCAGTGCGATAACCTCGAGCAGGCCTAAAATGAAAGGTAACGATAATCTATAGTGGGCTGTAACAGCGCCAGTTATACTTGGTGTACAATTGCCAGAGGTATATAGTAGTGTGTAAACACGGACAGGAAGTGAGCTAGAACCATAAGATGAATATCTGTTGTTGATGTTGGATGTCCGAAATATCAGTGGTTTGGGTGAAAACTGCGACTTATCCTAATTTGTGGTAACACGCGATCTCCGAAACGCTTCGAAGTCGTTATGTAAAACGGCAATAATTTGTTCCCAGGACGAAGAACGAATTAATCTATCTTTGATGAAAGTTGCCGAAATTTCTCTCCTATTACTTTGTCCAGAGTTCTCAACTGCTAATGAAATGTTGAATCCAAAAGGTATACTCTTCCTTAAAACATCTTCTACCCACAACTTGGAATCAGGTTACAATACTCCCACTGGCATCGCTCTGTGATGGTGTTAGGCAACATACGATGGATATCATTAAAAAAACTTCTTGTAAGACGTATTACCATTTTCTTCTGAATGGTTCGTGCTATTTAACCACTACACGAAATATATATCTTTTTAAGCGTCCTGGTGTTTTGGAGAAACTGCAAAAAAAGTCCTTTCTATGCTACAGGCAAGTGTACAAATCTTTCAAGTTCGGTCCATTTGCATCGACAACGTTTTGAGCGAAAGCTTCATTTCCATTATGAATGTAGCCGGCGACTGATCTCTGAGCAGAGACATAGTGTTCCTCGCGTGCGCTTAACAGCCTCAGTTTGGTTTCTGCAGACATACATTACTGCCACTAACATATCCTCTAATATATATATTCCTTTGATCATCCTGCTGTCAAAGCATCCATGACGAATATCTACTTTAATTTCTTGTGACTATCAGTTTGAAGTAAATCAGTACTCCAAAGCTGACAATGATTCTCTTCCAATATCCTTGAAGTTCCTGCAGCTATTCAAAACGTCAAAATGGGACTTCTAGGTTTGACAAGCAGAAAAAGACCCTTACAATTTATGTTTGAATGAAATCTTCCACTGCTGTACATTTTATAATTACGGACAAAATTTTTGTTTTGACGTAGCACCAGCTAAATACCACCACAGTCTTCTGTTCCATGTGTCTCAAGATAATTCATGTGCCATTTACGTCTTGACCCCAAATTCTTGCATACGTCTCGAAAAATAATGCTCTTCACTTCACTTCCGCTTCCCGCTCTAGCACAGCAAGTTACGCTACTTTTCCTTTTTAACAAAGTAAAAGTTCGTTCTTTAATATAAATGTTAAAGGTGTTACTAGAGTACCTGACTGGGTCATCGCGGTAGATTAGAAACAGCAAAATGTCTATATCATACATTACATATGTTCATAAGAGAAATTTACACGAATTCGGACAGTACATACATGAAACATTCACAATTTGTACCAATTTCGTGCAACATATGAAATACTACATTTAATAAAATGGAATATAAAAAACATATATTTGCAGACAACATCTTAATCGAACATAAAGAAATTAAGTGATTATATGGTACTGACGGCGGAGCAAACTTCTGTCCGGCTGTTCGATCACCTGGTCTAATTTTATTAGACACCACTTCGGCAACTTGCGCATTTTTGATGAAGATTAGTTGAAGTGATTAGGAAACACAAACACGTAGTCCTCGTGTGAAGAAAATCTCCAACCTGGCCAGGAACTGAACACAAGACCATGCAATCAAGAAGCAGCGACTCTAACCCTAGCCGACGAACTGCCAAAAATTAAACACGAATGTGCATAAGAAATGCTTCGATTGTGCCGCTGTTCTTCAAGGCGATCAACAACAACAATGTCATTAATGTCTCTGTGCTAGGTTGAAGCTACGTTCTCACACAGATCAGGAGTTAACTCTTTTATAACAATAGGCAAGAGCACATGATCTCCAATCGAATTGTCCAAATAAGTCTTCTGCTCTGCAGAGGTTCTGTGATTGTGGCTTCACTGTGTGTGCAGTTATATAGCACAAGCCAGGATGACTTTAAAGACCACTGCCATAGGCGTCACAAACATACGTCGAGAAATGCAGTTTCAGATTCGAATCAGTGTAAACGTTATGCCACATATATTCTACACGTATTCGAGTCTTTCTGCTCATAGCTCACATCCACTGTCGGTCTGCAAACAATGTGGCGAAATCATTACGAAATCGTTTCATAAATGTTACGGGATGGATTCCTTTACTGGATTTGCGCTCCTGAAATTACCGGACATGTATCTCGCTAAACATTACTGAAGATGAAGCTACGGATGATAATTCACAACAGTTATCTTTTTATATAGCATCAATTTTATCGCACAAGAATTTATTAATTGATTCTTGCGAACAGTTATTACTTTCGGTAGACATGTAATGAACTTCTTGTGCAATCTTTTCCGAAGCTGTGCATTGCTGATGGACAAGATTAATCACTTTTACTGAAATTTCATTATTTTGCACTTCTTCGCCTATTACGTGAAGAATTCCAGACCTGTCCGTTGATAATAGGAATCATGAGATTTGACTTCAGTAATCTCGGATACCACAGCGTAATTCGCTTTCATTATAATTAACTAAATCATTGAGCTATCTTCGGGGTATTGCCGATCATTTACCAAAATTTACAATTACTTCGTTCTAATTTCTTATCGAGAAAATATTTAGTTCTTCTGACGGACAGATCTACGGCGTTTTGAAGATTTTTGTGTGTTTCTTGCAGAAACTGAATCAATATGTCGTTTTTAATTGCTGCTATACCTTTTTTTTACGTTGATTAGTTGCAGTCTCCATGGTCGAGCTTCGTGCTCATTCGTAAATGAAAGTTCGATATTAGATATTCCCAAGTCATTGTTGGTATAAACATTAACAACAATGATCACAAGCTGTCCTGCGTCCTCAATCGCTGATATCACATATTTCTTAAATATGAGCATATTGCCTTCCGCCACAATAGGAAAGTACAGTCCACACAATGCACACTTCTCTATAATTTTTCATCAGTCCTGATTCAACTCTATGCGAAAGGTCATCAGCTGCTACCGAAGTTGGCACTGAGGCAGACAGTTATGCGTTATGGAGGCCATGGATGTATGGTCATCAGTTTCCCGTTCACCCTTCATGATAATAGTGTACCGCATCTATCTGCGTCTGGTGGAGGTACCATGTGCAACTGTGAGAAATTGTTGTAAATATTTGCGTAGCGTGTATCTGAGACAAGATGTGGTTACCTAGCTGGTAACATGGTACCTCCACCAGACGCATATATATATATATATATATATATATATATATATATATATATATATATAGCTGGTAACCACATCTTGCCTCAGATACACGCAACGGAAATATTTACAACAATTTCCAATTTCTCACAGTTGCACATGGTACCTCCACCAGACGCAGATAGATGCGGTACACTATTATCATGAAGGATGAACGGGAAACTGATGACCATACAGCCATGGTCTCCATAACGCATAACTGGCTGCCTCAGTGCGAAGTTCGGTAGCAGCTGGTGACCTTTCGCATAGAGTTGAATCAGGACTGAGGAAAAATTATTGAGAAGTGTGCAATGTGTGGACTGTACTTTCCTATTGTGGAGGAAGGCAATATGCTCATATATATATATATATATATATATATATATATATATATATATATATATATGTATATATATATATATATATATAAGTGTTAACTGATCAGTTTCTCCACATGATGCGTAACTCACCTCTCTCAGATAACTAAATTTGAGTTAATTATAATGAGAGTTTAAAATAGTCTGATACAGACTGCTCGCCTTATTCCAGAACAGAAAATATTGAACCCGCCCATAAATCTCTCTGATTTGAACCACGAGATCGTTAATGTGTCGAAACTAAACAGGTCAACGAAATACAATAGATGCCATAACAGAAACTTTACTTATAACCAAACTGTCACCCTAGAACCTAATCTGGATACCGGGCTACGAAACAGGTAAGTGTGTTATTAAAACCTACTTCTTACCATAGAATACAGATGAAAAATAATGTCACTCACTCATTCTGTTTCTCTTTGTGCACAAATAACGCCACACACCACATCATCTTAACGTTATTCATCAAAGCTGAAGCCCGGTGTCGGTATGTTAAACTGTACCCCCTTCCCCCTCCAATCCGCTTTCTTCTTTAGAGTCGACTGAACGACGGAATACACACTGACCGATGACTGTTCGTGTCGACACTACTGGTACCCGGCGCTAGGACTGCCAGACCACCATCATTTTCTGTAGACGGCTGTCAAATATATTCGCCACAACATTAATAAAAGTACTTTATTTATTTGTGGCCATAGAGTGGTTTTCATTCCAAATAATGTCTGTATAGAAATAGAATCATCGTAAAAGAAAACGGCTTAATGCATATAAGTATGTAAAATTGCACAATACAGAGAGAACTAACAAGTAAGTATGTTTACTTTCTTGCTATTATATGCGATTCTTTCAGAATAGCTTCAAGCCAGTACAAAGTTGTCTGTAGAACTTTCAAATTTAGCGGAAAAGAACCGAAGCAAGTGGAACAACTATAAGTGGTTTATTTGTTTTATCTGCATGCAACAATCAGATGTCAGCTTACCAACATTTCCAAGAAGGTCTGACGATAGTTACACGAGAACTGATGAAACCTTTAGCTGCACATGTGCTCGCTAACACATTAAGTGAAACCTTGAGTTAGTTTCTTAGAAGTACGAGTGTCCTCACTTTATGAGAAGCGCTGCATTTGGACGAAATATGGACGGCCCACACAGTGTCATAAATCGTGGCCGCTGAGCTCTGCGGCCGCCGTACTTTATACGGTGTACACAGTTTTTCTTGCGGATTTCACCGGGAGCCGATTCGAGCGTAACTTAAATTTATGAGCCCCAGGCTGAATATTGTGGGTTGGCAGTGTCGTGTTGCGATCCTGCACACGCCGTGGCAGTCTCCAGGGAGCCGCCGCCAAATTACATCGCAGCGCGACCAGGCGGTTGCTTTGCCGCTGAAAACTGCTAGTCGTCACCTGTGTCCCATCCATTTCTGATTTCCTGAAAATTTGAGACGGAGTGGGAACTGAATTCTGTTAGTGCGAACCTGATTCTGGCATTTTTCTCGCTCCATTCGCTGTATTCTGTTGGTATTTTTTTGGCTAGTTTCCATTTCCACAGCTAGGAACTTGACAAGTGCGAAATAACACTGGAAAACATGCAATATAATATATATTTCGTACCTATCACATTCATTGGAACAGAGGAAAGTTTTCAAAGTGGGCAGTAATGTACTGTACCTGCCTCGTTTTCAAATATATAAAGTGTCCAAACTTCATTTTCATGTAACTCGATTTATAATTAACTAAGAGGAAACACGTAAAGTTTTTCTGATACATCAGCTTGAAATTTTATTCTGATACTTTAATCAAGTTCCACATGCGCCCCCTTGTGGCCAGTACAGTATATACACTACTGGCCATTAAAATTGCTACACCAAGAAGAAATGCAGATGATAAACGGGTATTCATTGGACAAATACATTATACTATAACTGACATGTGATTACATTTTCACGTAATATGGGTGCGTAGATCCTGAGAAATTAGTGCCCAGAACCACCACCTCTGACCGTAACAACGGCCTTGATACGCCTGGGCATTGAATGAAAAACAGCTTGGATGGCGTGTACGCGTAAAGCTGCCCATGCAGCTTCAACACGATACCACAATTCAATAAGGGTAGTGACTGGCGTATTGTGATGAGCCAGTAGCTCGGCCACCATTGACCAGACGTTTTCAATTGGTGAGGGATCTGGAGGATGTGCTGGCCCGGGCAGCACTCAAACATTTTCTGTATCCAGAAAGGCCTCTACAGGACCTGCAACAGGTGGTCGTCTCTTATCCTGCTGAAGTGTAGGGTTTCGCAGGGATCGAATGAAGGGTAGAGCCACGGGTCGTAACACATATGAAATGTAACGTCCACTGTTCAAAATCCCGCCAATGCGAACAAGAGGTGACCGAGACGTGTATCCAATGGCACCCCATACCACGACGCCGGGTGATACACCTCTATGGCGATGACGAATACACGCTTCAAATCTGCGTTCAGTGCGATGTCGCCAAACATGGATGAGACCATCATGATGCTGTAAAGAGAACCTCGATTCATCTGAAAAAATGACGTTTTGCCGTTCGTGCACCCAGGTTCGTCGTTGAGTACACCACCGTAGGCGCTCCTGCCTGATGCAGCGTCAAGGGTAACCACAGCCATGCTCTCCGAGCTGATAATCCATGCTGGTGCAAACGTCGTCGAACTGTTCGTGCAGATGGTTGTTGTCTGGCAAACGTCCCCATCTGTTGCCTCAGGGATCGAGACGTGGCTACACGATTCATTACAGCCATGCGGATAATATGACTGTCCTCTGGACTGCTAGTTGGGATCCAGCACAGCGTTCCGTATTACCCTCCTGAACTGATTCCATATTCTGCTAACAGTCATTGAATCTCGACCAACGCGAGCAGCAATGTCACGATACCGATAAACCGCAATCGCGATAGGCTACAATCCGACCTTTATCAAAGTCGTAAACACGTTCTCCTCCTTACACGAGGGATCACAACAACATTTCACCAGGAAACGCAGGGCAACTGCTGTTTGTGTATGAGAAATCGGCTGGAAACTTTCCTCATTTCGACACGTTGTAGGTGTCGCCAACCTTGTCTGAATCCTCTGAAAAGCTAATCATTTGCATATCGCAGCATCTACTTCCTGTCGGCTACATTTCGCGTCTGTTGCATGTCATCTTCGTGGTGCAGCAATTTTAATGGCCAGTAGTGTATTCGATGAACACGTTTTCAGAGTATTTTGCGCATTGTCGTACGAGGGAATCGCTGGTCTGTCCTCCGACGCCGACTTGGAGCTTCGAATCCACACTCTCTATTTCCAAAAAGTTCATGTGCTATTTTCTTAAGAATGGGCGAGAGGATGGTGGTCTTCGGTATCGCGTTCCAAAGTGTCTCTGAGCTTAGTTATCACACTTTGTTTGAATAAAGTAAATCAAACACTATTCCATTTCCCGTGCAGACTCTACTCATTTAAGGGGCTCCTGCCACCTTGCCACAACAAAGAAAAACCTTTTTTTCAAAAAAATTGTTCCAATGGCTCTAGGCACTATGGGACATAACATCTGATGTCATCAGTCCCCTATACTTAGAAACTGTTTTTCAGTTATGTTGTTCGTGTCACCTGATAAGACAAAACATTTGTTAATTAATTGACATAACAAAAACTTTCCAGTTGCTGCATCAGACAAACATTACTTTTTTCATATAAATTAGTTACGATGCGAATTATATGACACAGTAGTTACGAGGTACCTTTTGGGGCACTCTGTAGTTCAGTGTGTTATAGTTTTACTGCGCATGCTGGTGTAAAGTGCGGCAACTATCCGTTCACGTGTATCATTTTAGTTAAAACAATGTAATTTCGATGTCGTCCACGAAAGTACTTGGAACACCATAGGATCTTAAATTGTACGGAATAGTTTTAACGTGTTATAGTATCCGAACTAAATAATAAATTCACATCATGTTAGGCTTAAGTGACACGCTATTTCACATGGTTCTTAAGTCATTCAGTCAGTGTTAACATGTTCACCTTTGGCGTCTCTCACAACATCCAGTCTGTATTCAAGCACCATACCTGCGTTAGCTACTGTAACGTCTCCTAACAAAACACATATTATATGTGGTAAGAAAAGGAGAAAAGAATAATTGAACTGGATGATTGTGATTCCGTGGACCACGATTGTGTGAATTTTATGTAATAAAGAGAAAGCATTATGTGTCCTGTCCGCCCCCGGTAGCTGAGTGGTCAGTCTGCATTTGTCTGCACCAGTCTGTACGAGTTCTACACAGCCGGCACGGCAGCTCAGCGCGTTCGTTCAGACGGCTAGCTGCCCTCTGTGATAAAAAAAAGGAAAAAAACTGAGTTGTTGGATCAATAACGAACTGAAATGGTTGTCTTTCGACGTCCGCCCCGTGCAGATACAACGAACAAAAACGAACAAATGAGACTTAAAAAAAAATAAAGGGGTCAGCGTCACAGACTGTCAATCCTAAGGGCCCGCGTTTGATTCCCGGCTGGGTCGGAGATTTTCTCCGGTCAGGGACTGGGTGTTGTGTTGTCCTGATCATCATCATTTCATCCTCATCGACGCGCAGGTCGCCGAAGTGGCGTCAACTCGGAAGACCTGCACCAGGCGAACGGTCTACCCGACGGGAGGCCCTAGCCACACGACATTTCATTTTCATCATGTGTCATGTTTTTTTCGTGTATAGAATTATGTACCGATTTTTTTAAAGATAATATCAGTGTCGGCGATTACTGAAACTGCCACAGACGATACTTATTAAATATCAAACAAAGATGAGAATACGTCACAACGAGTATAAATAGTAGTGACCGAATATTAATTTCTCTGTCGTCTTATTAGAGTTACGTGAGTAGGAAGAGCCTGTGAGTTATATTGTACGCTTGTGTAGCATTCTTTTGTCAAGACTGAGAGACGTACGCCATTAGATACCGATTTGTAAGGGTGTGTAATAATTTAATCTGTCTAAATGTTTTGAATAGAGTTACTTAGTGAAAACTTGCATTATGATTTGTAATAAGCTTGCCTGGTATTTTTCCCATCCTTTTAACGCTTTTCAACTATTTAAAAATTATTCGTGGTGCAGAGCTGCGCTACGAACGGATGAGCCTCTGCCGCGACGCATTCAAACTGCATTAAATGAAACCAATCATACCATAAACAAGCGGACAGGTAATAGCGAACTAAACTTATTTCTTTCAGCTTTCGGAATTGCAGAGCAGAACGGCAGATTTTATGATATGTTTTACAGGTGGGCGCGTGCTGTGGATGATATATTATTAATAGTGCAAAAAGATAATTTAACTTCGCAACATAAATGATATCTTGCTGTGTGTAGTTCTGGTCTGGCAAACATTATAGTAGAAACATCTTCTTCTCTGATAATAGTCTCATGTTCTCGTGTTAGTCGCAGTACTTATTGGTGTTTCACTGTTAACAAAAATCCACTGCAAGATTTTCATGTTGAACAAACATTGCGTACTGTAACCTCAGTATTGGTAAAGAAATTATTTTCAATAACCTGTTCAATAACTATGAAATAAGGAAGATATGATGAGCTTTATAGCGAGTTACTGTAACGAAACAATATTCTCTTTATAGAAAGCCAGATCCAGAATAATAAGAACGTAATATATTTTGTTTGGCTGAAAATTAATTATCCAAAGAAAGTCACAGCACAGCATCCCTAATAGATATTTCAGGGCTCTTTTCTTAGCAACATATTTTATCTCATATGTTAGTTGTTACGCGAGCAATATTACAAAGCAAAGAGAACAGCGAAACTACCGATGGTAGAAGTATTCGGTTCTTTAAATCGATGTTGTCGTTGACAGGCGTTTCGTAGACTCTGTCCTTAACATACCTCCATATAAAGAAGTCTGTCAGTGTAGCGGCAGGCAACCTGGTGTGCCAGGGAACTGGACCACTTCTGCCAATCCTGATCTACAACATCTCGCATAGTCTGAACCCAATAAGACGGAATATGGCGGAGTTTCTGCTTGGGGAACAGCACAAGTATTTTATGATAATTCTTATAATAAACAGCTTTTATTCCGAGAAAAAATTCTCCTACAATGCGATCAACCTCAAACAACATCACACATTCAGTTTCGAGTTGCCACGTACAGTACTTCTGTCACAGTATGCGGATTGTTTGTGACCCAGATGCTAACATTTTGTTTGCTTACCTAAACACACGCGTGGAATTTTGCATCGTCAGAGAATGCAAGGTTGTTCGGAAGATTTCCTTCTTTCAGACGGTGAAGAAGGTCCACAGCGAATGGCACACGTTGTGGCTTGTTGTCTGGTTGCTGTAAGTGCGACAGCTGAAATCGGTAAGGATACATGTTCCCGCGGAACAAGGTGCACGATCGCCTAGGGATCTGCAGCCCCTGCGACTCACTCCCAACAGACTTCCGCACCGAACGAAGTAATGTCAATCGTATCCGTTCTATGTCGGCTTCACTTATTCCAGGTTGTCCAATATGATGCTTCAAATCAATGCTTCCTCTCTGTGTAAAATTCCTCTACCACGCAGTTGAACTGGAAAGAAAGCTCTTTACATCACATGGCACACATGTGATTACAGGGGCAAAAAATTAGTCAGCCTGAGAATTAGTGTTGCTGAAAAGTGCTTTAGAACTAATTATAATATGCACTGGCCACATCTACACCAAGTACATTATTCTACGGATGCTTAAATAAATAAATATCGGCTTAAAAATTGAAACAAATATGCAAGGAAATAATAACCGTTTCTGAAAGGGTAAAGCACAACTATCAACATAATTCAGCAGATACAGCAACATACATTTTTTTTATTTTTAGAACTTTCTGACATTAGTAAACGACAAATTACTAATTGTTATATGGCTTAATGTGAGACAATAAACGTCGAAAGTCTTGTTTTTCGCAAGTATGTATTTATTTTCTCTGAACTGATTTTCTCTGAGCGGTCATCACCGCTCTGCTGTGGCTGTAGATACAGAAAGTGTGGCCAACATCATGATAAGACTGTTGATATTTGGACACACTTCACTGTTGTATATTTGCAGTACTTCCATGGCAGATAAGGACCTGGAATGGTTCAAATGACTCTGAGCACTATGGGACTTAACTGCTGAGGTCTTCAGTCCCCTAGAACGTAGAACTACTTAAACCTAACTAACCTACGAACATCACACACATCCATGCCCGAGGCAGGATTCGAACCTGCGACCATAGCGGTCGCGCTATTCCAGACTGTAGCTCCTAGAACCTCTCGTCCACACCGACCGGGAAAGACTTGGAATCTCCTTTCACACATTTCCTTCTCGTCTTCAACTCCACATTCCGTATCTTAAGTGTAGAAATCAATTAGGGCATTGAACTTTACTTCTTCACTATCTAAACAGTCCTTCAATAGTTCAAATCGGGAACAGCGAGGAAAATCCACACAGCACTTTTGACTCTGCTACAAACCTCTCGAAAAATGGTATAAAGACCGCCTCTCGGTAGCACTGTTCAGAGTCACGCATCAAGTAGTTTGGTCTTTTCTTTCCGATCTTAACCACCCGGGGAATGAAGACTGCGATACATGAAATTTATCCGCAGTTCAGAATACGAACAACCATCAGCTGTATATGGAAACGACGACAGGGAAAATTTGTGCTAATTCGGTACTCGAAACAGGATTTCTGTCTTTAGTGAAAGGTGGTCTTAATCGCTTCGGCTATCAGTGCAAGACTAGCGCTGAGACCCAAATTTCCAAATATCGTTCCTGAATCACATTGCAAGCATGACTGTCTCGACGGACATTGTATCATTCTCCTTAACAGCACATAAACTGCAATATCATATTTATCCGCCGGTAACAGGCAGTGACATTTAATTGACACGTCCTAACTTTATAGGAATAACATAATGTATGCCCGGGGAAAGCATTAAAGGAAATAAAAGAAATATTTGGAGTAGGAATCTAAATCTATGGAGAAGAAATAAAAACTTAGAGATTTGCTGACGACATTGTAATTCTGTCAGGGACAGCAAAGGACCTGGAGGAGCAGTTGAGCGTGGTAGACATTGTCTTGAAAGGAGGGTAAAAGATGAATGACATCAAAAGCAAAACGAGGATAATGGAATCTAGTCGAATTAAATCGGGTGATGCTGAAGGGATTAGATTAGGAAATGAGATATTTACAATGGTAGACGAGTTTTACTATCTGGGAAGCAAAATAACTGATGATGATCGAAATAGAGACAACTGAAAATGTGAACTTGCTACGGTAAGGAAAGAGCTTCTCAAAAAGAGGAATTTGTTAACATCGACTATAGATTTATGTGTCGGGAAGACTTTTCTGAAAGTATTTGTATGGAGTACAGCTATGTATGTAAGTGAAACATGGACGATAAATAGTTTAGAAGAGAATAGAATATATCGAAATGTGAAGATTAGATGGGTACATCCCGTAGCCAATGAGGAAGTACTGAATAGAACTGGAGTGAAGGGGAATTTGTCGCATAAACTTAATGTGAAGAAGGGATGGGTTGGTAGGACACGTTCTGAGGCGTCACGGGATTACCAGTTTAGTGTTGGAGGGAAGATTGGAGGATGAAAATCTTAGAGGGAGATGAAGAGATGAATACACTAAGCAGGTTCAAAAGGATGTAGGTTGCAGTATTTACTCGGAAATGAAGAGGCTTACATAGAATTGGGAAGCATGGAGAGCTGCATCAAGACAGTCTCTTGGTTGAAGACCACGACAACAAAGAGATGTACGAGTATAGGTTGTAACGCAAGAAGGTCGTCATATGGTAGTGTGACTGGCTCTGAGTCACACACCGACAGCCAATGCAGTTTCGCCTTTCTCGTCGAGCGTACAGATTATTCTTATTTCCACCTGTACCTCAGGGCCATGTGTGCCCAACTTGTTTGTAATCAGTCTTTTGTGTGTATCGAACGGTGTAGTATCGCTCTTTTCTGGCTGGGTTTGTTTTTGGTTTGTTCCGTGGCGGCTGCGTTCCCTACCTGCTTCGTGATGTTCGGCATATCCGGCGGGAATGCTGGTCTGCACAAAAACTCTTGCAAACCGTGTCCACATCGTAGAAACGTGTGTGCAAAAGAATATTCCATCACACCTGAGTATTCGTGGTTACTGGATCCATGTTGCGTATGCAGGGCAAGAAGGCACACGCTTCCTTTCTAATGAAAGTGGCCATCTCGGCTCGAATTGTCCGTGTCGTGTTACGGTTTTAAGGCCGTCCTATGAAAAATGTCGACCGTTGACATTAGCTAAATTAACATCTTCACAATGTGCTATCAGTACTTCTCCGGAACTAGAAAAAGTTGGAGAGACTGACACCCACTAAACTCGACTTTCTGCCATTACCGGCCCTTTCAGCCGCGGGCCCTACTCCCGTAAGGCGCCGCCGGGCTCAGGATGGTGAACATTTTAAAATCACCCTTCCCAGTCACGGCTCTCTGAGAAGATGATGGTGGAGGGGTCTTCTTCCAGTTGTGATACTTTGAATACTGGCATTAACTGCGATTCCTCTTTCGCCAGGGATGACGGGACTGGTTCTGTTAACGTTGAAATCAGTGTTGCATCTGCGTCGTCTCCTCCACCCGTAGAAATGTTTGTTTCGGTGGGTTCCAATACTTTAACGAAGACATTGTCTACTGCTCTACCTTTACAGTGTAATAAGCCAATACCACTCCTTCCTCATTCTTATACTATGGAGCAAAGAGTTATTATGGATTCCCATTTTGGTAGTCAGATAATACAGACATCTTCAAACGCTGCATTGTCTCTCTCTACTCTATCCGAGAAAGATGTTTGTCAGTGTCACTCTCGGCTGTGTTTCTCGCATTCCGTTCAGTGGAATGGGGGCCCCGCTCCCGTCCCCGCCCCCGCATCGGACGTCTAAGGACACCCTAACCTTCCACTACAAGTGGTTACGTTGTCACGGAGTTCTGTGAAACAAAGTTTTTAAATTCAGGGTGCAGCGTCGCTCCGAAAACAACAAGGCACGGAATGTGTATATTCCTGTGGGGATGTTTCAAATCCTGTAACGTATTCTCCGCAACCTGCCGTTGTTGTGGACAGCGGGACATGATGCGTAAATTCTTTTCCAGTTTTACTTTCATGTCTTCATGTGTTAACTAATGCAAGCGTACAGGTTTCTTACCCTAAATGTTAACAGTGTAAGTTCCCAATTGTGGCTTGCTGCGTTACGACAGTTTGTTTGTGATTCCTAAGCTGACACTGTGTGTTTGCAGAAAATGTTATTTGATGTCTTTTCTTTCCCTGCGTATTTTATGTTTTTTAATGTTGCGACAGAAAGTCCTACTGTCATCCCCGTGCTTTATAGAACGGTATTTCGTTGACGGACTTTGAAACGCTGGACGATGATCAGGGTGTAGGGTGTCATTTTTATTATCTCGCCTTAATTTTTCCTTATTCTCTATTGGATCTTGTCATATATATGAGACTGCTTGCATTTTTACACGATAATTGCTATTTATTTACCTATCAAAACCCACGAAAAATTTTTATTTGTAAGGATTTTAGCTGCGCCTTACGTCCTGTGAATCAGAATCCCAGTTATGGCTATTGTCGTGAACTTCATGATACGATGGCGAAACTGAGTTACCAAGATGCTTGCATCTGAAAATATCCCACTGTGGCACGGTTTACGTATTTTCAGCTACTTCTAGTGGTCGACTGGACCATTTTATTTGACTGCCTCCATGTGTAGCCAGCTTTTGGAAACTGGTGCTTTCTTGCTATCTTCACTGACCACTGTGATACTTCAGTGATCCTTAATCACGTCCGGCAGCGGAAACATCTTTTTCGCCCTCTTTGAATCTAAATATTTTACACCCGAAGGACTTCTCTCCGGATGATAACACCGTTGCCCTGTGGCGGCGGGCGAACCTTTCCCAAGCGCGTTATGTCGCCATTATGGACTACTTGGATGGCACTGCAAAACCTCGGCCTCGCACTGCATTCATACTGTGTAGCGCTGGTAAAGCGACTGAAAGGAGGACTCGGGAATTTTTTATGTTGTCACGCGTGATCTAGATGGTCTTCGTTAGCGTTCTCAGACGCCTTCTGTTCTCGAGGATGAGTTCGCGTCTCTGTATCATCATCTAATTCGGATCCGAACGCGATCTCAAAGGTCTTGTCTCAGTACCATTCGTTCTGTACATGGATGTAAGTGTTCTTTCTGATATAACGCGTGTACTTTACCGGTATCTTTCCGAACTTTAAGGTGGATTGGATTCAGATAGTATACCGACTCCTGATTTGACTTCACTCCTTGACAGTGTTGAAATGCTAGATCTGCATGAGATGTTTTTGTTTGCTTTTCAACGTTATCAGGTATCTGATATTTATTTCGCTCTCTTTCCTGCAGATCGTCTGATTTGAGTGATCTTCTCAAAGAATCTTACGTTGAGGTGTGGCCTCTGAGAGGAGACACCATAACATCTATGGCGGCTAAAGTGATGTAATGGTAAAATCCAGCCCTACTTTAAGGTTTTAATTCCCGAAATAATGGGACGTCCGTCAGTGGATCACGTCCGACCGATAACGCTATCTCTTTTTATTATAAAATCTTAGACGCGCGGTTCACCGCCGTTTGTCTGTTTCGCTTGCTGACATCGTCGGACGTTATCAGAGTTGATTCCAGGGTCGTACTTTCCTGACTCCCGTTGTTCAATGTCGTGTTCTCATCTCCATTGCTTCCATGTTCTTGAGTTGAGGGCGTTACATTTTACTGATTTTAATCATGTGTTCGACCAAGTTAATCATGATTTTCTGTTGCGAATTTCGACTACTTTTGGTGTGAATGATGCTACACGATGGATTCAAACCTCTTTTAATACCTGATATTCAGGATGTCTGTTGACGTGAATGATGCTCTGACTCGCCCCGTAGAAGTGTGTCGAGGTGTCTTGCTATTTCTGGAGCTCTTATTGCGGTCCATAGGTGCTCGATTCGGTGGCTGATTGTTATTGGGAGAAAGGTTTATCCTCCACCACTATGACGACGACGCTATGCCACTTATTCGTAGTCATGACAACATACCGGTGGACAAGGACGTGTTGAATAAATTTTGTCTTCTGACGGGAGCAGAGGTTAACGATCGGAAATTATAATTACTCAGTCTGCGAGGATCCGATGCGGTTTGAGATTCCATGAGCCGTTGAGGTCGCCCGCCATCCATCGTTCGATGTTTTATTGATCGTTTTCCGACGAAGATGGCTACGTTGATCCGGAAGTCTGTCACGGATACGAATCGAGGAGCGATCCATGAACGTGAGCGTCGTTCCCTCTCATTACTTTATAAGGTTCTGACCTTGGAAACTTATGTGTTGAGTGAAGCCTATTTTGTTGCACAATTTTTCCCCATTCCTGCGATGACGTCCCAAAGGTTACAAATATTATTGTGTAAGTTTATCTGGCAAAACTCTATTTCTCGGTTGCGTTGTGAGGTTATGGACAGGCTCCGGCTGATGCTAGATTTGGAACACCCTGATGTTCGGCTCCTGCTTTATATCTTCGATGCACTGTTTTAATGTGTCTTCGCGTCCGCCAGTCATTTACAGCTTGCCCGTTTGCCTGTCTCCGACCTTGCACGATTAGCCCCTCCAGTAGATGTTAGTAGGATCAATAATAAATTACGGCATAGTCTCGAATTTTTAACTCCCAGTCGCGTCTCTTTGTAAAAATGCTGTTATAACATGCGACGTTTACAAATCCCATTTCATCTGTGGACTCCTTATCGGAAGACACATATTCTAATATTGTTTGGTCCAATGTCAGCCTACCTATTTTTCCTCGTGTATCAAGTCGTAACACGGGCTGTGGGAAAATCGGAACAGAAGAGTATTGAAGCATTTGCGATGTGGAGCTACAGAAGACTGTAGAAAATTAGGTGGACTGATAACGTAACGAATGAGTGGGTTCTACGCAGAATCAGAAAGAAAGGAATGTATCGAAAACACTGACAAGAAGAAGGGACAGCATGATAGGACATCTGTTGAGACATCGAAGAATGACATCCATGGTACTGGAGGGAGCTGTAGAGGGCAAGAACTGTAGAGGATGGCAGAAACTGGAATACATCTACGCCGGCCGGTGTGGCCGAGCGGTTCTAGGCGCTTCAGTCTGGAATCGCGCAACCGCTACCGTCGCAGGTCCGAATCCTGCCTCGGGCATGGATGTCTGTGATGTCTTTAGGTCAGTTAGGTTTAAGTAGTTCTGAGTTCTAGGGGACTGATGACTCCCGATGTTAAATCCTATAGTGCTCAGAGCCATTTGGAATACATCTAGCAAATAATTGAGGACGTTTTTGCAGCTGCTACTCTGGGATGTAGAGGTTGGCTCAGGAGATGCATTGATGGTGGTCAGCATGAAACCAGTCAGAACACTGATGACACAAAATAGGGTCCTATGGCTTTCATAACTCTCCCCACCAATCTTAGAATTTATCGCATTTGCCTTAATGAGACAGAGAGATGCAGTCGTTTCCATGAAACGAATACGTATTATGTTGGCTGGCTGTGGACACAGCCATGGGAGTTGGTTCCACCGAAAATGGCCTTTCTAGCCAGGACGACGGCAGCGGCAATCTCTGGTTAGATTCTGCTGCGTCCAGATTCAGCCCTCTTGCCCAGAACGAAGAACAGTAAAATTATGTCGCTTAGAGGGCATTTCTTCATTACATATTGGGGAATAGGTATGATTCTGGTCCTTGTGGCTTTTACCAGTATATGGCGCAAGGAGTGTATGAGAACTCCTTCTTACATTGATTAAATATTACATTGATTAACGAAAACAATACAGCCAATTAAGGCTATCCTTGGCACTGTGTAAAATTCTACGATCCCCTATGGAAATACATAAGCAATCGGATATCTATAGTAAAAATCTGTGCGCGGATAATGGGAGCGTGGTTCTAAGGGTTGTTGTGAGACTAGGGCTGTCTGCGATAGTAAAATTTTAGTAGTGTCGGTTGAGAGCTCGGAGACAGAAGACGTGTCACGCTCCCCACATGTCGGTGATGGCAGATCTTACCACAATGAAGGCCTGATTTCTCTTACATGGCTGGAGAGTAAGATGGAATTCAATGTAAAATTCACAAGCACCGTAAAGAAGGTTGGGCTCGTGATTGTTAGTCCGAGTCTGCAATAGTTTCATGTTTTACTTGTCAGTTAACGAAGCTTCCTAATCCTCCAAATAATGATAATTATTCTCCACATCTATTTCATAATTATGCTGTGGTTATTAAATGTTAATGTAACACTGAAATGGAAGTAATTTGTTAATCTGGCACACAGCCATTATTGATACTTACAAGGTCTTTGTCAGGCATTTCACCATTATTAATACTTGTCAAACTATTATTGGTCATGATGATTCCTGAAGTTTTTAAATAGACGTTATTTATGAAATCCCTTCTTACAAGTAATTTAGTAGTTAACAGGGCCCATTCATTCTTAGTAACAATAAGCTTGAACCGCTGCCGCTGCACGCTGCTGCGAATTGCTGTAAACCACTTGGAAAAAGGCAGTCACCTAAAGAGATGAGTGAAAAACTTAGGGCCGAAACAGAGACAGTGACACACAACAACGTGTCATGTACTCTAATTCAGTAAATTCGTTGCACAAGCCCGATTCTGTATCACTTGTAAATTCACATTCAAATACGAGTCAGATAGCTCATCCAAATGTTAGTTTTAAGTTTTTCATGTAACGATCTGTTGAGGGCTTAAATGACGGTGAAACTGACACTCATACAACACGGACTGAGTGTTATGCAGGTTACATTTCGATTACTGATAGCTCAGGTTGCTTCTCGAGTCCATCTTCACAAACGAACATACGCCTTATTTGTTGTCGGTACGTTACGACAGTTACGGCACATTCGATATGGAAGATGACGCCACGCTATTGTGCACATTTTGCGAATATGCTATATCACGTATTTAATCGACATGTAGTTGGATGATGTGTAGAATCCCTTTTCTGTGCTATTATTTCAGTTCTGTTCCCTCGCTATTGGTAAAACTGACAAAAAAAAAGAAAGAAGTGGTGAGTTAACTGGTCCTCAAGACATTTTGGTCGTGGTCTCTATTCAGGTGTACGGCTACACAGTTTATTTAATTTTTGTGGCCTCTTTGATGTTTTAATACCAAAACATTAGTAGCAGGCAATGGCTGTAAATAATTTCCTTTTCACGTAACAGAAGTCATTTAAGATTGACGTCGACTTTCTGTCTTTCTTTTTTGAGTAGCATGATGCAGCGCTCAGAAAAATAAATAAAAATGTAAAAGAAAATAAGGCCAGTACCACGTGCGGGACGTCTTCATCCAGCCTGAAACTGACTGCGTTCCTTCTTTCCTACCATTGCAAGCGAAAGGAGTAACCAAGAGATACCGGAAAAAGAGCGGTTAAGGAGCAGCTTGAGGAACGCGGAAAATCCATGTTCAACTCCCCGTCCGGCACAAATTTTCAGTGTCGTCATCGCCTAATAGAGCTAATAGTTGTTTGTATTCACTACCACAAATGCATTTTTTAAAATATCTTAACGGCTGTAGTCGCCGAAGTACTTGTTTCTTCGGACATAAGTGCATGTCCGAACGAACATTGCATCATTCTTCCTAACAACACGGGCATTGAGATGTATCGTCAAAGATGAAATGTCCGACTGTTGACAGATTTCAGTGACCCGAAAGTTTTGGTTGCTCCACCGGTTCAGAAATTCCAGTTCTACTGAAGGGTATTCAGATACGTCCACTGCTTCTCTCAAACACTGTGGTGTTTTCTGAAGTCACGTTTCCACACACAAACTATTTTTCCCTAACGCCTCTATCTTATGGTGCATCACACTTATCTTTAACGCATTTAGAAAGACACGAGAAACAATACTTTAATGATTTACTTAAAGGGTACCCTCTTAGCCTTAATACTGGTTCGATGATACAAAAGCTGCATATAAGTCACGTAAAGTTTGCCTGATTGATTAAACACAATAAACAACACTTCATTCTTCCAAAATGTAAATAAAATGCACCCTGAAATACCACATCGAGTAAACTAGAGAAACAACACGATCTCAGTCACGCTAAGTACTGCAACTCCCTTCTTGATATCAGTGTAACGACACGGTTTAGAGCTTACACACACACACGTTTGGTCGTTTAACATTCATATAAACAAACAGTGATTGGTCAGTGACCCGAGGGCGCCAAAGGTGTTTTTATGCCACTGAAAAGAGATCTAACTTAAGTATTACGAATGTCATTATTAGACCACTACGATTGAAACACTGAGACACTACAAAACCGAGAGCATTAAAAGTCTTCAAGTTTTGGCAACCACCATGTTCTTTAAGCCATGTTTCTTTTCCTTCAAGTATTAGTTATCTCAGAGTCATTGGCTCCACTCTACAGATATCAACAAAATTCGGTATAAACTTTCGGTGCTAAGCTAAGCTTCGACCTCAGAGGAGTACGAGGTGCGGAGAAAGCGGGAGGGAGAACTTTGTCGATACATTGAAGAGGGATGTGAATGGGAGACTGTTGCCTGTTTCCTACAAAACGATGCAACTTCAAGCGCGTGTGTGTGGAGATAATCGGCAGCTATGATATAAATTACACACGGAAGTAACGAGGTAATGTAAAAGCGTAGCATAGAATTGTTTATGTTCAGACACACTCGTTACGCTATTTATTTTTCAGTTGACACACAACGCGGGTTCTCCACATTTCTATGGTGCTACAGTCGTTATATCACTGAATTTGGCAGGAGTCGTATAGTTAAGAAACCGGTACGATATGTACCAATAACAAGCAAGGGGAAGAAAGTCAACTTAGCATCGACAGTTCATAGATTCGTGCCACTTATTACTGTGCCAAATACTGCAATTTGACAGTCATTGTAAGTGATAACCAGTCAAAACTTAATGTCATATTAATTTCAGCTAATAATTGCCATGTTATAACGCGAGCAAGTTTAAACCTAGTTTAAACATTCATAGCTATGGGGAAAAGGGGGAAGGGGAGTTGCACACCCCCGCAACTCCCATCCATAGCTACGCCACTGCAGTTCAGATCAATAAGTATCTTGTAAAAAACGCTTTAAAAAATAGCCTATATACTTCCTCACCAAAATTTATTGAAATCGCTTCAATAGGTTCGTTATAATAAATTTAATCGTAATGCATGATGTGTCAGGTTTTCACGCATTGTGGGGTCATATGTACTCAACCAAGTGTCGTACAATGATATAATTATGAGGGTACCCTTCAGTGGTATATGTGAGCACTTTGTGCAAAATGTGTCGTTCATACAGTTAATTGTAAAGAAGCAATAAATTTAAACGTCATACCTGGTGAAAAGCGAAAATGTTAGCGTCAAACGTTTTTCCTGTCAGCAGCTTGTGGGAGGTGTCAGCGAGCAAAAATTTCATAATGGCTTGAAATCAGTGCAATGTTTTGTAAAACCCACCAAATGCTCTCGTTCTCAAAGGCTGCATGAAAAAGTTCTGGGTATTCGCTCATCGTGACCTTCATTTCTTTTGCACCCTCACAGCTCTTCTTTCCAGACGGCCATGTGAAATGTTCACCAAATTTGGTTGAAACTGGTCGACTGGCTTCGAAGAGATGGGAGGGGGCGGACATACATACTTACTTAAACATATTTTTATAATGTATCTGGATATCATTTTATTTTTTCGAGATCCGATTTCGACAATGAAAGCCTTTAAAGTTCCGAAACATATACTCTAGTTACCAGCAAAATTCCATGAAAATTCGTGTAGTAGTTTCGGAGATTACCGTGTTCAGACTGAAAGACAGACAAACGAAAGTTATAGTACAATTTTAAATCGGGGTATACTTTTCGCCTACACAGTACCGCAAAAAATGCTCAAGTTACATACGAAATTCCTATTTGAGGTCAGTCAGTAGTTTGGGAGATTAGTATGTTGAAAGAAAAACAGATAGACACGATTGTTTTATAGATATGTGACTAGTACAGATATATTACACAGATATCTGCATGACTCCAGAGGGGGAGTGAAGCATATGGTTGTATCCAGCCGGATGGTGTGGTATTCTCCCACGAAACACACTGACAAATGTATTGGCTCACTGTAGTGCTCATTCTCATCTCCTGACTGAAGCACTGAACAACAAAAATAAGAGACAGTTTGTGCTTCACACTTTCAAAGTATTTCAAGCGAATTAATACAGGAAACATGTACCAAAAGATCATTTTGGTACATTTTTAGGTCGTACGGCTAATCTTCACTCAACCTCCCCGCCCCTACAGGGGGTAGGTTGTTATTACCACCACAGTATTTTTGTATAAGTAACACAACCAAATAAATTTGGTTGAAATAGTTCCAGACGTTCCTTATTTATGCGTTACATCACAGCCTTTTCCCGTCCACCCCATCCCTACTTGATTTAGCTGACGCTTGCCTCCAAAGTGTTTTTTTTTTTTTCGCACAGTAAGAGAAATGGGCACGATATTTGGTTGCACTCGCTCCACTGATTCGGGAGGAACTTACTTAGATAAATGCAGTGATTTTTACAAATGTGTAGATTAATTAATCTATTTAATTAATGTGAAGTAATGTTATATCTGAAAACGCGTAGCATAAAAATTATAGCATTACATCAACTGTTTCGCAACATTATGCTAACAAATAACTGATTAATATAATTACATTAGAGTTCTTCCAAAAAGTAATATGGGCCTGGCGTTTGCCTTCCTCGTGTCCGAATTTAACTATTTGTTCCATCCTTAATCAGTCTGGGCGGATCCTATGTGTCTAAAGATTGGGACTGCTTCCGGATAATGAACACGAGGTGTGTAGTCAAATGATACAGCAGGTTCCGTCAATTTTCGCACAATTCATTTTTCAAGGGAGCCACCATAGGGTTGAGACGAACACTGAGAGAGCACGATGAACCACACTAGAGAATGATGGAGAGGTAAACTGGCCTGTGCGCCACATCTACTACGGCGTTATGCAGCCGGTGGAGAGTGGTTGTCTTCCCATCGCGAGAACTGCGTAGGTCATTTACATCTTCCGAATAGTAAAGGTCATAATAGATTTTCAAAATGTCTAACTACTCCAAACTTTCGTCAATAATGCACCTACTACGAGGTCCTATGTGATGGACACTGACGACGTGTAGGTTGCGTGTTCACTGCTCCATGATAACTGACACCAGTGTGGTTGAGTGACCTATTTGGGTCCTGTTTAAACATATCACAGCGAGACAGATGGAAACTGGTACAACAGACAGTATTTACTATTGCCATCCTAAAAAGCCTCTCGCATCAGCTCAAAAATGGTTCAAAGGGCTCTAAGCACTATGGGACTTCTCATCCGAGATCATCAGTCCCCTAGACTTAGAACTACTTAAACCTGACTAACCTAAGCTGTGGGTTATAATGTCTTGGCTCATCAGTGTAAAAGCAGGTATGTTAAAAACAAATAAATAAAATTGAACAAATGAGGAGATAAAGAGGTTTTATAAAACAAATGTAGAATAACTGTATTTGTGTTGTTGTTGTTGTGGTCTTCACTCCAGAGACTGGTTTGATGCAGCTCTCCATGCTACCAAGTCCTGTGCAAGCTGCTTCATCTCCAAGTGCCTATTGCAACCTACATCCTTCTGAATCTGTTTAGTGTATTCATCACTTGGTCTCCCTCTACGATTTTTACCCTCCACACTGCCCTCCAAAACTAAATTGGTGATTCCTTGCCGCCCCAGAACAAGTCTTATCAGCCGATTCCTCCTTCTACTCAAACTGTGCCAGAAATATCTCTTCGGCCAAATTCTATTCAGTACCTCATCAATAATTGCATGGTCTACACATCTAATCTTCATCACTCTTCTGTAGCACCACATTTCGAAAGCCTCTATTCTCTTCTTGTCAACTATTTATAGTCCATGTTTCACTTGCACACATGACTCCACTCCATACAAACATTAAAAAAAAATTTCCTGACACTTAAATCTACAATCGATGTCAACAAATTTCTCTTCTTGAGAGACGCTTTCCTTGCCATTGCCAGTCAACATATTATATCTTCTTTACTTCGACCGTCATCAATTATTTTGCTCCCCCAATAGCAAAACTCATTTACTACTTTGAGTGTCACATTTCCTAGTCTAATTCCCTCAGCATCACCTAATTTATTTGGACTATATTCCATTATTCTCGTTTTCCTTTTGTTGATGTTTATATTATATCCTCCTTTAAAGACTCTGTCCATTCCGACGAACTGCTCTACCAAGTCCTTTGCTGTCTCTGACAAAATTACAATGTCATCGGCAAAAATCAATTCCTACTACAATTTTTTATTTTGTTTCCTTTACTGCTTGGTAACTATACAGATTAAATAACATCGGGTATAGGCTACTACCCTGTCTCACTCCCTTCCCAACCGCTACATCCATTTTATGTCCTTTAACTCTTGTAACTGCCATCTCGTTTCTGTACGAAACGTAAATAGCCTTTCGTTGCCTTTATTTTACTCCTACCACCTTCAAAATTTGAAAGAGTTTATTCGAGTCAACATTGTCAAAAGCTTTCCCTAAGTCTAAAAATGATAGAAACGTAGGTTTGCCTTTTCTTAATCTATCTTCTAAGTTAGGTCATTGTAGTTGTTGTCTTCAGTCCTGAGATTGGATTGATGAAGCTCTCCATGCAACTCTATCCTGTGCAAGCTTCTTCATCTCCCAGTACTTACTGCAACCTACATCCTTCTGAATCTGCTTAGTGTATTCATCTCTTGGCCTCCCTCTACGATTTTTACCCTCGACGCTGCCCTCCAATGCTAAATTTGTGATCCCTTGATGCCTCAGAACATGTCCTACCAACCGGTCCCTTCTTCTTGTCAAGTTGTGCCACAAAATCCTCTTCACCCCAGATCTATTCAATACCTCCACATTAGTTGTGTGATCTACACATCTAATCTTCAGCATTCTTCTGTAGAACACATTTCGAAAGCTTCTATTCTCTTCTTGTCCAAACTATTTATTGTCCATGTTTCACTTCCATACATGTCTACACTCCATACAAATATTTTCAGAAACGACTTCCTGACACTTAATTCTATACTCGATGTCAACAAATTTCTCTTCTTCAGAAACGCTTTCGTTGCCATTGCCAGTCTACATTTTATATCCTTTCTACTTCGACCATCATCAGTTAAATTGCTCCCCAAATAGCAAAACTCCTTTACTACTTTAAGTGTCTCAATTCCTAATCTAATTCCCTCAGCATCATCCGACTTAATTGGACTACATTCCATTATCCTCGTTTTGCTTTTGTTGATTTTCATCTTATATCCTCCTTTCAAGACACTGTCGATTCCGTTCAACTGCTCTTCCAAGTCCTTTGCTGTCTCTGACAGAATTACAGTGTCATCGGCGAACCTCAATGTTTTTATTTCTTATCCATGGACTTTAATACCTACTCCGAAATTTTCTTTTGTTTCCTTCACCGCTTGCTCAATATACAGATTGAAGAACATCGGGGACAAGCTACAAACCTGTCTCACTCCCTTCGCAATCGCTGCTTCCCTTTCATGCCCCTCGACTCTTATAACTGCCATCTGGTTTCTGAACAAATTGTAAATAGCCTTTCGCTCCCTGTATTTTACCCCTGCCACCTTCAGAATTTGAAAGACAGTATTCCAGTCAACATTGTCAAAAGCTTTCTCTAAGTCTACAAATGCTAGAAATGTAGGTTTGCCTTTCCTTAATCTATTTTTTAAGATAAGCCGTAGGGTCAGTATTGCCTCACGTATTCCAACATTTCTGCGGAAGCCAACCTGATCTTCGCCGAGGTCAGCTTCTACCAATTTTTCCATTTGTCTGTAAAGAATACCCGTTAGCATTTTGCAGCCGTGGCTTATTAAACTGATAGTTCGGTAATTTTCAATTCTGTCAACACCTGCTTTTTTGGGATTGGAATTATTATATTCTTCTTGAAGTCTGAGGGTATTTCGCCTGTCTCATATATCTTGCTCACCAGATGGTAGAGTTTTGTCAGGACTGGCTCTCCCTGGGCCGTCAGTAGTTCCCATGGAATGTTGTCTACTCCGGGGGCCTTGTTTCGGCTCAGGTCTTTCAGTACTCTGTCAAACTTTTCACGCAGTATCGTATCTCCCATTTTATCTTCATCTACGTCCTCTTCCATTTCCATAATATTGTCCTCAAGTACGTCGCCCTTGTATAGACCCTCTATGTACTCCTTCCACCTTTCTGCTTTCCCTTCTTTGCTTAGAACTGGGTTTCCATCTGAGTTCTTGATATTCATACAAGTGGCTCTCTTTTCTCCAATGGTCTCTTTAATTTTCCTGTTGGCAGTATCTATCTTACTCCTAGTGAGATAAGCCTCTACATCCTTACATTTGTCCTCTAGCCATCCCTGCTTAGCCATTTTGCACTTCCTGTCGATCTCATTTTTGAGACGTTTGTATTCCCTTTTGCCTGCTTCATTTACTGCATTTTTATATTTTCTCCTTTCATCAATTAAATTCAATGTTTATTCTGTTACCCAAGGATTTCTACTAGCCCTCGTCTTTTTACCTGCTTGGTCCTCTGCTGCCTTCACTACTTCATCCCTCAGAGCTACCCATTGTTCTTCTACTGTGTTTCTTTCCCCCATTCCTGTCAATTGTTCCCTTATGCTCACCTTGAAACTCTGTACAACCTCTGGTTCTTTCAGCCTATCCAGATCCCATGTCCTTAAATTTCCACCTTTTTGAAGTTTCTTCAGTTTTAATCTACAGTTCATAACCAATAGATTGTGGTCAGAGTCCACATCTGCCCCTGGAAATGTTTTACAATTTAAAACCTGGTTCCTAAAACTCTGTCTTACATTATATAATCAATCTGATATCTTCTAGTATCTGCAGGTTTTTTCCATGTATACAACTTTCTTGAACCAAGTGTTAGCTATCATTAAGTTATGCTCTGTGCAAATTTCTGCCAGACGGCTTCCTCTTTCATTCCTCTCCCCCAATCCATATTCACCGACTTTGTTTCCTTCTCTACCTTTTCCTACTCTCGAATTCCAGTCACCCATGACTATTAAATTGTCGTCTCCCTTGATTACCTGAATAATTTCTTTTATCTCATCATACATTTAATCTATTTCTTCATCATCTGCAGAGCTAGTTGGTATATAAAATTGTACCACTGTAGTAGGCATGGGCTTCGTGTCTATCTTGGCCACAATAATGCGTTCACCATGCTGTTGGTAGTAGCTTACCCGCACTCCAATTTTTTAATTCATTATTAAAGCTGCTCCTGCATTACTCCAATTTGATTTATTATTTGTAACACTGTATTCACATGAGCAAATGTCTTGTTTCTCCTGTTTCCGAACTTCATTAATTCCCACTATATATAACTTCAACCTATCAATTTCCCTTTTTAAATTTTCTAGCCTACCTGCCCGATTAAGGGATCTGACAATCCACGCTCCGATCCGTAGAACGCCAGTTTTCTTTCTCCTGATAGCGACGTCCTCCTGAGTAGTCCCCGCCCGGAGATCCGAATGGCGGACTTTTTTACCTCCAGAATATTTTACCCAAGAGGACACCATAATCATTTAATCATACAGTAAAGCTGCATGCCCTCGGGAAAAATTACGGCTGTAGTTTCCCCTTGCTTTCAGCCGTTTGGAGTACCAGCACAGCAAGGTTGTTTTGGTTATTGTTACAAGGCCAGATCAGTCAATCATCCAGACTGTTGCCCCTGCAACTACTGAAAAGGCTGCTTCCCCTCTTCAGGAACCACACGTTTGTCTGGCCTCTCAACAGATACCCCTCCGTTGTGGTTGCACCTACGGTACGGCCATCTGTATCGCTGAGGCACGCAAGCCCCCCCCCTGCCCTCCCCCCCACCAACGGCAAGGTCCACGGTTCATGGGAGCTAGGTCATACAGTCAGTATTGAGTCATGTGTTCCAACATTTCTACGGAATCCAAACTGATCTTCCCCGAGGTCGGCTTCGGTACTGAAGTGCCACAATGTACCTTTACTAACGAGTCAGTAAAAAAGAGTGACATCGGCGAAAAGGCCTATGAATTTAGGGCTTTCAAAATAATATGTGGCCCTCAACTATGTACCCTCTGACTCAGAGTTGAAATATTAAAAGTATAGGCTTCTTTCGTTATCTATGGGCTGGTATACGTAGTTGTCGCATTACAAGCCAAATACTGCTTAGTCTACAGTATACAATATGGTAATACACATGAGTTGAATGTTTGATGGTTCCTACCACTCGGCAACAAAGAATTTTGAATGCAACATGGATATTAATAAATGGAAGATTGCAATGAAATAAAATCTGTAGGTACTATTTTTACGACTTTAAATGACCAGTACTATATCAGAAATAACTGTAAGAATGCCGTTCGTTACTGCAAAACACTTATTGGTGTTGTTGGTCCAGCAATTAAATAAAATATAAGTTGAATAACGGGAAAACAATAGATTCCTACTTCACGTAATTAGGTGTGAGCAACAACATAGATCGTGAGAAATTCGCTTCTAATTGCATACTTCGTCTTCACTGCAGAAGCCACCGAAATCTCACAAATGCACAAGTCGGTACTGTCCGCAGCTCGTGGTCGTGCGGTAGCGATCTCGGTTCCCGCACCCGGGTTCGCGGGTTCGATTCCCGGCAGGGAGAGGGATTTTCTCTGCCTCGTGAGGACTGGGTGTTGTGTGATGTCCTTAGGTTAGTTAGGTTTAAGTAGTTCTAAGTTCTAGGGGACTGATGACCTAAGATGTTATGTCCCATAGTGCTCAGAGCCATTTGAAGTCGGCACTACGAAATCTCCCACGATCACACGCAAACTGCCCAAGTATTTGCTGCGACTGTCCGTCACACCTTCCCATCCAGCACTCCCCAGTGTCCTGTGCTACCCGCTGCTCCTTCCCCACTTCTATCCAGTCTCTCAATTGACTTCGGTAGTCGCCTACTGTTGTAACGAGCGATGTGTTATGCTAAGCGCTACCGCCATGTCTCCAATCCAACGCACTCTCACAAACGTATTGAAACACATACGAAATATTGGATTTACATTTAAATAATTTGATGTTAAATAAATATTCCTATGGCTGTACCATAAACACGCTGTGACACACACTATTAAATATACACTCCTGGAAATGGAAAAAAGAACACATTGACACCGGTGTGTCAGACCCACCATGATGGTCGTATGCGTGTTTGGCGCCGTGCAGGTGAGCGCCACAATCAGGACTGCATACGACCGAGGCACACAGGGCCAACACCCGGCATCATGGTGTGGGGAGCGATCTCCTACACTGGCCGTACACCTCTTGTGATCGTCGAGGGGACACTGAATAGTGCACGGTACATCCAAACCGTCATCGAACCCATCGTTCTACCATTCCTAGACCGGCAAGGGAACTTGCTGTTCCAACAGGAGAATGCACGTCCGCATGTATCCCGTGCCACCCAACGTGCTCTAGAAGGTGTAAGTCAACTACCCTGGCCAGCAAGATCTCCGGATCTGTCCCCCATTGAGCATGTTTGGGACCGGATGAAGCGTCGTCGCAGACGGTCTGCACGTCCAGCACGAACGCTGGTCCAACTGAGGCACCAGGTGGAAATGGCATGGCAAGCCGTTCCACAGGACTACATCCAGCATCTCTACGATCGTCTCCATGGGAGAATAGCAGCCTGCATTGCTGCGAAAGGTGGATATACACTGTACTAGTGCCAACATTGTGCATGCTCTGTTGCCTGTGTCTATGTGCCTGTGGTTCTGTCAGTGTGATCATGTGATGTATCTGACCCCAGGAATGTGTCAATAAAGTTTCCCCTTCCTGGGACAATGAATTCACGGTGTTCTTATTTCAATTTCCAGGAGGGTATAAACAAATCAAATAAACATATATCAAAGGAATAGAAACAGAAGTATAGCAGTACCCTACGTCTCTGTGCTTTCTAAAACAAAGTAAATATTTGATCAGTTTCTGCATGATATAAACGAAAACTAAGACAAATAAATATATTTATAAGCATGTTGCTCCCCGTTTTTCGTGTAACTGTGGAGTACTTGTGGCCTTCAGCGATCAATAGTAATTGGCCACTTTGACCTCCAATAGCTGATGTACTATTCAAGTTATATGCCTGCAATTCATACAAATTTAGGGTTAGACTAATAGATTCCTAAAGACATGTCGATCGACAAAATCGGAAGAACCGTTTAGATTTAAGAAATTTGTTGCTGGGTGTTACTTGTATAATTTATAGTCAAACTTATTGTAATTGTAAACTTATAAAAATATTGAAAATCTGATTACACCATCAGAATCGTCATCCAAATAATGGTAATGTCCATGTTTCTTTATAAGGTATCATGATTCCTCTGGTTATTATTAATTACTAGATGAACTTTGAAATGTCTGCCATTATGGTGTCACATGGTCCGCCACCTTTCCCCTTGTAACGTGGGTCTAGCGGCCGGCTTCGTCTCCAGGATACTGAACATTTCAACGTATTGCCGTTGCTCGATAGAAATTTGAGCAGTTGCCCTCTATTTATTATATTCCGTTACGCTGTAACGATGTTTTTATACATTTGTTTGTTAAACACTTGGTCCATGGTTTACTGTATCTAATTAATCATTTTGCGTGGTTATTTAAGGTGTAATACATGCTTGCGTTTCAACTGTTGCAGAATTAATAAAAGAAAAGCACCAGTTTGCTTTTGTTCTACAGTAATACTTTCATTGTTAACCGGATTTCGGCTTGCAAGGCCATCTTCAGAGTTATAGTGAGTATTATCCCCAAAGAAGTTAAATGTTAGCAGACAACATTGGAAGAGAAGTAACACATCCAGACTGAAGTAGAAACATACAGCAAGTAACATCTTTGCAGTGAAATAGTAAAAACAGAACAGTACATAAATAACAGTGGATTCGACAGGAAAACCTTTAGCAGAAAATAGGAATAGCATGCCTACATAACAGTTTCTATTAATAAACGAAACTACTAAAATAAAATAAAGTTAGTACTTGACAAGGCTGCATCAGGAGGTATGAAACATGGAGAGTGATACACAACCAATTAAAAGAAGAGGCAGTTGTCAATGAAAATATACAACATATATGGAACTTAAGCAACACTCAGTAAATGTCTGAAGATGGCCTTGTAATCCGAAAACCGGTTAACAATAAAAGTAATATTATAGAACAAAAGCAAACTGGTGCTTGTAATTTATTATAATGTTTTTCTACCAAGAGCCAATGGAATATTCTGTGAATATGTTGCAGAATTTATTACAATATAAATGTACTCTAGCGTTTCCACATTGTATACAGGCGTGTTGAGTTTCCTTCATGTCTTCAGTATGTTGGTTGACTTCAGTCGCACATTATATGTAAGATTTAATAGTTAACTGTTTGATGCTCATCGAACATACCATATATTTTTAGAGACATCACTCTGATTTACTGATTCCGCAGCAAAGGTGTGTTGTGGCTCTTAAGTTTACCTATTTTACATTTGTTCCACTTCTGCTGCTTTCAGTCTCTGTGCATTTTTTTTAACATAATTGCTTTGTATATGAATATTTGCCAATCCTTTGCAGGGCACTACTGTCTGATTCTTTTTTTGTGGTTGGCGTACCAAAGATTTGAGCCTATTTGGGCTCTGAAGATGACAGTTTAAAATGTCAAAACCGGCAAAGTTAACCAAATAACAGTTATATTGTGCAGATAACGTCTGACTTTTGTACCATCGTTGAAGAGTGAATTGTGATAATGTCCGTCTGTCACGTCAGGGACTCATAGAACCGGGATGTAACTACTTTTTATCTGATTTATAACTTAATTCAGAGACAAAAAAATGTATCACGACCTGCCAATCATTTCGCCACATACCGAAAATCTCTCTGTGAGAGGATCCTGCAGCAAACTTCGGCGCGGATTCCAATCTGCCTCACAAGCTGAAAATTGAAAACGGGGATAGCGGTCGCACTCCGATGTACGACTGTTTGATTGAGATTTGAGCATAATTGTCGGCTCTAGAATGGGGTTAGGAGAGGTGGTTGAGAAAACCCGGAGGGGAGCGGATCGCGGGGTGGTGGCTGTGCCGGTGTCGGTGCTGGTAGCACAGAGAGGGCTGCGCTGTTTGCGCGTGGGCGGCGGTCCGCCGGCCCGGCGAGCAATTGGCGCGGCCCATCGTTCAAATATTGACGCTGCGGGCGCGGGCAGCCGGCGCTGCATGATTAGAGTGGCGGCCGGCAGCCGCGGTCCGCCCCCACTGTGCGGCGCGTTTTACCGGCCGGCCCCCGGCGGCCTCCCGCAGAGCCGACCGCAGCCCTTGCAGCCGCCGCAGTGTTAGGGGCCGCCGCGGCCGCCGCCGCCGGCGTGATGACTATTCCATGCGCCGACAGTTCGCCGTTCCAGGTTATAAGGGAGGCACCAAACTGGCACAGCAACACTTACTGCTACCGTTCCGTATTATTACTCTGCAATATGATGGATTTATTGTGTGTGCTCCACCTTGAGTGCCAGTGACTCATTCCCAACAGTTGGCTCAGTCGCGCTACATTCCTTCTTCGCACTTTAAAGTATCTATCTTGGCTGCCTTTGGTTTATGTACCAAAGCGGAAGCGGATTATCACAGAATCTATTCACTTTACGAAAACTTATGTATGCATAAATGTACATTCCACTTCTCCTCCTCAACTCATGATCGGTCTGACCCAAACTCAGTACGTATATTATTTACTGTATGGAAGGAAATATTGTGGGGGTAAGAACCAGCAACCACCTACTGGTGTGGGAGTGATAACGCGGAGAGAGAACAGGGAGAGAATGATACGGGCAGACAGAAACTTTGGAAGAAGGATCTGGACACATTTTCTGAGAGAGGGAGGGAGGGGGGAAATGCATAGAGAAATTGAAGGAAAGGATATGGACAGAGAGAGGGAAGGTGTAGATGGACAGAGGAAATAAAGAGGAGGAGATGGACAGAGAAATGGTGGAGAAGGAGATGGACAGAGAGATGTTGGAGGAAGAGATGGACAGAGAGATGAGGTGGATGAAATGGACAGGGAAAGGGAAAATTAGATGGACAGAGAGAGGGGGAGGAGGTGATGGACTGAAGTAGAAGAGGAGGAGTTGGAGAGAGAGAGAGAGTACAAGAAGAGGTGGGAGGAGAGGTAAGGAATGGAAGGACAGATGGGAGGAGCAGGTGGAGAGAGAGAGAGAGAGAGAGAGAGAGAGAGAGAGAGAGAGAGAGAGAGAGAGGTTGGGAGGGAGTGGTTGGATGTGAAAATAGGGAGAAGTACAGATAAGGGGTCAGAGGAGGAATTAGCATTAGAACATGGGGAAGAGCAGATGGACAGAGAGAGACACAGAGGGGAGGGGTGGGGGGGGGGGGGAGATGGACAGAGAATGGGACAGGAAATGAAGGACCGAAAGTGTGTTTGGAGGAGGTGGTCACCTTGATGGGAAATGAGTAAATGGACTAAAAGACTTGTTGTAAATACATACCCAGGCAATGATGAGTGCTCACCTAACTGAATATATAGAAGAAGAGAGTTGAATTTAAAATATAAGACAATTTCTCGTCTTTTCTTAGTGAAACGTACGGTACACCAATAGGGTCTCTCTTTCCCAAGACATAAACCACCCATTTCTAAAGCTAGTAGAGAAAGCATTTCCGTTTGCCATTTTTCTATGATGTGAAGATCGCATTCCGACGACATGCAAGGTGCAAATCTGAGAGATACAATCTACTATATCTGACAATAGATCAGTATGGTACACAAGTTCAAACTTTAATGTTATGTGGACATCAGCGTTATCTTTTAAGCTGAATATTTTAATATCACATGGAATGACGACCTTACCTGTTTCTTATCTAGCGAGATGCAAGCTTACCCCTAAATCTTCTTTCTATCGTCACGCTTAATGTATTTTCCTTGTTCCTAATATGAGTCCTGTCTTTTAAGTAAGTACACTTTCGAAAAAAGAAAAAAATACAAGTAGACTTTTCCTGCAAGTTTTATTTTGACGTGAAACCATGTACTTAAATCCATGTCTCTATAAATTTCCCATCAATGTTAAGGCAGTATCGCTTTGTAGAACCAACTTTGAATGTCATCCTTGTAGAAATCTATCGCCTGAGCTTAATTTTCGATTACGTTCATTAAGAACTTCATAAAGCAAAATCCTTTACAAATGAAGAATCTCATCACGTAACGTGTAAATCGTTAATCTGCTATTCTATGTCAATTTTTCATCAATTTTCTGCATCAGGTCCTTAGTAATGACTGAAGCTCATCCACTTCTTTCCTCATCATTCACATTCGTACAACCATCCTTAAAAGCTTTAACCAGTTCCGTACAATCCCATCACTCAATACTGGACAAGAAGTGTGCTTTATGTAACTGTTACGGAACATTTAAAGTTACTCTGAGTCGACAGATTTCAACTAGGATGTTATTCAAAGCAGGTTGTACGCTATGATAAGTACCTTAATAGTATTGGGAATTATATAGAAAGCAGATTTAAATACATGTTGTCATGTTAAAATGAAACTGCTAAAAATCTATTCTATATTTATTTCAAAATTGCACTTACTTAAGAAACACACCTCTCGATATTACTACCAGAAATTGCATGTAATCTACCGAATGTATGTGTAGATTTGGTATTATTACCGATATATTTATGTGTGGTACAGTAATATGTAAAAACATCAATATGTTGGTTGTCTTTTCTCTGTTCTGAAGAGTCTTTCCACGAGCAGATCACGAACTTTTTGACCCAATGTTTTCTGCATGACCGTAATGCAGCCCTATGTATGTACTTACCGTTTGGTGTGTATACGTACACACTTCAACATCTGTCCTGCTGTCCAGGGGAAAACCGGCATTAACGGTTTGCCCTTGCCACATGTACTTTGAGGAACTACCCAATCTAAAAACATATGAGTTGTAATAGCTACAGCTATCAGCTTTCAAATAACATAAATACTGCATTCATGATGAACAGTACACTGTCCTCAGTCACTTATAGAAATACCTGCCTATTTTCACTTATACCCATCACAATACATATACAGGGTGAAGAAAAATTTTCGCACTCGGTATTCGCAGTGTGATATATACAGGGCGATACACTAACTATTGCCACCTAGAATAATTCCGAAAGTATAATAGTAGCTGAAACGTTTGTGATCAAATGTTGCATGGGACTACGTGAGCCAAAATGTGACGTTAGAGTTTTTTTGCTAGGTGGAGTGGAGTCAGAGATATGAAGATGAAAGTATATTTTTTTGCTTTTTTAATGGGATGCCATAGTTAGGTACTTATCTTCCGATAGCGGTTATCATAACGAATCCAATGATGTGTAACAGTAAGATCTTCAAACGTCAATGAAGGCCAAAATAACGTCATAGACGTCCACTTACAGAAGGTGTTAGAAGAGATGACCATTGGTATCATTGCAGTGCTGCCATCTTGTTTTCATGGATTGAGTGGTATTCCTTATCACTTCGGCAGTTACCGGAGGACTTGGTCCGACAATTCTCTCTCGCATATTTTCAAGTGTAGTTAGAACGTCTTTATAAACAATGTCTTTTACGCATCCCCACAAGAAAAACTCCAGAGGCATGAAGTTTGGCGAACAAGCCGGCCACGACACATCTCCTCCACGTCCACCCCAAAGATATTGGAATTGTCTCTGCAACTCATTTCTAGTCATCACCGAAAAATGTGCCGGACATCCATTGTGTTGGTACCACATTCTATTCCTTGTTCTATAAGGTATTTCTTCCAATAACAGACCTAACGTTTCTTGCAGGAATGTGGTGTACTTCCTACCATTAAGATATCATTCAATGAAATATGTGCCTACAATTGTGTCCTCCAGAATCCCATACCATACATCCACCGCCCACAGTTTTTGGTGTGCAACTTGCAGCAGCCAATATGGATTTTCAGTTGCCCAGTAACGCATGTCATGCAAATTAATATTTCGATGGTCCGTAAATGTAGCCTCGTCAGTAAATAAAATCGAATTAATAAGTGTGTCATCCCTCTGAATCTCGAGTTTAGCCTATCGGCAGAATTCAATGCGATGCACACTATCCGTACCAGTTTCTCCTTGGCGGAGACTAATGTGGTAAGGATGATATTTATGGCGATGCAGAACACGAACAACAACACTCTGGCTCATGCCAGATTCCCATGCAGTTTGACGCCAACTAACACAAAGATCTCGAACCACAGTGTCAAGAGTACCAATTTCCGTTTCCTCGTTAATAATTTTCCTTGGCCAGTTACGTTTCCGATGCGTTAAAGATCCAGTTGTTCTCCATTTATCATACACATGTTTAAATATACGGCATGTAGAGTGAGTACGTTGAGGATATCTTTCAGCGTATAAGTCTCTAGATCTCACCGAATTTCGTAAATGAGAAGTACATCAACTTGTGCTTCGAAGGAATACATCATTTAGATTCGCTCGATTTGACGACTCTAGTCTTAGCATTCCTATTAGTGCTGTATTACGAAACCGTCGAATGGTGTTTACATGTCAGTGGCACGATAATTGCCTAAGTAATAAGGAATACCACTCAATCAGTGATAAGAAGATAGCAGCATTGCATTGATACCAATGGTCATCACTTGGAACACCTTCTGTAAATGGACGTTCATGCAACCTTTTTGATCTTCACTGACCTTTGAAGATCTTACTTTTACACAACATTTGATTCGTCTTGATAACCTCTATCGGAAAATAAGTACGAAACTATAGCACATAATTTTCTTTAAAAAAGTCAAAGTTTACCTTCATATCTCCGACGCAACCCCACTAGCAACAAAAAACCAACGTCATATTGCGGCCCCAGTTGTCCCATGCTGGATTTTCCCCTTCAAACTTTTCAATTTTCAACTACTATCATACTTTTGGAGTTATTAAGGGTGGCAGTAGTTATTGACTCACCCTGTACCGCACGAAATAAGCACCAAACGAAAGAACTACAAAGAACGAAGCTCGACTTGCTTGAAGGGGGAAGCCAGATGGCGCTATGGTTGGCCCGCTAGGTGGCGCTGCCATAGGTCAAAGGGATATCAACTGGGTGTTTTAAATAGGAACCCCAATTTTTAGTACATATTCGTGTAGTACGTAAAGAAATATGCATGTTTTAGTTGGACCACTTGTTTCGCTTTGTGATAGATGACCCTGTACTAGTCACAAACGTATAAGTACGTGGTATCACGTTACATTCCGCCAGTGTGGACGGTATATACTTAGTGATACATTACCCGTATTAAACTGGACCGTGTCAGTTGCGGAAAAGGTCGAGATCGTGTTGATGTGATCAAAATGCCCAACGGGCTTGTGCTACATATGCTGCTCTGAACCCTGACGATATCATCCAAGTGTCCGGACCGTTGGCCGGATAGCTACGTTATTTAAGGAAACAGGAAGTGTTCAGGCACATGTGAAACGTCAACCACGACCTGCAACAAATGATGATGCTGAAGTAGATATTTTAGCGGCTTTCGCGGATAATTCGCACATCAGTAGCAGACAAATTTTGCAAGAATCGGGAATCTTAAAAACGTCGGTGTTGAGAGAGCCACATCAACATCTATTGCAGCCGCACCATATGTCTATGCACCAGGAATTGCATGGCGACGACTTTGAACGTCGTGTACAGTTCTGCCACTGGGCACAAGAGAAATTACGGGACGATGACAGATTTTTTGCACACGTTCTATTTAGCGGTGATGCTTCATTCACCAACAGCGGTAACGTAAACCGGCGTAATATGTACTATTGGGCAATGGAAAATCCACGATGGCTGCGACAAGTGGAACATCAGCGACCTTGGCGGGTTAATGTACGGTGCCGCATTATGGGAGGAAGGATAATTGGCCCCCATTTTATCGATGGCAATCTTAATAGTGCAATGTATGCTGATTTCCTACCTAATGTCCTACCGATGTTACTACAAGATGTTTCACTACATGACAGAATGGCGATGTACTTCCAACATGATGGACGTCCGGCAAATAGTTCGCGTGCGGCTGAAGCGGTATTGAATAGCATATTTCATGATAGGTGGATTGGTCGTTGAAGCACCATACCATGGCCCGCACGTTCACCGGATCTGACATCTCCGGTTTTTTTTTCTGTGGGGAAAGTTGAAGGATTTTTGCTGTCGTGATCCACCGACAACGCCTGGCAACATGCGTCAGCGCGTTGTCAGTGCATGTGCCAACATTACGGAAGGCAAACTACTCCCTAATGAGAGGAATGTCGTTACAAGTATTAAAAAATGCATTGAGGTTGACGGGCAGCATTTTGAGCGTTTATTGCTTTAATGTGGTATTTACAGGTAATGACGCTGTAACAGCATGCCTTCTCGGACGTGATAAGTTCACCAAGGCACATGTATCACATTGGAAAAACCGAAATAAAATGTTCAAACCTACTTACGTTCTGTATTTTAATTTAAAAAACCTTTCTGTTACCAACTGCCCGTCTAAAATTGTGAGCCATATGATTGTGACTCTTCTAGGGCCATCAACGACAAAGCGAAAAACGTGGTCCAACTAAATAATTCATATTTCTTTACGTACAACACGAATATGTAATAAAAATGGGGGTTCCTGTTAAAAAAAGGCAGGTGATATCCGTTTGGCCTATGGCAGCGCCATCTAGCAGGCTAACCGTATTGCCATCTGGATTCCCCCTTCAAGCTAGACATGTTTCGTTCTTTGTAGTTTTTTCGTTTGACGCTTATTTCTTGAGATATTTGGCACGGTCACGATGAATGGACCACCCAGTATGTAAAAGGAGTAAATTTTAAGTTGAGAATCCAGAATAACTCGAAAAATAAGCTTCACACGAATGCATGTGTAGAATCCACAGTTGATTATTTCCTAAGGAAAATCTGCAATTGCTAAAGAATTAGCCCTCCACTCCAGCCCCCTGGTGTTGGGGCGGGAGGCAACTTTAAAATTTCAAATGCGAACCCAACTTTTTATTGCAGAATCAGATTCTACATATAAAACTACACACATTTTGTCTTAAAAATTTGTTTTGATTATTGGTAGTTGGCTCTGTAATTCAAGCAAATTCATGTTCTCATTTTTGCGACGAAAATGGTTATGGATAAATAAAAAATAGTTATTTACATGGTAAATTTTGATTCGCTGAAACTAAAACTCTCTCTCTCTCCCCAAAGGGTGGGGTTGGAGACAGAGGAATTAGAGTCTTACAAATGTTGACCAAAATATTAATTTTTTCCGCAGATTTGGATTGGGTCTACATTTGTAACACTCTATTTCCTCTCTCTCATACCCAACCTATGGAGAGAGAGGGAGAGTTTTAGTTTTAATGAATCAAAATTTACGTATTAAATAAGTATTTTTTAATTACCCGAACCGTTATCCGAGCGAAAGTGAGAACACTGATTTTCTTGAATTACAGCGCCAACTACCCAGAATCAAAACAAACGTTTAAGACAAAATGTAAGTAGTTTTTTTACGTACAATCTGATTCTGCAATAAAAATGGGGGTTCCCATTTGAAATGTTAAGCTGGGGTGTCGGGCTAATTTTGCACCGTCAGATGTCCCCCTCGAAATAATCAACTTTGGATTCCACACATCTTTTGTGTGAAGCTTATTTTTCGAGTTATTCTGGTTTGTCGACTTAAAATTGAGTTATTATAGGTGGCAATAGTTAATGACTGTCCTCAGACACAAATAACAGTATCTGCTTTATATATATATATATATATATATATATATATATATATATATATATATATATATGCACCTACAAGCACATGTGGCAAGAGCAAGCTATTGATACTTCCTTTCCTTAGGGCAGTAGGTCAGGTGTTAAAGAAGTGTGGACATGTGGAAGCCAAATTGGTCAATCTCTACTGACAAGACAGTTCTCTTAGTGGTGCAGTTACGATCGTGCGGAAAAAAAGTCGGTTGAGAAATCACGCGACGTGTCTGCAAGAAGACTGTTGGATACAAGGAAAAAACAACTAATACAGTGAATTGGGTTCATATTACGGTACCAATGATCACAATATCTGCAGCTATATCCCATACGATGATCTGCCCGACAAAGTGAAGTAAGCAGAAGACACGTTCGGTTGTCAATGTTACTTCGCAAACGAACACAACATTTGGGAGAGTGAAATACACTTCTGGAAATGGAAAAAAGATCACATTGACACCGGTGTGTCACACCCACCATACTTGCTCCGGACACTGCGAGAGGGCTGTACAAGCAATGATCACACGCACGGCACAGCGGACACACCAGGAACCGCGGTGTTGGCCGTCGAATGGCGCTAGCTGCGCAGCATTTGTGCACCGCCGCCGTCAGTGTCAGCCAGTTTGCCGTGGAATACGGAGCTCCATCGCAGTCTTTAACACTGGTAGCATGCCGCGACAGCGTGGACGTGAACCGTATGTGCAGTTGACGGACTTTGAGCGAGGGCGTATAGTGGGCATGCGGGAGGCCGGGTGGACGTACCGCCGACTTGCTCAACACGTGGGGCGTGAGGTCTCCACAGTACATGGATGTTGTCGCCAGTGGTCGGCGGAAGGTGCACGTGCCCGTCGACCTGGGACCGGACCGCAGCGACGCACGGATGCACGCCAAGACCGTAGGATCCTACGCAGTGCCGTAGGGGACCGCACCGCCACTTCCCAGCAAATTAGGGACACTGTTGCTCCTGGGGTATCGACGAAGATCATTCGCAACCGTCTCCATGAAGCTGGGCTACGGTCCCGCACACCGTTAGGCCGTCTTCCGCTCACGCCCCAACATCGTGCAGCCCGCCTCCAATGGTGTCGCGACAGGCGTGAATGGAGGGACGAATGGAGACGTGTCGTTTTCAGCGATGAGAGTCGCTTCTGCCTTGGTGCCAATGATGGTCGTATGCGTGTTTGGCGCCGTGCAGGTGAGCGCCACAATCAGGACTGCATACGACCGAGGCACACAGGGCCAACACCCGGCATCATGGTGTGGGGAGCGATCTCCTACACTGGCCGTACACCTCTTGTGATCGTCGAGGGGACACTGAATAGTGCACGGTACATCCAAACCGTCATCGAACCCATCGTTCTACCATTCCTAGACCGGCAAGGGAACTTGCTGTTCCAACAGGACAGTGCACGTCCGCATGTATCCCGTGCCACCCAACGTGCTCTAGAAGGTGTAAGTCAACTACCCTGGCCAGCAAGATCTCCGGATCTGTCCCCCATTGAGCATGTTTGGGACCGGATGAAGCGTCGTCGCAGTCGGTCTGCACGTCCAGCACGAACGCTGGTCCAACTGAGGCACCAGGTGGAAATGGCATGGCAAGCCGTTCCACAGGACTACATCCAGCATCTCTACGATCGTCTCCATGGGAGAATAGCAGCCTGCATTGCTGCGAAAGGTGGATATACACTGTACTAGTGCCGACATTGTGCATGCTCTGTTGCCTGTGTCTATGTGCCTGTGGTTCTGTCAGTGTGATCATGTGATGTATCTGACCCCAGGAATGTGTCAATAAAGTTTCCCCTTCCTGGGACAATGAATTCACGGTGTTCTTATTTCAATTTCCAGGAGTGTAGATTACAGTGGTGATTCTCTGTGACTGGTAAAATGGGCACCAGAGTGTGTCAGAATTATTGAAATTTGAGGTTCGTTCCAGGCATTGTAGAGTACGCATAGGGCATGAACCGCGTTACATGTAGAGTGAGCACCTAAAAGGGTCTAAAAGGGGTTTCGATGGGTCTAGATGGGTTGGTAGAATAATACAATATTATGATCTCTGAGGCTTTTGGATGTGACAGTGGCGCGATTCAGACGTCATGGGAACGTGAGGGTGGTCATACACGTCGTCAAGGTCCCAGCTCACCTCGTGTGAGTACCAATAGTAACCCCTTCATATACGTTCCTGTCAACTGCTTACAATAATGGACTCCTTGAAAAAACTGTGTCATCCCACACCAATGGTTGGAGAGAAGCAGCAGCTGGATCAAAGTGTAGGCTGCTATAATTACCAAAGGATATATTTGGTGTGTTGTTGTGTCTGGTAAGCATGGACTGACGATGAATGGTCTCACATTGTGTTCAGGAATGATTCATGCTTCTGCAGGACCACACCGACTGTCATAAATGGATATGAAGACGACCTAGAAGCTCCAGTGTTCCAATGTTTTGCAGAGGAATGGCAACTTTATTCATGGCCTCATGGTGAAGAGTGCCATCAGCTATTAGTTCAAGTGATTGAGGTAACTCTGATTTCACATCGGTACATCACGGATTTTCTGCATCCTCACGTTTTAACTCTCATGTGATAATATTTTGGTGTCATTTGTCAGCACGATAAGATCGTACATACATTGCACGTGTCTATCCAAACTGTCTGTGTAGTATTGAGGTGCTCCCACTTCCCACAAGATACCGAATTCAGTCCCTCTTACAACATGTATAGGACCAGACCGGTCGCCACTCCGTCCCTGTGCCAGTACCCAGGATATGAAGGACCAGTTACAACATTTGCGGCCCATCTTGCCTCAGAGGAAAACAGAGCGGCTTTATGACACACTTCCCTGCGGAATCAGTGTATGCTTCCGTGACAGAGGGGTAGCAATGTCCCATTCGTAAGTGGGTTCATACTGCCAAGTTCTTTGTAAAATTGACTTGAGTTTGTCACATGCTCTCACTTCCTGATTAGCTATAGGGAATTTAATCCAGAATACTAATGATCAGTAAACCCAGGCCATGATTTCTCTTTCTTTTGCCTTTACGTTACTGGCATTTAAAATATTTCTCTGTCAGAATTCGTACAGGCTTACCGCCTAATCGAGCGACCTCCACTATGCACTAAACGGCAGAATTGGAGACATCTTTTTTTGAAACTTCGTCTTTTCCCCCATTGCATCGCAAAAGTTTGAAACTTCGCTCAAATGTCCCTACAACCCTCCTTTGTAACGAGGCAGAAGTATGGCGCCCTACTACGTCACCCTCAGGCACTGCAACGCTTCAAACAGTGATGTGTCGACACGTGCGATAATAAGGCCCGATCTCAGAAATTCGTGGGAGGTTAATAACGTCAAACTGACGCCACATTTCACAACAGTTCTACGCAACACCTCTGAGGAAGTGCCACACGATGGAAACGCCGTACCTCCTCCTCCTTACTCACATCTCACCCCTTCACTTTTCACCCCTGCGATGGAGGACGGAACCGACTGCCCATCGTGAAAATCGCGCAGTTTTCCTATGGGTGAGATCTTAATGTGGTTCCTGGTCTGGCAAAAATTTTCAGCTTCCTCTATCGAATTATTTTGATGCCAGATAGCAGCAAACGTCTGTTCTTCCCTTGGAAAACGCGTTATACCTTCTTGCATCACGTGTTCTTAACACCGATGTTGTGCGTGCTGTCGTCGTTTAACTACATTTTGGAGATAATTACGTGCTATTCTACTCAGATATTTTAGAAGCAAACTGAATTTCCTTACCATCACTGTGCTGTTCGTAAGAATTAACGCAGGGCTGTACTTCACAGTTAACTCAATAACACTCGACTGCTGCAGCGGACTAGCTCTTTATTTGGTTTTTACGAATATTTTCTAGCTATTCACCAATCACGAGGAATATTACACATCATCCTTCTATGCATTTTTTCTGAAGTAAACGTCAGTCATGGAGCTGTCCGCGTTGCATTTCATTATTGCATGAAACTCGTAGTTATTTTAAATTTTGTACTTATGAATTTGCTAACAGAGTGGGTTCGCCTCGACCATTTCAACAAACGGGGCTTTTTACAATGCTGTTTACACAATTTTCATGAAAATTCGGATGTTTGCTATGACTCATCAGGTTCACATAAATCAATTAACTATTAGTTATGCCCATTTTCTTTGAATCGTGATGACTGGGTGTTGTGTGGTGTCCTTAGGTTAGTTAGTTTTAAGTAGCTCTAAGTTCGAGGGGACTGATAACCATAGATATTAAGTCCCAAAGTGCTCAGAGCCATTTGAACCATTTAGTTATGCCCATTATAAACGCATTGTGCTAAGAAATTCTTTCCTGTTACAGGTCAAATTTTCTAAACAATGCCGTGAAATCACATTACTGGGTGTAGCCACTGGTCTAAACTTCGCATATATGAGGGAATTTCAGTTCAGGGCATACACGATGGAGAGCTGAAAAGTAATTCCACCGATACTTATTTTCTCTTCTTAATATCGATTAACGTAGTCCATGGCATGCATATTACTCGGTCACCTTCCGTCGTAGCTGACGCAAGTTACAACCCCTGTCACTAGAGGGCTCCGTATTGTAGCGTGGAACACAGGGTGTGCAGGGTGACTATGTCGGTTCTAGAGAATGATAGTGCCAGACTACATACGAGTACTGTGACGTCTGCAACAATCCGATTCCTTTGGCTCACCATCATCGGTCATCATCCATACTGTTGCGACTTGACCCAGTCTGATTTTTATCTGTTTTCAAAACTTAAAGAAACCTTCGAAGACTTCACTTTGATAGTGATGAAACGGTTCAAGCAGAGGCGAGGTTGTGGGTCCGTCAACAAACATTTCATAGTGATTGTGCCTACAAAACTGGTCTCTCGTTGGAAGAAATATGTTCGTCGCGAGGGTGACTACTTTGAGAAATAAATGCGTAGGTATGAAGGATAACGATATAGAATGCTAAAAGGTGTCTTCATCAAAAACTGTTTAGTTTCCACGCAAGAAATTCTGAGGCACTATTTTTGGGCAGACCTTCGTATTCGACTCAATTTTGTAGGTGTCTCTTTCCAAGCTAGGCAGGGAGCTTACAACATATAGTAGACTTAAAGGAGTAACAATTAACAACAACAGACAGCAGTACAGGACGGTTTTTAGGGAGCAAAACGCATCGCGAAAATGTAACGCGCACAAGTCAGTGGTGAACTTCTGTTAAAGTTACACGATCGTGTTCAAAGATACATTTATGGGAACAGAATGTCGGGTTGCGATCACGACGTTCGCAAAAGAGAGAAACACATGTAGTGAAATATAAACCAGCGATATACGAGGGAAACACGGTGAAACCCTAGTCTAGAACGCCAGAATTTTACCAGAGAGATTGAACCAACGATGAGCACTGAAAAGCACGTGATTGAACGACGAGTGTGTTCACTACAAAAACACATAACAAAAAAATATCTGTTTGACATATTTCTTTAACATATCAGTACCACGTGAAATGGTACAAAAGTATACACAGGTGTTTGCTAATGCCTTAGCAGAGTTTAATGACTAAATGCAAATACAAAGATGAGTTCGAGGTTCAGAAAGTATGGCTACCAACGCTGCTAAGTCATCAAATAGGGAATTAAACACTGCATCATAACTGTTACATCTACATCTACATTTATACTCCGCAAGTCACCCAAAGGTGAGCACTTTACATGCCACTGTCATTACCTCCCCGTGTGGTTCACGGGAAGAACGACTGCTGGAAAGCCTCCGTGCGCGCTCGAATCTCTCTAATTTTACATTCTTGATCTCCTCGGGAGGTATAAGTAGGGGGAAGCAATATATTCGATACCTCATCCAGAAATGCACTCTCTCGAAACCTGAACAGCAAGCTACACCGCGATGCAGATCGCATCTCTTGCAGAGTCTGCCACTTTAGTTTGCTAAACATTTCCGTAACCCTATCACCCTTACCAAATAACCCTGTGACGAAACGCGCCGCTCTTCTTTGGATCTTCCCTTTCTCCTCTATCAACCCGACTTGGTACGGATCCCACACTGACGAGCAGTACCCAAGTACAGCCCGAACGAGTGTTTTGTAAGCCACCTCCTTTGTTGATAGACTATATTTTCTAAGGACTCTCCCAACGAATCTCAACCTGGCTCCCCGCCTTACCAACAATTAATTTTATATGATCATTCCACTTCAAAAAGTTCCTTACGCAAACTCCCAGATATTTTACAGAAGTAACTGCTACCAGTGTTTGTTCCGCTATCATATAATTATACAATAAATGATCGTTTTTTCTATTTATTCACAATACATTACATTTGTCAATGTTAAGTGTCAGTGCCACTCCCTGCACCAAGTGCCTATCCGCTGCAGATCTTCGTGCATTTCGCTGCAGTTTTCTAATGCTGGAACTTGTCTGTATACTACAGCATCATCCGCGAAAAGCCGCATGGAACTTCCGACACTATCTACTAGGTCATTTATATATATTGTGAAAAGCAATGGTCCCATATCACTACCCTGTGGCACGCTAGAGGTTACTTTAACGTCTGTAGACGTCTTTCCGTTGAGAACAACATGCTGTGTTCTGTTTGCTAAAAACTCTTCAATCCAGCCACGCAAGTGGTCTGATACTCCGTAGGGTCATACTTTGTTTATCAGGCAACAGTGCAGAAATTTATCGAACGCCTTCCGGAAGTCAAGGAAAATGGCATCTACCTGAGTACATGTCTCTAATATTTTTTGGATCTCATGAATAAATAAAGCGAGTTGGGTCTCACACGATCGCTGTTTCCGGAATCCGTGTTGATTTCTACAGAGTAGATTCTGGGTTTCGAGAAATGACATGATACGCGAGCAGAAAACATGTTATAAAATTCTGCAACAGATTGATGTCACAGAAATAAGCCTTTAGTTTGGCCCATCTGATCGACGACCCTTCTTGAAAACACGAAATACCTGTGTTCTTTTCCAATCATTTGGGACCTTCCGTTCCTCTAGAGACTTGCAATACACGTCTGTTAGAAAGGGGGCAAGTTGTTTCGCGTACTCTGTGTAGAATGGAATTCGTATCCCGTCAGGTCCAGTGGACTTTCCTCTGTGGAGTGATTTCAGTTGCTTTTCTATTCCTTGGACACTTATTTCGATGTCAGCCATTTTTTCGTTCGTGACCTGAAGACTTGATCAGAAAGCGAAAGTTCTCAATGAAGTGATACCAAGCCTATCTGACAGCTACAAGCGGAAGAAAAAACCAATTTCATATTACTGGAAGAATAACACTTTACAGATATTTTCCAAATAAAGGCACGGTTTCAATGGAGATACATGCTGTCCTGCGCTGTGACCCTGTGTCGTACGTTCTGCTGTGAGGTTATTGCATGTGACCCAGTGCTTGCGAGTGTCATGAAGAATCAGTCTAACCCTCTGTCTCTGTCTGCGCTATAATTTCAGCGCCAATTAACAATTCTAATAAGTCACTACTCTAACAAACTCTGAATAAAGGTAACATAATTGCATAGTAGGTAAGCAGGAAACTTTCCGCAATTAGACATTGATTTCTTTAGCTTCCCTGGGACAAGTGGGCCAAAATAAAATAAAATTGTTAAGTTTACGCTTAAAATTAATAATACACACGCATTACGGCTCTTACTACGACCCACCATATTTCCCTGTATTGTATGTATACTGCACAAGAGTACTACGGAGTCAATTCGTTGTAACCATGTAATTTTTCCTCAAAGCAACACAGAAATTTGAAATTGGGCTCAAAGGTGCCTTGAGACATCCTCTGCAAAGGCGCAAAAGTGTGGCGCCCTACGAAATCACTCTTATGCTCGGCCACGCTTCAGACAGAATGGTGTAGAGCAGCAGCATAGTGTGACTCACCTTAACGGTGTGTGGGAGGGGGGGGGGGGGGGGTCAGATCACATTGAATGGTATTGCAGGCCCATAATATCCTTGAAGAAAGGCTGAATCGTATGGGATGTCAGCATCATGACCGGTTGCCAAGAACGTCAATCTGTTTGACATAGTACTGGAAACTGTCGTTCTTGGCTGCAAAATGTGTGTAAATGAATACCGCAATGGCAGGAATGGTTTCATTTACAACCCCTCCTGAGGCCTTCCCGTGTCGATTCTGAGTGTCACAGTTCCCTCAGCCACCTTTAGGTTAGCGGTTCCGTTACCCATCTCAGCCCTCTCCACACCCTTCCATTCCGACCCAAATTGCCAACTTGTCCTAAGCTACTAGCGTCCACTGTCGTCTGTTCGGTCACATTTATCTGCCGGAACAGACACCGCAATACACTGGATGTAACAGGTATGACTGCAGATATCTTTATATTTGGTAACTTAATATGATGGAATGTAGTCAAATTAAATCGGGTGATGCTGAGGGAATTAGATTAGGAAATGAGACACTTAAAATAGTACAGGAGTTTTACTATTTAGGAAGTAAAATAACTGATCATAGTCGAAGTAGAGAGGATATAAAATGTAGACTGGCAAAGACCAGGAAAGCGTTTCTGAAGAAGAGAAATTTGTTAACATCGAATATAGATTTATGTATCAGGAAATCGTTTCTGAAAGTATTTGTTTGGAGTGTAGCCGTGTATGGAAGTGAAACATGGACGATAACTAGTTTGGACAAGAAGAGAATAGAAGCTTTCGAAATGTGGTGCTACAGAAGAATGCTGAAGATAAGGAAGATAGATCACGTAACTAATGAGGAGGTATTGAATAGGATTGGGGAGAAGAGAAGTTTGTGGCAGAACTTCATTAGAAGAAGGGATCGGTTAGTTGGACATGTTTTGAGGCATCAAGGGATCACAAATTTAGCATTGGAGGGCAGCGTGGAGGGTAAAAATCGTAGAGGGAGACCAAGAGATGAATACACTAAGCAGATTCAGAAGGATGTAGGTTGCAGTAGGTACAGGGAGATGAAGAAGCTTGTACAGGATAGAGTAGCATGGAGAGCTGCATCAAACCAGTCTCAGGACTGAAGACAACAACAGCAACTTAATGTGAACAGACACCAGTGTGTTGGTTGTTTTTCCTCTTCATCAAACAGTGTTCCCATAAATACAACAAATAATCTACAACCTCATGTTTTCTGGATGGTCGTAAGTACACCACTAAGTGGATTACGCCTGTCGGGACATGCTGCCTGTTTTTCATTCACACGTCCACATTTCAGCACTTCACCTGCTACCTACGGGAAAAATGCGGTACTGGCTTGCTCCTGCCACATGCACATTGAGGTACAAAGCAGCTTAAAGATGCTATGCCTAATAGCTACAATTATTAGACTGCAAACTTAGTAAATACTGATGCATTTTTGGTCAGTACACTGTTTCCAGTCACCAATAAAAGTATCTGCACTTACCTCCTCTGTATATATTTACGACACATAAAAACTTGAAATAGAAAACAATCTAGATATACTTGGAATAGTCCCCAGTGGCTGCGAGTATGATGAACTTAAATGCTCTACAGTTCGGACGGTTTAATAGCAAATCGATTCTCTACCAGCCATCGAAGACTGCTCTCTTCACAAAGACATGAAATATTACGTGAAATCCTCCACTTCCAAGCCTCAATACATAAACTAGAATTATCAGTGCACAAAATCTACAGGACAATGGTAAATGGTTAACTGACTGTTACTACAAAAACGTTCACTCTCTGCTTTGTACCATCGTACGTACTCTGTAGCGTTCCGATGATGAACGAACGCATCGAGCAGACGGCACTAAACTCGACGTCTTATTGTGTCTTTCAAAAACGCTGTTCCACATCACATCACGGAGCGCTCTGGATACAATTTGACGTAGCACTGGAACTGACAGTCAACTACTGAGCAATTTACAGACTGTATCATTGTTGGTAACAGAAATAGGTAGCTTACCACAAAGTGTACAGGTACATTTTCAGTGAACCTGCGGCTTAATAATAAGCGAAACAGTTTCAGCAGTGAAAGTTACAAATTTGACAGACATGTTTCAAATGTTTGCATTATATCTTTTGCATTACGGTTTATTGATAATTTTTTTTCTTTCTGGGCCGTCTGACTGCAACTGAACGAACACAGTTTTCGTGCCATACGCGTTTCGCCTTTATTCTCTGCAAGGCATTTTCAGTGGCAGCTTATGTGGACGATTTTCTACATATTACGTTTCTGTAGAAAATCGTTCACGCACCCTGCCACTGAAGATGCCTTGCAGAGAATAAAGGGTAAACGCGTGTGGCAAGAAAATTGTGTTTCATTCTGTTGTAATCAGATGGTCCAAAAAGTAAAAATTATCTATATACCGTAATATTACACGCAACTGAGGAAGACAGGACTACAAAATTTGAAGATATTTCTTTTGCATATTTCTGATGCATTCATCGTAATGTGCACGAAAATGATGAACAGAAAAGGAACGTGGTTTGCCTGGGTAATTGAGGATGATACGTTTCATGGTGCTTTGAACTACTCGTTAGAACAGAGCGCAACCACTCTGTATGCTTGCCATCTACCGCTATACACTAATTTGCATTTGAGTTACCACTAACATTTACTTCCATGACATTTAACAAAAGGGAGCAATCGTACACGGGTTGAGTGGGGGTGGGGGGGAGGGAAATAGAATTGATTGAAACAAGAGTGCGTCACGCACGTGAAATACGCTATTTTCTGTGGAATAATACTCTAGCACTTGCACTAGGTATCGATCTAGAGCTCTATATTTAATCTCTGGCTACCGCTGCACAGTTTCTTGTGGCTAGAATTGCATCCAGCGGACCTGATTTTTTTTCTTTACAGTCTTGTGTTCTGTAGAATCACAGAAACATTCAGAGGCATCGCTCAAGGAAAAAGAAGAATATATTTATCCCTACCAATGCTGCATGTTACTGATCATTTTGGCTATCTGCACCTGTTTCATCACGTACGCTGTGTAATGATAATGTACTGAACATGTCAGTTAGTGTTATAAGTTCTCACTAATGTCTCACGCACATTCACCATGACTGATGAAGACACAAATGCAAATTATTTACTACAAGTAACTGTCGTCCAGCCTAGTGTATTTTCAAAATAGACCTTGCGAAAGGTAGGCTCACTGTTGCCCTCTCGAGGATTAGATCAGGACGCCTGATGTTTTGTAATGTTCCATTCAGACACGTGAGTTCGAGCAAAGATATATGGACCCGAAATTCTGTAGACACCATAAGTCCCTGCGAATGAAGGTTAGCAGCTATGAGAGACGTAATGACCCCGTATGACGTATCACTGTGAGTGAAGAGCACGTAGCCATGTTAGAACACTCGGGGATGTCTAATTAGATGCAAATGGAATGGCACCGGTAGCTTAGTGCGGAACACGTCTGTAACACTGTGTCAGAAGCAGGTAGCTTCTTCTGCTAGGCTCGACAAGGAGTTCCTACGAGGGGGTATGCAAAAAGCGTACCTTAGGAAAGCATTAAGACGGCCATCAACGTGACAGGGGAACGATAACTAAGGGTGGACAAGAGAAACAGCTGGCATGTAAGAGACGTCTCTAAATGGTTTATTCACAGGAAGTTACATACATAAGGTCCGTTAAATAACTTACTGCAAGCGTAGCAAATAGCAGGATGTCACATTTGTTCTTCTTCTCTGCTACACTTCCAGTTTCGATTCAGTTTTTATGAGATTCACGCTTTATGGGGACTTTTCAATCCACGACAAGGCATTAGTATGTTTCTGTGATCTTCATTTACTGCCAATATTATAGTGATTCCTTACACTCAAAGAAAGGCAACATATCTTTATCATACCTTAGGTTAAAGAATGTGAAGCACTTGAGGGTAAACATTACTTCAGAAAATTTTGTAGTTAATGAGTAGGCAATTTTGCCAGCCAGTTTTATGAATAATGTCACTGCCGGCCTGTGTGGCCGTGCGGTTCTAGGCGCTTCAGTTTGGAACAGCGTGACCGCTACGGTCGCAGGTTCGAATCCTGCCTCGGGTATGGATGTGTGTGATGTCCTTAGGTTAATTACGTTTAAGTAGTTCTAAGTTCTAGGGGACTGATGAACTCAGAAGTTAAGTACCATAGTGCTCAGAACCATTTGAACCATTACGTTCCTCCACAGCAGACCGTCAGTGCACACTATTACTGTTCGTTTTTGGAGCATCACCTGCGACCAACTTTGCGAAAGAAGTGGCGACACTTTCTGCGCAACCATCCATCATTTTGCACGACAATGCGCGTGCGCATACAGCGCAAGCTGTGGCTGCTCTGTTCGATCTATGGGACTGGGATGTACTGTACCGTCCACCACACTCCCCGGACGGAAGTCCTAGTGTCTCTGATTTGATTCCGAAGGTGAAGAACCACTTCGTGGCATTCGATTCAGAACTATTGCAGAGATTCGACAGGCCGTACACCGCTGCACTTGCACCATCATCAGACCCGGGCTCTGCTAACGGTATACTACGCCTCCCACATCGCTGGCAATGGGTTCTACACAACGCTTTGAAGGACAGTAACAGGTGCAAACACATGACTCTTTTGTGTCGGTTGTGAACAAATAGTTGCCACTATTTAAGTTCCAACCCTCATATTACGACCAAAGCTTGAATGTACAACAGCACCTGGTTTCTGGAGATACTCGAAGTGTGTCTCAGGTATCACTATATTCTGCTTTCGTCATATCATCATTTGATGTAATCTCTCTTCCGCTCAGCTTTAATTTCCTTTGCGTTAAGGTAATATTTGTGTGCGATTTTCTGCTGTTGACCATTCCTGCACCCTGTTAAGGTTGAACACTTTTAAGCTCTCTGTATCACAATTTTCTTTTGTTATCTTATTACGAGTGATTCATTACGTAATGTTGTCCCTGTGTTCGAGGATTTTATTTTATATACCGGTACATTTGAGTTATTCACGGAGCATTGTAGTCTATTCACCCGTCCTTTGTTTCTGTTTGTAGCTTCATCATAATAACAGCAATTAAGCACGATGTTACAGATGATAAGGTATCGACTTTTAATGTGATAGATTACCCCTATGGACTTCCTTGAATATTGGTGTGACCTGTGCATCTTTCCAATGTGTATGATGTCTCTTTCTTCGAGCGAGCGGCTATGTATGATTATTAAGTATGGAGCTATTGTACAGCATACTCTGAAAGCCATCTAATTGGTATAAGGTCTGGACTGGAAGACTTTCTTTTATTAAGTGATTTAATTTGCTTCACTACTCACAGGTTATCTACTTCTAAGTTACTAAAGCTGGCAGCTATTGTTAATTCGAATTCTGGAATATATACCTCGTCCTCTTCAGTGACAGAATTTCGGAATGCTCTGTTTAATAATTATGCTTTAGCAGCATTGTCATCGATGGTAAACCAAGGGAGGTGGCGCAGTGGTTAGCACACTGGACTCGCACTCAGGAGGGCAACGGTTCAGTCCCGCGTTCGGCCACTCCTGATTTAGGTTCCCCTAAATCGCTCCAGGCAAATTCCGAGATGGTTCCATTGAAAGGGCACGGCCGGCTTCCCTCTCCGTCCTTCCGTAATCCGATGAGTCGGATGACCTCGTAGTTTGGTCTGTTTCCCCGAACAAACCAACCCAACCGCCCGCATCTATAGTATTTCCATAGCTGCCACGCGGAGAGGGCATTGAATGTGTCTTGCCCCTGCTTTACGTGCGACCAGAGTCTCTTTGCATTTCTGCCAGGTTTCTAGGCAAAGTTCGTCGTGGAAACTATTATAAGCATTTCGTATTGAAGTCGCTAAATTTCGAGCACCTGGAACAGATCACCAAGCTCGAAGAATTTGCAATCGTTTAAATGTGGTATGCTTTTTTCGTTGTTTCTGCCACAGTTTTGTGATCTCTTTGTATACCAGGGCAGATCAGGTTCGTAGTTTTTTATTTATTTGCTATACATGTCTGACTTCCTGTCTATACTATTTTTTTTTTAATTCAGGCCACATCTGGTCCATAAATACATTGATAATTTGAAAGGAGCGGGAACTGTCTCTCAGGAAGTTACCAAACAGAGGTTTATTTGCTTTTTAAAGAGATACATTTTCGTTTATTTTTGTGGGATGTGGGAGTTGATGTATTCAATCTCACTACGAGAATTCTGTATTCCCTGTATCCATTTTGATGTTTGTTATTTACTAAGGATTTTTTGCTGATAAGATGGCAAGCGTGTTTCCACAACCTGTTACAATTCAAGTGGGATCATGAACTAATTGCTGGAAATAATTTTCAGAGAATGCGTTTAATACAATTTAGGGTAATGTTTTACGCTTATTTCTCGATCTAACACATATTTTCGACAACATATCGAAGGTAAATTAAAGTCTTCACCAACTATACTTGTAAGAGAGTGGTACGCTTTTGAAATCAAACACAATTCTTACTTCAGCCAGCTTTCAGTGCCTATAAGCATTTCAGCTTCAGTGCTTTCCATTAGCGCTTCGAGCTCTGGTACTTTTCCAAGAAACGTAGTATAATTTACAACAGTTGTAAATTGGTTCCTGGATCTAAGTTCTTCCTGTGTTCAACTTGCACCCTTTGCGACTGAAACCCTTTTTGTGTTTTCCCTAGACCCTACACCTTAAAAAACCGCCCAGCCAATGCGACACAGCCCCCTCCATCCGTGTATCCGCCTCCTTCGTGTAATGGGCTCCTAACTTATTTAGCGGAACCCGAAACCCCACCATCCTATGGCGCAAGATGTAATGTTACTTGATTATCATTCAGGACCTCTGTCCCAATTATTAAGTTGATGGGAGTGGTGTATCACTTGATACTGTGACGAATAACGCTGTTTCAGCATCCATAAGGACTATTTAGCGTTCCATGGAATTCTGATATGATCGCATTTGACCACGTGCACCATGGCCCTGACATCACTGTTCCAGGAATCCTGCTGTCATCGCTTTCCTAGAGCGATGGTGTTATAGCATGAGGAATGATGTCAGCATCGCATCGTTTCCCTGTGTATGTCATCTCCCACTACTGACTGCTGAACCCGCTGGCAAAACCTTCCCCCCCCCCCCCCCCCAAAAAAAAAAAAAATCCCAGCGTCCTCATCCATCGCCAGTTGAGTAAAGCTATCTCAATGTTTGAACAATTTTTATAATGTGACTGCGTTCGTGGCGTTTCTGTCCAATATGATGCACTGCCATCAGCAGTGTCCAGCTGCGAGTGTGGTAGAAAACGTTGGAACGGAGACAGTTTACTGCATTAACGGATGCTTGAAAGAAATTCTGTTTATAAATCTCCACTCACATGTGTACCTGCTTAGAAATTGTAAGCCTAAAAACATCAGAACCGATTGCAGATTTTAAAACCATAGAATAATCGCTTTTATTTTCGAAAAGGAAAAGAACTGTTACCGTTATACATGGCTATACGACGTTGGAACCAGAAGTGATCCACAGCAACGGGACTTTCATGAAAATTTCTTGTCATGTTTAGTTGAACTCAACTTATTGCTGTGATCTGAAAAAGTAATTTAGTGTGTTTTCAGTTGAACTTATTTATAACTTGATCTACGAGGGTCAGTCAAAAAGTAATGCCTCCTATTTTTTTTCTACGTTTAATTGTCATTAAATTTAAATGCAATTACATAGGTTCAAAACCACAACATTGAGGATCATTTTGTCATTTTTCAATGTAATCTCCGCCCATCTCTACAGTTTTGGTCCATCTTTGAACAAGGGCATGTATCCCAGCACGGTAAAAATCACAGCTCTGCTTCCTAAGCCATTGACGCACGGATGCTTTGACGGCCTCCTCATCTTCAAAATGAATCCCACGATGAGCTTCTTTTAGTGGCCCGAACAGATGGAAGTCTGATGGTGCCAGGTCAGGGCTGTATGGGGGATGAGGCAAAACTTCCCATCCAATTTTGACAATCTCGTCAGAGGTGTGACGACTGGCGTGTGGTCTTGCATTGTCATGCAAAAGAAGAACATCTGCCATTGATTTTGTTGGGCGAACTCGCTGAAGACGTGCTTTAAGTTTTTTGAGGGTTGTGACGTATTGAACAGAATTTATTGTGCATCCCTTCTCCAAAAAATCAACCAGAATCACACCCTCTGTATCCCAGAAAACTGTTGCCATAACTTTCCCTGCCGATCGCACAGTTTTGAATTTTTTCTTCCTCGGCGAGCTTGGGTGACGCCACTCCATTGACTGCCTCTTTGATTCGGGTTCAAAAAAATGCACCCATGTTTCGTCCCCGGTCACATTTTTTTTTTCAGAAACTCATCTCCCTCCAAACGGAAGCGCTGCAAGTGTTGGGAGGCTATTGTTTTCCTTGCCTCTTTATTCTGATCGGTTAACATTCTTGGAACCCACCGTGCACAAACTTTTGAGTACCCCAATTGTTTGATAATCGTGATCACACTGCCTTTACTAAGAGAAATAATGCGACACACTTCATCTGCAGTCACCCGACGGTCACCACGAATGATGTCATCAACTTGCTGAATGTTGTGTGGAGTCACTGCACTCACCGGCCTGCCGCTCCGCTTTTCGTCAGTCAACGGTGTTTGCCCTTCAGCTTCCTTACAACGACGAACCAATCGTCTAACAGTGCTGACATCCACTGTCACAACACCATACACCTTCTTCAGTCTTTCATGAATGCGTATGGGTGTTTCACCTTCTGCATTCAAGAATTCAATCACACAACGCTGTCTCAAACGAACATCGATGTCGGCCATCTTACAAACTTCTGCTGTGCTGCCACCTGTTGACACAGAAAGTTACTACTGCAGTGAATTGCAGAGGAAGGTTTGAGGAATGGCGCAAAATTAAAATTTTTCACTTAACTTAATTTTTTTAAGTAGAAAAAAAATGGGAGGCGTTACTTTTTGACCGACCCTCGTATACTTTTAATCTGGTTGAATATAATATCACAGAATAACTGACATTTTATATTTAAAAATGAAGCAAAACAGGAAAAAAAAGAAACTTCCACACACCAGCGCCACCTCTTGTCTAGGACTTGTATCTGTGTCAAATAATATTTAATTAGATGACACCCTGCTTAAGAATGTACTTTTCTGACTGGTACTGAACGTTGTTTTACAAGTTAGGTGTTTCCGTGAAAGAACTTTTTGAAATGTCTTAACCATTTAGATTTTCGTTCTATGGAATCTGATGTATAGCAAACATCTCTCACTTTTACGTTTCTCTAATGTTAACTAAGGATCTTACGGCAGAGTTGTGACGTAATGCATTAAGCCAACTAAATCATTTCATTCACATTATGGTTCAATATAAAGACAGTAGGAACCTAGCATTCACATGATATAAATTGTAGATGACCGGGCTGATGCCACAGTCGCCGTCTGACGTAAGGCGCACGTCACGAAAAGAGCGGGGCGGTCGTGTTTAATATATGTATCCGGCGTGGCGTGCCTGGCCCGGGCCGGGCCGGGCAGCTGACTTATCACTCCGGCATTCCTGCCATCCCGCAGGCGCATCCTGCGCCGTCGGAATTCCTGGAGGCAATATTGGTCCAGCGGACGAGTCAACGCGGAAAAATGCTGAGGCGCAGCTCCCGGGGCGCCACGCGCCGGAATCGGGACGCTTACAGTCCAATATCGCCGGGACGCCCCTTGCTGCCTATGTCAAACAACGCGTCAGCGCTCAGTGTCCGCCTCATCAAAAGTTAGCCGTACAGTGCAGCGTAAACAGTAACTCCGCTTCAGAAACAGGGTAATTAGCAGTTGTTTATGTACTGATGGTCGTGATGGTGGTAGTGTGCAACTCTCTACGCCAGTCTGTCCTCTGCGAGTTTCTTCTCTATTACACTGCATTACATTACTACTGCCACCCACATCCACTAGAGCCTCCTTACTATAGTTGAGCACTGGAATCCTGCTACTCGTTTTACCTCTCGGTCTTCCCGCTATCATCAAACTGAAGCATTTTTGGTTCCTCAGAATGTGCCCTGTCAATATATATTTCTCTTTAGTCAAGTTGTGCCTTTAATATCCTTTCTCCAGTGTGACTTGGTACATCTACATTAGTTATTAGGTTTCACATCTAATTCTCATCGTTATTTTGTAACATCACATTTCGAAAACTTTTATTTTCATGTCCGAATGATCTATCGCCCACATTCCACATCCGTACAACGCTACAGTCGATACAAAAGTATGAAAGGGACCCAATAAAAGACAAAGAAATAGAAAAATAAATATCGTAAAAATTAATTTTACATTCAGTGTAAATTAATTTACCTTTTTCACATACGCTTTTCTTTATATTGCCATTCGAAGTTTTATATTCTCTCTGCTTCACATACAATTAGTTGCTTTGCTTCCCAAATAACAAATTCAAATGTGTCATTTACAAATCACATTTCCTGGACTTCTCCTAACTTAATATGACTACATTCTAGTATCCTTATTTTGTCTTTGTTGAAGTTCGTCTTACACCTTCTTTTCACATTCCTATCCATCCATTCCTTTCAGCAGACTTTCCAAATCCTGTGCCGTCTCTGACAAAAATACAGTGGTCATCACCAGTTCTCAACGGTTTTCTTTTCTCCTGCTAGAACCTCAATTCTCCTTCCCAATTTCTCCTTTCTATCTTTTACCATTTTTTAATTGTAGCAATTAAATAATATCGGGAACAGCTTACAATCCTGATTCGCTCCTTCTCAAGTAATTCTTCCATTTCACGTCGTTCAACTGTTATGACTACTACTTGTTTCTGTACAATTTGTCGATAATCTTCTCCTCTCTGTATTCTATTCCTGTTACCTTCAGGATTTCAAGGATTGTGTTCAAGTAAACATTGTAAGTAGCTTTCACTAAATGAACACATGCTATAAATATATCTTTATGTAGTAAGGATGACCACTGCAAATCCATCTATAACATATATTTATTTTCTACAAACATTCCTTAAATCTTTCTTCTAAGATAGGTCGTAGAGTCAGTATTGGCTTCCTTATTCCTAGACCTGTACGTAACACGAAATAATCAAAGTCGCCTAGTAATAATTTTTCCATTCTTGAGTACGTATTTAAATTTAATATTTTGATACTAGTACTTATTAAAATGATAGTTCTGTAGCATTTACACCTGTCATCACCAGCGTTATTTGAACCGGATATTATTACTTTCGATTCGAGCTCTGAGCGTAGAACGTGTCTTATATAATTTCCGGCGTATTATATCTAATCCAGGTGACATGTTTCAACTAGCTCCTTCACTCCACTGTCAAACTTTTCGTGCAGTATTGTATTCTCATAATTAATAGATGTAAAATAATTATTTATTCCAATTTGATTTCGAGCATTCCTCGTTATGGACGCTTGGAATAGCAGCTGTACTTATGCCTGTTTCGTATCTGTATTGTAGATACTTGCTTAAAAACGAGGTATGCTCGAAATCGCAATTGCAATAAATAAGTATTTCTCATAGTCCATTTATTTCAAAAGCTGGTGTTCGAACGTTAGAGAAGAAAGGGGAGAGACACTCAAAAAGCCGATACTACTATGCCCGGCGTAACATAGGATGGAGCTTCAGCGAATAGAGGTCGAAAGACAGGGGAGAGAGTAGAGGATGAGATCTGCGCATGCGTGGCAGTAGAGAATGGGTAGTCAAAGGTCCACATCACCGAACCGTGTTACTGCGTACAACAATCAGGCTTGGCTCAAATGGCTCTGAGCACTATGCGACTTAACATCTGTGGTCATCAGTCGCCTGGAACTTAGAACTACTTAAACCTAACTAACCTAAGGACATCACACACATCCATGCCCTAGGCAGGATTCGAACCTGCGACCGTAGCAGTAGCGCGGTTCCGGACTGAGCGCCTAGAACCACCGCGGCCGGCACAACAATCAGGTTCATTTACCTAAGGTACATCGTATTTTCAGATCTATCATGGAACTAATAAATTTTAAGACCAATTTCGATCAATCATCATGAGAGATATCTTACTTCACGGCTTGACTACGTTGCGTCCGTTGCCCCACAGCTTTAGCTCACGACGTCAGAAGTCGAGAACAGTTCATACAGCTTTGTGAAGACCAGTACAATTTTTCTCAAAAAGACAATTGTTCAAAGACAACGTTACTGAATCTGTTAGCAATTACTGTCATTTCGTTCGATTTGGACTGCGTCATAAAGTAAAAAGGTAATGCACAACAAAATTACTTGAAGCAGAATCCGAAATAAATACATTTGCTTGACAACTGCTTGTCATTAATAGAATTTTTGAAAATATGTATAAGGTGTGTACATGGGTATGTCTGACTATAGATAAGTGTAATCATTCTGTGTAAAACAGAATTATTAGTAGACAAGACTAATATAAAAGACTTTCACAAAAATGGTCAGCAAGCTGTCATATTTTTCGCTGTCAACGCGTATTGAGTGTGTAACCTAATTCGTTCGACGTTTCAGGAGAAACTACAAAGCCGGCCGCGGTGGTCTCGCGGTTCTAGGCGCGCAGTCCGGAACCGTGCGACTGCTACGGTCGCAGGTTCGAATCCTGCCTCGGGCATGGATGTGTGTGATGTCCTTAGGTTAGTTAGGTTTAAGTAGTTCTAAGTTCTAGGGGACTAATGACCAGAGCAGTTGAGTCCCATAGTGCTCAGAGCCATTTGAACCATTTTTTGAGAAACTACATCTATAATCCACTGATGAAGCAAACAATTAATCATCTCCTGCGAATAACTCGAGGGAATGCTGACCAATAACCTCGAAAATCACCGATATCTCCATAGGTAGTCGTCCCTGTCATTTTAAGGCATTTCCCAATTCGTACCTTGAAAATGACACGGATTTAACTGTGGAAATATGGGAGTTTTCGACCAATTTATCCGGCCGCATTCTCGCGAGTTGATAGAGCATATGACATGATAGGTAAGTTTAACTTCTCCTTGGGCAATATACTGAACACTACAGTCTGCCTACTTCACAGGATACAAATTCCTAAACAACAAAAGTTATAAAGTTCTCATATACTTTGTACGCTATTGAAATGTTGAGAAATACATTTATTTAAACCACGAGTCTTTAAAACTAAGACATACTATACACATCAATAAAAGTTTTGCATCACCTCGGTTCCGATAGTTTCGGAACCCTTATAGAAAATTGGAATATTAATCAACGTAAACATCATTTCGCTCTTTTTATTACTCATGAAAACCACACTGTGCATGTTATAACGCCAAACAGCGACACCTTCGGAGGTGGTGGTCCAGATTGCTGCACACACCGATACCTCTAATACCCAGTACCACGTCCTCTTACATTGATGCATGCCTGTACTTGTCGTGGTATACTATCCTCATGGTTCAACAAGGTACTATTGGTACAGATTGTCCCACTCCTCAACGGCGATTCGGCGTAGATCCCTCAGCGTGGTTGGTGGGTCACGTCGTCCACTAACAGCCCTTCCCAATGTATCCCAGCTATGGTCGATAGGGTTCATGTCTGGAGAACATGCTTGCTTCTCTAGTCGAGCGATATCGTTATCCCGAAGAAAGTCAGTCACAAGATGTGCACGATGGGTGCGCGAATTGTCGTATGAAGACGAATGCCTCGCCAATATTCTGCCGATATGGTTGCATCATCAGTCGGAGGATCGCATTCACATATCGTACAGTCGTTACGGCGCCTTTCGTGGCCACAAGCGGCGTACATCGGCTCCACATTATGCCACCCCAAAACAGCATGGAACCTCTGTCTTGCTGCACTCGCTAGACAATGTGTCTAAGGCGTTCAGCCTGACCGGGTTGCCTCCAAACACGTCTCCGACGACTATCTGGTTAAAGGCATACGCGACAATGATCGGTGAAGAGAAAGTGATCCCAATTCTGAGCGGTCCGTTTTGCATGTTTTTGGACCCATCTGTACCGCGCTGCGTGGTGTCGTGCTTATAAAGACGGACCTCGCCATGGACGTTGGGATTGAAGTTGCGCATCATCCAGCCTATTGTGCAAAGTCGGAGTCTTAACACGACGTCCTGTGACTACACCAAAAGCATTATTCAACATGGTGTCGCTGCTGCCCGAGCCATAATCCGTAGGCAGCGGTCATCCACTGCAGTAGTAGCCCTAGGGCGACCTGAGCGAGGCACGTTATCGACATTTCCTGTCTCTTTGTATCTTCTCCATGTTCGAACATCATCGCTTAGGTTCACTCTGAGACCCTTCGATACTTCCCTTTTTGAGAGACCTTCCTGGCACAAAGTAACAATGCGGACGTGATCGAACCGCGGTATTGACCGACTAAGCATGCAGACTACACGAGCCGTGTACCTCCATCCTGGAAGAATGACTGGAACTGATATTCTGTCGGACCCCTGCCTCTAAAAGTCGCTGGTCATACATGTTTTTATACATCTCTGGGCAGTTGTAGTGACATCTCTGAGCAGTCAAAGGGATTGTGTCTTTGACATAATACCTAAACGTCTGTCTTCATGAATTCTGGGAAACGGGGTGATGGAAAACATTTTTTTGTGCTTATATTACTTTGTTTCAAAGTCTATATCGCAATACAATCGTCACTATTATCTGATTATGTGTCCGAAATATCTAAATGTAAATTTACGGTGACAGGTTGAAAGGTTATATACATCTTCACATCTCTATCAAAGGCTTCCTCCTGATGCATTCAGCATTGTGCACAGACTGTGCCCACGCTGAAGGGTAGATGTTGACTATGACAAGCGAATCAGTGTCTATTTCCTTGAATGTTTTTTATCTCCCACTTAGCTTTTAACCTTTGCCCAAGTTAATTGGTCGTTTGGGGAAGGAGACCAGACAGCGTGGTCATCGGTCTCATCGGATTAGGGAAGGATGGGGAAGGAAGTCGGCCATGCCCTTTCAGAGGAACCGTCCCGGCATTTGCCTGGAGTGATTTAGGGAAATCACGGAAAACCTAAATCAGGATGGCCGGACGCGGGATTGAACCGTCGTCCTCCCGAATGCGAGTCCAGTGTCTAACCACTGCGCCACCTCGCTCGGTCCACGTTAATTCCGTGGGGTTATACTGACAGTGACATGTCGGCAAACGCAAAACTGTGTGAATACATTCACGTGCAGAAAGTCATGTTTGTACGTTCCGTGGCGTGTTTTGATAAATTTACGAGCAGCAGGAGTTTGCCACGAGTGTAATCAACACAAAGCGAAATAATTTTATTTTAAAACCACGACAAAGATCCGCTTTGTTGGTGTTTGTATTTTTTTTTTTTTTCTCTGTAACAGCTGAATGGTATGGTAATTACAGTTACTGACTTCAGTTACTGACTTGACAATAACTGTTCAAGAATAAAACCAAAAGAAGAGCCATCATGCAGACTAATTATTCGAGAACCTATTCCTATGGCAAATTTTAAACTCCTCGTGCCATCAGTCATTTTCCAACAGGTCTTTCTGGAACGATTACTATTTTCCCATGATTCATCAACGCAGTACACTGTTGAAATATCTCCTTTCCTTGTATTGTTCATTTTTTATAAGTGATGTTATTCGTTTTGTAATTAAGCCATTTCCTTAAATTAAAACCTCTCTTCTTAACGTAATTGAAACCAATATCTTTTAAGAATCTTTAGATTGACGAAGCGCTACATTTGAAACTAATTTTCTCATGCATAATCACAAAAAGTTTTTGTGATGTCGGGTATTCACCATTCATTCGGAGCGCTTTAAAATACCGTTGTCAAAATCAATCCATTCTTGTCACGAGATTCTTGCGATGTCGATACGTTCTGGGCGTTACAGAGTCAATTTTTCAAAAGTTTCTACTGCTCTGACACCTTCGCTTACCGTTTTCCCTCTACACTTCACATGCTTCTCCAACACGTTCTTGTGTCTTCATATTTTAACAGTAGAAGCTCAACTTTAAAATTCACGTATGAAAAAGTTATTAATGCGGTAACAATCCATCTCGTGAAGCACTTCACGATTACAGCTGCCACCTGACATTTTTTAATGCCACTAAAACATTTACAGAGAGACATTCACAGCCACTGCTGAATGAAGCAAAAACATATACTGTGGAATTAATAATTCGGTGCTCGCGAAGTATGGCAACAGCACAGCATGCAGGAGTGGTATTCTCGACATCCACCTCTAACACGTGGCTCGTAAGGAGAATGGATCTTGCTGGCTGCCAGCGGTTAATGTAGGGAGGTGCGCAGAACAGTTGAAAATTGGGCCGCCTTCCTAATTGACGCAGACTTCAGTCTGCTTGGATTCATGATACCATCAAAATGCACAGTAACTAATAAAATGTATTTGGGCACTTGTTAGTTGAAATGAATACGAGGTGTGTCAAAGAATCGCCATTGTGACATCAAGAAGTTCGATGGTGAAAGTTTCAGTGATGTGTCTGAACGTCTGCTCACTCTTAAACAAAAATTATGGGATAGTGAGGTTGGATGTTGGGATCTGCAATAAAGTCGATGTTATAACCCAAAGGTTGTGCACTGCTTTAGGGTCGGGCTCTAGACAGGCAAGTCAATTTCTGGAAAGTCCGTATAGACATGCGATTGTTTCATATATGCTGCATTATGACAGTACGCGTTGTCAGGGTGATGACAACAATCGTCGTTTCCGAACTAGTCCTCTATGAAGTACACAGTACTTTAAAATATGCTTATATGCCTGCGCATTTAGTGTTTTCCTAAACTGACTATGGGGACCACACACTAACGACTAAAAACAATCCCACATCGAAACACCACCTCCTGCGTACATCAACTTCAATGTTGACACTGCACATGATGGCAGGTAACATTTTGAAAACATCTGACTGCCACAGCGTATAGCGTCATTCGTCGCTCAGAATCACTAGTTTCACGTCCTCCTATTTCCAGTGAAGTGGCTCTTTATATAACCTCAAGGGCCAGTGGCAATGGACTACAGAAATGTGTGGCTTACGAGGGGCTGTTCGGTATTTGCACCACACTCTTTTTAACTCTGTTTGCACAGTCATTATGCTAGCTGCACTGTAAGGTGTCAGGCAAATCCAACACCTTCCATGAAAACCCTGACATGATAAGAAAATCCAGTAGTATGTCACATCTTACGTTAACACAAAAGGGGCCACCCCACCCGCAACTTTTAGCGAGAGAATTTTTCGTCTCTCTGTTTCATTAGGACCACCCCCAGCCCATGTTAAAAGATAGAGCCCTCCAGAAGAACAGTATAGATCTTAGTTAGTATTAAGATTCTTTTATAGGGAGTGCAGTGGAGTCGACGCTGAAATCATTAAGTATTTGGTTATATCATCGCTAGTCTCACTGAACTCTTCTGAATTCTACATGTCATGTGTAGTCTGGCGTTTCCTTACCAGCAACAGGTCCCAGGTTGAAAGTAGTCCATTCCCTAAAAAACACGCTCAGAGCGTCGTTGCACGAAAGTGGTAGGAAGACACGATCTAGAACAAACAGACACCACCATGAATGTTTAGAGCACTGCTGATAGACTTTGGAATTCACGAGTAACTCTTTCTGCAAGTATGTAACGACTTTTTACATCTAAAGTCCAAAATGCTCGACGATGCCGGTTCCTCAGTCGATCATGTCTACCGGGACATGGTCTGGCTGTGGTTGTACTTGCAAGTATCTATATCATAACCACATCAACAGATGTTGACTTCGGCAGTTTTACAAAGGTTGATATGCCCCTGATGGATTTTTTACTCAGGTGGTAACCAGTGATGTCCCACGGTCGAAGCTACTTATCTCTCCCGCCTGACTGTTCAGCTGATACTGATTCTCCACTAGCGACACAGTGCTCCCCAAGCTCTTTGACACTGGTAGCTCCGCCTCTCATGACATCTAGTGGTCGATTCCGCATTACATACTGTGTCCGGATACTTTTGATGTGATAGTGAAATCTAATATCCAATCAAAATGAAATATGGGTAAAATACGAACCAGAACAAAGTCTACTTGTTGTCACATCTTCACATTCATTGCCTTCGCCAGCTCACAAAGAAATTGTCAACATCAGTCTAAACTTGACACCGCTGTTCTATTGTCACGAACTCATTTACGATACTTATTTTTCACAATAGCTCACCAAATGCATTTATTATATGTTGTTATTGTGGTCCTCAGTCCAGACACTGGTTTGATGCAGCTCTCCATACTACTCTATCCTGTGCAAGCTTCTTCATCTTCCAGTACCTACTGCAACCTACATCCTTCTGAATCTGTTTAGTGTATTCATCTCTTGGTCTCCCTCTACGATTTTTACCCTCCACGCTGCCCTCCAATACTACATTGGTGATCCATTGATGCCTCAGAATATGCTCTACCAGCCGATCCCTTCTTCTTGTCAAGTTGTGCCACAAATTTCTCTTCTCTCCAATTCTATTCAATATCTCCTCATTAGTTATGTGATCTACCCATCTAATCTGCAGCATTCTTCTGTAGCACCAGATTTCGAAAACTTCTATTCTCTTCTTGTCGAAACTATTTATCGTCCATGGTTCACTTCCATACATGGCTCACTCCATACAAATACTTTCAGAAACGACTTCCTGACACTTAAATCTATACTCGATGTTAACAAATTCCTCTTCTTCAGAAATGCTTTCCTTGCCATTGTCAGTCTAGATTTTATATCTTGTCTACTTCTGCAATCATCAATTATTTTTCTCCCCAAATAGCAAACCTTCTTTACTACTTTAAGTGTCTCATTTCCTAATTTAATTCCCTCAGCATCCCCAGACTTAATTCCACTACATTCCATTATCCTCGTTTTGCTTTTGTTAATGTTCATCCTATACCTTCCTTTCAAGTCTCTGTCTATTCCGTTCAACTGCTCTTCCAGATCCTTTGTTGTCTCTGACAGAATTACAACGTCGTCGGTGAAGATCAAAGTTTTTATTTCTTCTCCAAGGATTTTAATTCCTGCTCAATATACAGATTGAATAAGATCAGGAAAAGGCTAGAACCCTGTCTCAATCAATTCCCAACCACTGCTTCCCTTTCATCCGCCTCGGCTATTATAACTGAAATCTGGTTCCTGTACAAGTTGTGAATAGCCTTTCGCTCTCTGTATTTTACTCCTGCCACCGTCAGAATTTGAAGGAGTTTCAGTCAACATTGTCCAAATCTTTCTCTAAGTCTACAAATGCTAGAAACGTAGGTTTGCCTTTCCTTAAACTTTCTTCTAAGATAAGTCGTAGGGACAGTATTGCCTCACTTGTTCCAATATTTCTACGGAATGCAAACTGATCTTCCCCGGGGTCGGCTTCTACCAGTTTTTCCATACCTCTGTAAAGAATTCGTGTTAGTATTTGGCAGCCGTGGCTTATTAAACTGATAGTCGGTAATTTTCACACCAGTCAACACTTGCTTTCTTTGGAATTGGAATTATTATATTTTTGTGGAAATCTGAGGGTATTTCGCTTGTCTCATACATCTTTATCACTAGATGGTAGAGTTTTGTTAGGTCTGGCTCTCCCAAGGCTATCAATAGTTCTAATGGCATGTTATCTACTCCCGGGGCTTTGTTTAGACTTTATATATATTTCCAGAATGCCATTTTCGATCTGCAGCGGAGTGTGCGCTTATATGAAACCTCCTGGCGGATTAAAACTATGTGCCGGACTGAGAGTCGAACTCGGAAACTTTGCCTTTTGCGGGTAAATGCCCTACCAACTGAGCTACCTAAGCACAACTCAGGACCTCTCCTCACAGATCTACTGCCGCAAGGACCTCACCCCCAGAAAGATTCATATCTGTGAACACTGCGCTGCATTCTGGAAACATGCCTCAGGTTGTGGCAAAGCCATGTCTCCGTAATGTCATTTGTTCCAGGAGCGTTAGTTCTGCAAGGTTAACAGGAGAGCCTCTGTGGATTTTGGAAGGTAGGATACTAGGTACAGGCAGAATTAAAGCTGTGAGAAAGCGACGTGAGTGGTGCTTGGGTAGCTCAGGTGGTAGAGCACTTGTCTGCGAAAGGCAAAGTTCCCGAATTCGAGTCTCGGTTTTAATCGAGTCTCCGTTTTAATCTGCCAGGAATTTTCGACACATATATCATTTAGTTTATGCAGGATATTATGTGATAGCAAAGAAATTGTGTTTCGCTTTTCATGTAACAACTGATCACCATGAATATGTGTGACGCCTCTTAAGACCGAGCTGCGCTGGTTGCCTAGACACCAGCTGCGAAGGAGCCGAGTGCAATCGCTTCCCATGGAGGAGTTCGCTCACCGTAACTGCAACCTCCGATTGTTGCTGATTAACGAGAACTTTAACTTTCAGTAAAGAAGTTACATAATTTTTCGTTTTCTGGTGAGCGAATTTGCTTCCTTTTGTTGTGAACTTGTTGAGTCTTTTCAGCTTAACTTCGAAGAGAGTAAAAGTGAAAGTTCAGCTAGAATTGATGTTGATTATGCACATCGATTTACACGTAAATTTATTGAAGTAAGGAACTTTTTTTATCAAGTGATAGATTTTAATTTTACAGGCTGCAAAGTCAGGGCAAGTTGTTAAAAAAATTTTCGAATAGGAAGTAATTCTGAACAGCGTTTTTCCGAGTTTGAATATACTATTTCTTAAGGGAAGATTATGGTAGTTTGAGTGGAACTATACGTAAATCTTTGCGGCTCTGCCTTTAGTATTTCATTTATCTGAGTGAACTTCTGATTGATGAAGTTAATCAGTGTCGCAATCCTCGGTAGTCTCCTAGAAAGTTTTCCCTCTCTTTTTTTGAACAACAGAACGTGAAGCAAAACTCTTTTCACATTAATTACTGATTCAGTGTCTTAATCAACTCCATCTAGAGACACCCCATATCGAGACGCCATAACTAAGCGTCGATCGTTAGATCAAGCAGTCGACATTAAAAGAGTAGCATGGCTTGTAAAATTAGAAGGTTCTGAACTGCTACCTGACTGAGGAAATGGAATTCATCCTCAAAGGAATGACTTGCAGAACATTAATTCGATTGTTTTTTAAGTACCACCCATCAACCTAGAACTCTTATCAAGTTAGTTTAGTGGAAAAGACAGAGCTTTGCTTGTTTTTCAGTGGATCATTTAGTTAACAGGAGAGCCCTACAGTTATGGTCGACAATCTAAGTATATAGAAAAGAGGTGACGGATGCCATCGAGAGGTTCACTGTTGAAATTACGGGAACGTGAGTCCTAAAATACTAGATATTACTTCCAATCACTACTTTCTCTCAGAATGAATGCCACAAGAAACTCGGAGAAATTCATGCAGTTGAGATATAAGGGAATAAATTCCATTCAATTTCAGGGAGATGTAGTCAACAACTAATTGAGGACATAGACTGCAAGTGCTACTCTGACATGAAGGATTTGGCTCATGGGAAGCATTCTTGGTGAATCCCATCGAAAGTCACCATACCGACGACATTCTACGCTTCTTGACATTCACTATTCATGAAAGAAACAGGAAATGTGTGGAAACGTATTTCTACCAGAAGTACCTTTCACTGTACATTGTAAGTTGATTTCTAGGATAAACATGTAGACGCCTAAGGAAGAAAGTCGGCGGTAACCTTATTACATCATACTCCAAAACGCAAAAGAACCGATGGACTACCTTGTAAGCGAGAGGGTGCAGTGGTTCCAACCTTGGACTCATATGCAAGGAACATCAGGGCGCAAAGTTAACGATTACCTACTCAGGTTTCTTCTGTATTTTTTTTTTCCAAAAGCGTTTCAGTGAAAATAGCAATATGATTCCTTTAGAAGCTTCTTGTGTCATTTCTGATCCATCCCTGTCCAGTTTAGCTAGCGTTCCATCTCTGCTACGATGTTGTTATCGACAGGATATGAGACCACAAGCTAACTGTAGCAGTTGGTCGGTTGGCACCGTCGCGCCGTAGCACCAGTTGGGCATTCAGCGTCAGAAACATGGGGATAGCCATCACTTGCCCGACGGTTGCCGACACACATGTCTAGCGTCGGGACGACTTTGGTTGACTGTTGGTCGGTTGTCTTGTTGGACGACGTGTATTTGGAAGGCGATTGCTTATGGGTTGGCTGTGTGCGCCGACTCGTAGTTCGTCCTCGTTATGCACAGTCGCTGCCGTGAGCATCGCCTACTCCTCGTGCAGATGTTCGTGGGGTTGTGTGTAGTTTATGTGATTTTCACTGAAAAGTTTATTTAAGTGTTGCCTCTGACTTAGTCGGTCGTTTGATTAAGCGAAGGTGGTTTTCGGGTCGTCCACCCCTTACGGGTTGTCTGGGATCCGTTCTTGTTTGGTTCCACAGTCTGTGCTGTCAGCATCGTTGGAATTTTGGTGTAAGTGCGGAGCGAAACTTTGGTGCAACTATGGAGCATTGGTATGTTGACGGTCTGTCGGTTGGGTTGCCGCTGGATTGAGCATGGTTGGGCCGACTGCCTGTCTCCCCTAAGTGAATGTTAGTATTTAAAAGTGCTGGTAGACCCCCACCCCTTCCCTCCAAAACTTGTGAGCGCCGTTGGCTGTACTGCCTTTTCTTATTGGTGTTTCACTGTGTGTTTCAATGGCCCATAGCTGATTGTTTGAATTTAGATGCTTTTAGTTGGGTTTTCAATAATGAGCTTTCAGCCGCTTTAAAATGGAAAGTTCCTTACTTGTCAAGTCTTGCTTTGTTGGGGCCTTCTGCCTCATTTAAAACTCCTTGGGCTTTCTGTCTTGTAAAAATTTATTGTAGTTGTGTTTCGAATCATGGGCCTTCAGCCGTTTTAAAAGAAAAATTCCTTAAAGTTACGTCTTAGACAGTTTGGGCCTTGAGCCTCCTTCCTCAAATTATTTAAGGATAAAGCATTGGGTCTCCTGCCTTTGACAGTTTATTAGTTTTGTGGTTTTAAGTAATGGGCCTTCAGCCGCTTTAAAATTAAAATCCTTACGTGCCGAATCATAGATTGTTTGGCCCTTCATCCCAATTTGAAATATTGTTTAAGAATAAAACCTTGGACCTTCTCACTTTTAAAAATTTATTGTACTTGTGTTTTAAATCATGGGCCTTCAACCGTTTTCACAATTAAAGAGATTGTGCCCTTATGCCATAAGATTGTGTGACATATATAGTAGAATGTTAAGCTCGGAAATTTGCTCTGTAACGTTTGGGCAGCTAAATAAAGTTTATGTTTTCCAGTGTAGCTAGCAGCCTCTCATTTTGGCCCCTTTCCTCACATTTATACTATCTATCCTGTCCTGCGGATTTATCCAGGTGTTTCATTAACTTTAATTATAATCACTCTGTACTTCTGCAATAACCATTGGCAAAAGTCAATGCGACATGCAAAATCTTCTGAGCGACCTTTCTGAAGGCGGTAATGGTGTAAATAATTTTCATTCCATGTACGCGAGACAGTGGAATGACTTAAACACATTTCTCGAGCAACATCCCACAAACTCCTCTTCAAACTCTGGTGTATGCACTGTACGTTTACGTCTGCGGCCATCTGGCCTTCTAACGTGTATCACAAAGTGAATGCATCGGATTTCAGTGTAGGCCTCAAACGCACGTACACCATTACGGTACCTTGTCAGTGTGCGGCCCACCTTCAGTGCTCTCTTACAGAGCTGTGCATGGCGGTGAACGTGAGTGTTTCTCGTACTTGACGATTAGGAAATCACTAGACCTACAACAGCTAAGCAGCGATAGCATTTCCATGCTCCGCCCCTAAGCGCAGGGCCTGTAAGCCCTATGTTCCCAAGAAAAGCGCTCCATTTCGCGTCCGCTCCGTACAGTATTAACATAGCGGTGTCCCCATCTGTTGACACACTGACGCAGGGTGAACCGCACTCTAGAGTGTGCACAGGTGCCGCCTTCTCTGCGACATCATATCAAACAGGCGTTTGCGCAGCCAAACGCAACGCGTTCTCTTCCCAGCAAATGCCAGAAAGAACTCCGTCTGTTGTCTCGCCCGAAACATATGCTACCATTTCGACTCGAGTGGCGGGCGGTGTGCCTACGTTCCTGGAGGCGCGCGACACTAAACGACGCCTCGCAGCGAACGATTCGGGAGGCGGCCGTAGGTTGCTGTGTGAAAGTTGCTGGTTATTTTCAATCCTACTAGCACTCTCTTTTTTTCTAAATTCACTTCAAAAACACCCTATATATTCCACAAGCCACTTTGAAGTGCTCGGTAGAGACTACTTCCTATTCTACCACTTACTAGAGTTTCTTCTATTTGCAGTCTCATGTGTTGTGTGTTATTTATAACTGCTCTGCTTCCTCTAGCGCCTTTTGATTAGTCTAGTCTATTCATTGTTGACTCGCAATGGGTTTTATTATGTTCCTAGATCCTTCACTTATTTCTAATTATCGAAACTTTGTAAGTAGGCTTTCGTGGGAACGTTGACAACCCTCTTCAACAGTCAGCTGCTCTACGTTTTTCCTAATTTTTATGACCTCTGATCAAACAAATCTGTCACCATACGTGCTTCGCGTACATTTTAAATATCTCGATTTACTCGTATTTGTTACGAGTCTTGTGCACTGGAATAATATTCTGAAATATGCGCACGGGAGTTTTGTAAGTAATCTCATTTATAACTAACTGGTTGTCTCAGTATCTCTTCAATAAATCGATGACTACAAATGAATCTGTCTACACCTAAGTCTAAGCAGTCATCCCAATTCTTATGCTCACAGACTGTTCCACCTAAGTATTTGTATAAATTGTCTGGTACCAGCAGCGAGTCACTAACATTTTAAGTCTACATACATACTCCGCAAGCCAACGTAGGGTGTGCGGTGGAGGGTACCCTGTACCATTTGTAAGAGGTTCATGATTAAGGAATTTCTTGTTAGCGCACTCGAGCAGATGTAATTTCTATGGATTGCTCACGCGCTGCCTGCGATATGTAAGCTATAAAGAATCTCAGACCAAAGAGCAGTGTTGACTGCAGTAGGAACTGTGTGTTGGTACGAGTAAGGTGTTGCTAGCGAGCAGTCTGGTGTATCGTGTTGGCTGGGCCGGTCGTGGTGGAGCGATGGCGGAGCCTGAGCGTTGTAGCATAAGGTAAAAGCAGCCTCGCGCATACGTATACATGACAAATCTATCGGCCAGCATTGCACTGAGCTGCGCCAGAAAAATTTCTTATAGGAGCAGATATATACGCGTTATCCGGCGACCTAATTGAGGTAAGATTTTTCAATTTATTCAGAATGAATGTTCAGGGCCATGACGCAGCACTGCTGACGTCCAAAATTTACCAGTTTCAATTCACAGTCAATTATTGAAAGGTTATAAGTGAGTCACGTTTTTATTATTCCTCGGTTACGGAATAACAAACTGTTGAAAGGTTACGCTGAATGTGAATGAAATAAATAATTATATTGTTTTTACTGTTGGGAGATTACGGAATTTTTTGTGCGGAAGTTACAAACTACTAGTTATTTCCTTTCCTCTTCCTCTCCCAAATAGAACTGCGAAAAACAAATGTCTGTGTGACTCCGTATACGCTCTATTTCCTCTTATCTTCGTGGTCCTTACGCGTAACATAGTATGTTCTGCAGTCAGATTCAAATGCCGGTTCTCTAAACTGTTTCAGTAGTGTTCCTCGAGAAGAATGTCACCATCCTTCCATGGATTCTCATTTGAGTTGCCGAAGCATGTCGTTAATGTTGTTTGAACCTATCTGATAACTAATCCAGTCGCCCGCGTCTGAATTTCTTCGACGTCTTCCTTCAATCCGACCTGGTACGGCTGCCATACACTCAATCCCTACGGGCGCTCTATGTGCTGCCTCCTTTACAGATGAATCACTGGTTCCTAAAATCCTCCTAATAAACCGAATTGACCATTCGCCTATCGTATCACAATCCTCATAAGCTCGTTCCATTTAATATCGCTTTGCAGTGTTACGCCCACACATTTCAACGAAATGACTGTACCAAACAGGAACCTACTAACGTTGTATACGAATATTACGGCTTTGTTTTTCCTACTCGTCCACATTAACTTACGCTACTTTACATTTAGAGGTAACTGTCATTAATCAAACCAACTAGAAATTTTGTCTCGGCGCCTTCCCGTACACCACAGGATCATCAGCAAGCAACCTCAAGTTGCTTCCCACCCTATTCGATAGATCATTTATAAACAAATAGGTAATACAGGCAATCTGTCATAATTCCCCGGGGCACTCGTGACGGTACCCTCTCTCGAACGCTGCCGTCAAGAGAAGCGTGTTGTGTTCTATTGCTTAGTAAGTGTTCAAGCCATTAACATATCTGGAAAACTATTCCATATGCTCGTACATTCATTAACGGTCTGGAGGGGGGCAGCGTGTCTAATGCTTTTCGCTAATCTACGATTATAGGATCTGCCAGTTTCACTTCATGCACAGTTCACAGTACCACATGTGAGTAAAGGGAAAGCTGAGCTGTGCACGAGCGATGCTTTCTAAAATCGTGCTAATTCGTGGACATTAGCTTCATTAATTCGAACTCAAAATATGTTTCAGAATTCTTCAGCAAACAGATGTTAAGGATATTGGCCTGTAACTTTTCGGGTCCGTTCTTACATCCTTCTTATATACCGGAGTCATCTGAGCTTTTTTACACTCGCTTGAGACATCGCCCTGTGCGAGAGATTCGCGGCAAATGCAGACTAAATAAGGAGTCATTGCCATACAGTACTCTTCGTACAATCTATTTGGGGTTCCATCCGGACCTGGGGACTTATTTTCTTTTCATCGCCAGTGGTGCTTACAACTACAATGAATTTTTCGGCCACAGTCATCTAATAACTGAATGATATTTGCACCATTTGACTGTTCAACTTCTTAATTTTTGAACTGTGTATCGCAGCATGTAGATAAGTACATACGAGACTCAGTGTGATGGTCGGACGACGGTATGTTTCTACGATTCTTCTGTGTAAACAATTTTTAAATCATTCTACATCATTCCATTTACGAAACGCCGTTTTAGATTTCTCAATTTTTAAAACAAGTTATCAAACGCTGAACGCTATTGGAAAATCGGATTTTTTTCGGACAGCCATTCATTGCAAATAACTACACTATCTGACAGTAACAGCTTACCATTCAATTATTTTCCAAGATCACTAACGTACAACATGGACTGAAAAGAATCTGGAAGTTTATTGTAGATCTGTAAATTACTCTCCATCCCAAACCACGAGATGTGTCCTCCTTACAGAATAATGAATCCAGTGACAAATTCCATTTTGTACCGCGAACGATCATATCTCCAGTAAAAAATATCGATGTGGTACTGAGACAAATGCCTTTCGGAAGTCAACTCATACTAGACCTAACTTGATTGCCGTGCTCTGTGGTTTTTTTATTTTGCCGGGCAAAGCATCTACTGTATGTTGTGGTTAAATGAGCGTCTAACTTGTGTAGAATCAAATTAGTATTGTATCGGGCACTAGGGCTGAATTCAATTTTAGCTATTTCACCTGTTCCTCAAAGCTGTGCACATAAATATCTGGGTCACGTTTATTTGGAGTAGGACAACACTCCTGGAGTTTTCTTGGTAAAGGAAGATTTGAAAGCAAAGTTCAGAATATATGCTTTTGATCTTCTATCCCCAATTCCAGTTCCTGTGTCTTCCATGAGCCTTTAGACGCATTCTATGTTCTCAGTGATAGCTTTCACATACATACAGAGCTGAAGGCCGAAACGGAAAAAGTGAAAGTTATTTTAATCCTCTTTCGTTTGCCCTCAGTTTTTAAAGTAAAATAAAAAATAGAGAAAATAAAGTTTAGTCTTAGAAATATTAACCGTTTTAATGTCCATGTAAATGATAAAGGAAGGGGGGGGGGGGGGGGGCAAGTCGTACGCATACAGAGTGAAACCAGGGAACTCTAAAAATGTCGCGTTGAATCATACTGTCAGTGGATGTTTTTAAATTCTTGATTACCCAATCAAGACTTATCTAAACAAACAAATATTTAGTTCATAGACTCTTCGATAACAGATATTTTTTTCTACATGCCTTCGGATCTTGTGACTGTAAGTGGAAAAATAATATAACTTTTTTCTGTTTTACATTAAGTTCCATTTTTATTTACAGTAAAATCCTAATGCCTATTTTAGCCTATCCATACGTACCCAAGGTTTCTAATGCTTGAACCATGCATACTCTCGACATTGGTTGGCGCAATGCAGTTTTTATAGCAAACCAAACTAACAATGGAATGTGTCTCAATGCCTGGAGTGGAATGCACAGGTACACGTGACTGGCTGCATATTGCAGGAGTAAACGTTTAGACTCTCGATCCCTTACCCAATACTACGGACGAACACAAACAAGTCTTTCATTAATCCAGCCAGTTTGTACAGTGATTCAAGTGTACTTCCGTCTTCACGTAATACACTGGAGTTGTAGCGGCAGGCATAGCGAAGGGCAGAGGCGCAGGGACACGTCCTGCTTGCACAGTGGAATGCCGGATAGGTGTGCTGACCCGGCGTCGGCGGCCCGGACACTACATATCGCTTAGCTGAAGTGCCGAGCACTGCGAGGCAGCGACATGTTGTACTTTGTGGTGGCCATCCCAGTGGGACGGCAATCGCGTTGCACAGAAACTGAGACCGAACCGAGGGCTGAAGAACATGGGAAGACTGCTAGCGGAGTGTTCACTGCCAGGACTGGTGAAATATGAGGGGACTCTAGTCCGCGGTTCGGTGTCGGAAGAATGGCATGGACTCCGATTAATACAGACGGGATATCACATCCAGACCAGCTGGCAGAATGCTGATGGTCTGGTTTGACTTGGTGTAAATGCTGATCTGACTTTTCCACACCCATCGAGTTCGGGTGAGACGCCAAATTATCTGACATGAACGGAATGACCGACTATCACATCGCGCTGCGAACCGCGTCGTAATCCTTCCTGGTGACTGACCGCGTTTCGTAACGCAGAAATGCGTGACAGAGAAATCCCATTATAACCTTCTGCAATTCCAGAACGAAGAGTCTCAAAGCAGTTGTCGTAGGAGAAGTTGTAGAAGTATATGTAATGGCTTACAATCATTGGTCTGGAAGAACTAAAGTGTCCAGCTAGCATAAGTACACTGGTATCCAAAATTAAAGCAATAAACCGCTATTTGCCCGTGTTTTGTCTAATTAACGGTATAATCGTAAAAAAAAATGTTGACAGATGTCCACAGAACCGTGTTCTGCACGGAAGATGACATTCTGGCCTATGTACAACCATCTCAACGATGACGTCAGGCCACCTACCAAACGGGGTAGCGTTTGTCGCATCCACAATCGCTGTTTATACAGTCGCAGAAGATGCAGTATGACACAAAGAAAACGCCTACCAGACTCTCTGCAGTGAAAGGCCATAACAAGAATTGAAGCAGATAAGTAGCAAACTGATGTTATCCGACGGTTTAATGTCAACCATTCTGTTATTTATCGGATGTAGTAACAATTTATAGAGACCGAAACAGGGTCCCGAAGGCGAGGGAAGGGCACACCACGTCTCATTTCAAACAGAGAGGACCGTTATTTGGTCGTAACGGCACGACGTTACCGTCTTAGTTCTGCACGGTACCACCTTAGTACTTCACGGCAACTGTCATCTTACCTCGCAGCACCCACTGGACGTGTTACATCGAGACCAACGGTATGCAGGAAGCTTTGGTAGACTTGACTTTATTTTTGGCGTGGCCTGCTGGTGCTCCCGATTTGAATCCCTTCGAGAACATCTGAGATGTGCTAGGGAGACGACTTGCATCACACAGCATCCACCAGCAGCTCTGCAAGACTTGCGAGTAGCTCTGTAGGAAGAATGGGGATTACTGCCTCAATATGAAAGCGATGACATAACTCGCAGCATGCACCGTCGTTGTCAGGCCTGTATAGCTGCCAGAGGTGGCAACACCCCGTGTTGAGCACATTAACCAGTTGTCGGAATGTATGCGCTAATCTGTTAAGTTGGAAAAAATTAAGATCATTTTCATCTGCCGTTATGCATGTTGCAGTTGTTTACGTTCTGTGTTCTTTACATTGGTGGCGGTGGTGGTTAGTGTTTAACGTCCCGTCGACAACGAGGTCATTAGAGACGGAGCGAAAGCTCGGGTTAGGAAAGGATTGGGAAGGAAATCGGCCGGGCCCTTTCAAAGGAACCATCCCGGCATTTGCCTGAAACGATTTAGGGAAATCACGGAAAACCTAAATCAGGATGGCTGGAGACGGGATTGAACCGTCGTCCTCCCGAGTGCGAGTCCAGTGTGCTAACCACTGCGCCACCTCGCTCGGTCTGTACATTGTTTCTACCTTACTATCACCTGTTTTTGTAGTGTTCAAAATAAACACGTTGTCGTAGAATGTTTGCCACTTGTTACCACAGCAGATACTGTGTGAATGCGCTCAACCAATTTCCTCCACGGTTATGAGATAGTCAAATAATACAGACGTCGCAGCACCTTAATACCAGATTATACGTACTGATTTTATGATGGTTGTTGTGCACAGTTGAAAACTACTACAAAGCTCAAAGGCTTTCTCCTTTATCTATTTTTTCTTCAGTAGCTTTCTGCAATTTTGCCTTTAAATTCAGCATCTTCTGAATCGTTTCTGTCTTTCCGAACTTCACGTATTTCCCCGTTTCACACGCTGTCCCTACTTTGTGCAATAGCGTTGGCGTAAATTGTCGACTCTCACAGCTAGTCAGATTTACATCAGTCTGTGCGAATAAGTGCAATGTCTCGTAATGATATTACTTTCATACTTGTACGTTTTTAGTGCTTTGTTTAAGGGTATAATTTCGCAAAAGTGTGGGCATTAGTTTAGTGTCTGTGCCATATCCGTTTCTAATTATTTTGTCGCTTATCTATGACGTTAGTGGGTAAAAATTAAATCTGAGCTTGTATTATAACTGCTCTACTGGTTTTTCGTATAGTGGTATAAGCAGCTACGAAATATGTTCTCCAAATATGAGTTCACTTCGTACTTCGTGTAACTAATTACGACCGTCTGAGTACAGCGCTCAACTGCGTTGAAATTGGCCTATGGGGAGCAGGTGTAAATTTATTACGCAGCGCATTAACACACTTTCAATTTAATCCTACCGCTAAGTAGATTTATGAATTATAATTAGAGGCAATCGACTTGTTGCGGCGAGGAGTAAATTCTGACAGAGAGGAAATCGGCTAACTGAATGCAGTTATATATCTTTGTTTTTCGAAGTAAGGCACTTCGGGCTACGAATAACAATCAATACTTTTGCATTTTAGCTCTTGTTCGTCTGACAGCTTTGATATCATGCCAGTTCCTCTTGAGTTCATTACTCAGTGCATTCTTCCGGTCTTCTGACAGAGGGCCCCTTCCTCCTATGAGTTCTCCTCCCAGCTTTAAAATCCCGTCAATTTTTGACCATTTTTCTAAATTCATTCCCATCAATGATTTTGTCCTTTGGATACCTATTTTTTAGGGTTTTTATCACATCCCATTGTTTTTACGCTTGATTTTATGGAGTTGCAAATTCTCTTTGTTAGACGATCATCCAAATTCTGAATATGAGTGCGTAAAACAACATCCTATTATCTTTAATCGTTGGTGTTACTGTTTCTATATTTCTGTACAGTTCCTGTTTATGATCTCAGACATATGAGCAGACTAATCCTTCTGTTGTCTTAAATCTTTCTTGATATCTTGCTTTCAAATTTTCGCGTTTGTCGACTAGCTCCCTTGTATTAGTATTAAGCTCCTGAATACAATACTTGTGGTTTGACAAGCTTACTGTAGTGTCATAACTTTGCTGCAGTTAAAATAAATCCCTTTAGAAATATGTAGCAATCCATTAACACACATATGCCATTGGAAACGCAATAGATAAAAGCATAAAATTCCAAGTTTTACGCTGATTGATACGCAGCACGTGCACAAAAAGTAGTAACTTGGAAAAAGAAGTACATCAACTCTTGGAAACATGAGGGCATAATAACATAGCATTGATACATACACATGATTCAAGTCACAGAACATGGTATCAATGATAACGCCTGTCAAACTACGGCGTAACAGCTATTATTTGGAATTTAATTACCATTTTAAACAATTTTCTGAACACCGTGTAATATGGAACAACATTTCGATAATTGCTAAGATTTAGTGGTAAGTTATCCAAGATTATCTTTGATGTAATTCCAGTTACTACCACTGATAAACCCAAATAGAGACACTCTGCACAGAGAAAGTACATTTTTAATATAACATGTCTTTCGACTTATATGATGGTATTCTCCATTTTATCCTACTTTGAGCTATCATTATCGATAATCAATCGGCATATTGTAGTCTTGATCTGCCTCTACCACTTTTCTCCCCCCTGCTTCTTACAGAGTAATAAATGCCCTACTACCCGTCCATTGTCGATCTTTTCCTTCCATTGACTTTTGTCTATTTTTATAGCATTTCTTCATTCGCAACGTTATCAATTTACTTAATTTCTAAAATTTCAAATGCCTCTATTTTACTTCCTGACAATGTAATACCTCTAACGTACACCATCAAGAACTTATTCATTAGTTACGTATTAATATCTTACATAAACAGTAGTATTTTATTGAAGAAAGCTTTCTTCGTGCCGATCTACGACTGCTATCCTCCGTATTTTGGCCACCCTATGTTGTTATACATCCGACATAGGAGATCACTTGCATCTCTTCTGTTACTGTGTCCACTCGTTTTGTTGATGAAGTACGTTTATGGAACAGGAAAATATTAAACACGAAAGGAGGGTGTTGACTTCCATGTGACGATTAGTGTCTACTTAGGCCTTGGCTGAAGCAACAGTACTGTGCCGAAATGTTTTCGTTCGCAGATATAATGTTATGGCTGCTATCTGGGCATCCATTTCAATTAAAAGCTATTTCCTATTCATTTAACATACACAAGGACGTTCTTTACTAGTTTCCGTGTCTTTTAAAAGTGAACAGCTTTCTTCGGTACGCTCTTAGCTCATTGCAGGTAGCACCAACACGTACATAAGTCTTCGATAGAGAGCTGTTTTGCTCTTTCTGTTGTAGCTCACCCAAACCTTATAACCTTGGGAGACAGGAATAGGAAAGAGAATAATTCGTCTCCCTCAAATATCTGCAGCTGACATGTCTATCCATTACATAATTTTCATCACGTACTCTAGAGTCGCCGAGAAAGAAACCACAAATGACTACATATCAAGATCTGAAACGCGTAAATTTATCTGAACTTGTAACTGAGGCGTAAAAAATAGTTTGGTGGACGTCTTCTATGCCTTTCTCGAACATAATCGAGAATCTTTAAGGATTTACTAACAAACCTACTCAGCTATATGAGAAATATGCTCGCTTAAAGATCGAAAAAGTGAGACGAAAATATGTATCTTGGCTAACTGAAGAACTAAAACATCTCATTAATCTCAGAGACTTTGCCTATCGGGCATACAAACTGCGCCCCATGCCTGAAAATCATATTGCCCACAAGCAGAAGTGGTACAGTCAGTAAAACTGTGTGAAATGTAGAACTCAGACATTCCAATACACGACAAGTGGAACAGAGCAGCTGTACTATGGCAGAACCTGCGTGGTCTTGGTATAGGCAAAGTAAAAACTGCAGATGATCCAGTTGTTCCAGCCCAAGAACTAAACCGGTACTTTACATAATCTACAACCACAACTGATCCTCAAACAAAACAGAGTCTCACTGATTATTTCATTGGAATAAACGACTGTAGCCACGAAAAATTCTGTCTAAAGTATGTTACCCGCAATAACGTCGAAAATGCCATCATTTCTAATACATCAGCATGATTGCTTCAGAGGCCAAATGATGAATCTCCGTCTACACCTACACGAATACCCTGCAAAACACACGTAAGCGCCTGGCAGAGGATTCATCGAGCAATCTTCACAATAATTCTCTATTATTCCACTCTCCAACATCGAGCGGAAACAATTAACACTTATATGTTTTCTTGTGAGCACTGATTTCCCTTATTTTATAGTGATGATGTTTCTCCCTATGTAGGTCGGCGTCAACAAAATATTTTGCAATTCGGAAGAGAAAGTTAGTGATTGAAATTTCGTGAGAATATCCCGCCGCAATGAGAGACGCCTTTGTTTTAATGATGTCCTCCCCAAACACTACATCAGGTCCGTTACACACTCTCCCCGATTTCTCGATATTACTAAACTGCTGCTCTACCTTGAACTTTTTCGATGTACGCTGTCAATCCTATGTGGTAAGGATCCCACAGCACACAGCAGTACTCCAAAAGACCACGGGCAAGCCTAGTTCAGGCAGTCTCTTTAGTAGATCTGTTCTATCATTTAAGTGTTTGGCAAATAAATCGCAGTCTTTGGTTACCTTCCCCCACAACATTTTCTAGGCGATCTTTACAATTTAAGTCGTTCGTAATTGTAATTCGTAGGTAATTAGTTGAATTTACGGCCTATAGATTAGTCTGATTTATCGTGTAAATCAAGTTAAGCTGATTCCTTTTAGCACAGATGTGGATGACCTGATATTTTTCATTATTTAGGATCAATTGCTAGTGTTCAAAATCGTTTTTCAATTCGTTTTGATCTTCTGATGACTTTACTAGACGATAAACGACAGCATAATCTGCAAACAACCTAAACGACTGCCTCATATGCAAACAACCTAAGACGGCTGCTCAGATTATCTCCTAAATCCTGAACACCGGAGGGCCTATACCTCTACCTTTGTGATCGTCAGAAACCACTTCTGCTTTAATAGACGACGTTTCGTTAGTTACTACATGCTGTGACCTGTCTAACAGGAAAACACAAATCCTATCGCATAACTGAGGCGGTATTCCATAAACACGCAATTTCATTACAAGACGCTTGTGAAGTATAGTGTCAAAAGCCTTCTGGAAACCTATAAATACGGAATCAATTTAAATACGTTGACAATAGCACTCAACGCTTCGTGTGAGTGAAGGGCTTGTGTTTAACGAGAGCAATGTTTGACAGTGTGTCAAAAGACCTTTCTCTTCGAGGTAATTCTTAATGTTCGAAGACAATGTATGTTACAAAATCCTTCTGAATATGGACGTTAATGATATGAGCCTGTAATTGTGTGTATTACTCCTACTACCTTTCTTGAATGCTGGTGTAACCTGTAACACTTTCCGCTCTTTCGGTACGGATCTTTCGACGAATGAACGGTTGTACATGATTGTTAACTATTTGGCTATGGCATCATCATACTCTGAACGCAACATAGTTGGTAAAGAGTCGGAACCGGATGACTTGGTTTTATTAAGTGAATGAAGTTGCTTCACTACTTCGGGGTTATGGCAGTAGTTCTTGATTCGAATTCTGGAATATTTACTACGTCTTCCTTGGTGAGCGCGGGATTAGCCGTGCGGTCGGAGGCGCTGCAGTCATGGACTGTGCAGCTGGTCCCGCTGGAGGTTCGAATCCTCGGTCCTGCATTAGTGTGTGTGTTCGTCCTTAGGATAATTTAGGTTAAGTAGTGTGTAAGTATAGGGACTGATGACCTTAGCAGTTACGTCATATAAGATTTCACACACATATTTTTCTTTGGTGGAGAAATTTCGGAATTCTGTGTTCAGTAACTCTGCTTTCGAAACTCTGTCATCGATAGTATTTCCATTGCTATCGGCAGAGAAGGCACTGATTGTGTCTTGCCGCTAGCATACTTTACATACGACCAGAATCTTTTCCGTGTTTCTGCCAGTTCTGGAGACAAATTCTCGTTGAGAAAACTATTATAAGTATTGAAGTCCATCCTAAATTTCGCACATCTGTGATAGTTTGCCAATCTCGGAAATTTTGTGCTCGTTTCAATTTGGGATGCTTTTATTGTTATTTTGGCAACAGTGCTCTGACCCGTCTCGGGTACCGGGGGTATCAGCTCCGCAGTTTGTTGAATTACTTGGTATAAATTTCTAAATTACTGTCAATACTAAAGCTTTGAATTCTACCTAATCGAGTTTACACTTACATTATTAATTTGAAAGGAGCTGAGACTGTCTCTCAGGAAGGGTTAAGCGAATTATTGTTTAGTTTTTGAATGGGTATAATTTTCGTTTATTTCTGGATGATTTGCGTGTTACGGTATACAAAATAGCAATGACAACCCTCTGTTCACTAATCCCTATATCCGTTTTTAATGCTTGTTATTAGCTCATGATTATATGTTGCTAAATGGTCTAGTGTGTTTTCTCAACCGTTTACTATTTAAGTGGGCTCATGAACTAACTGCTCTAAATAATTTTCAGTTTATGTGTTTAGTGCTATTTCGGATGTAGTTTTATGCATACATCCCGATTTAAAGATGTATTTTCGCCAACGCTTCGAGGGTAAAATGCAGTCACTAGCAACCATAACTGAATGAGTAGGGTAGGTTTTTGTAATTAAACTCAAGTTTACTTAGTATCTTTCAGCTATTATACCATCTGAGTTGATAGGACGGTAAAATGATCCAGTTATAATTTTATTCCGGCTATGAAGAATGAACTGTAGCCATACTAACTCACAAGAATTGTCTACCTCAATTTCGCTACAACATAAGCTACTTCTAACAGCAACAAACAGGCAACCGTCAACTGTGTTTTATTCTAGCCATCATGAATACCGTTATGTCCTACGCAAAATTTTCGACTGATCGCAGGCTATAGCCAGCTTTCAGTGCCTATAACGATTTGAGCATCATTGCCTTTTATCACAGCTTGGAGCTCTGGTACTTTCCCAACACAACTACGACAATTTACAACTGTTATACAGATGGTTCCTAGATCTACGTTCTTCCTGTAGTCGACCTGCTACCTTTGAGACGGAAGCCCTTCTTGTGTTTCCCCGAGATCCTGTAACCTAAAACACCGCACCCAGTCCACGTCAAACAGTCCCTGTTACCCTTGTAGCCGCCCGTTACGAGTAATGCACTCCTGACCTATTTAACGGAACCCGAAACTCCGGGTGGGGTTGCAAGTCGAGGAAACTCCCCAAACGGTCACAGAACAGTCTGAGCCTCTCATTCAAACACCCCACTCGGTTCCTATGCCAGAAGTCCGCAATCGGTCCTATCTACTTTGCTGCAAGTGGTGCGCTCTGGCAGCCTTAACCAATTCTGACAGCCGCTCGAAGCCAGAGACCACATCTTCCGATCCAAAGCCACATACATATTTGGTACTGACGTGAGCCACCACCTACATTCGGCTGCACATCGCGCTCTTCACAGCATCTGGAAGGACCCGTTCCACATCTGGAATGACTCCATCTGGTATGCACATGGAGCGCACGTTGGCTTTCTTTCCCTCCTTGGCAGCAAGGTCCCTAAGGGACCTCATTATACCCCCAACATTGGAGCTCCCAACTACAAATAATCCTATCCTATGTGATTGCCCGGATCTTACAAGTTGAGATGTTTCCTCTGCAACTATCTGAGTGTTAGTGTCAGACACAGACAGTCCATGGAACCTGTTTGTCTGGAGGTTTCTCGCCGCTTACCACGCCCCTTGGCGTACTCCCACTCGATAGCGGGTGAGGGGTCAATGAGGGGTCAACCTTAATGTGAGCAGTAACCGATCGGCGGAGTCGTGGGACGTCCCACACCAATAATGCAACCTCACGCCTGCATCTGAGAGCGAAGTGTCACCAACTTGGCTCTCATCCGCACACTGCACTCACGGTCCCTAGCCATACTTAAGACTGTGGAAAACTGCACTAAACAGGCAAACGAAGGACTATCGACATGCTCTTCAGAACCGTACTGTAGAAACTGACGTAAATGCAAGAACTGTGTCTAATTAATTAAATTAACACATGTAAATTCAAAACTACCAAAGCACTCAGGTCAGACGTCATAAAATTGGTTTACTTTCCGGCGCGAGGGGAAACGCAAGAACTGTCTCTATGAAATATTAAATTAACAAGCAGAAATCAAGAAACTAAACTACAACGAACACAGATGAAAATACATAATTCTCTCCTGATTAGGAACTCGTGTAATATCACAAAATCGATTAGTTCCGTGATGTTGCCCTGTATCTCGGCCGGCTGTTGTTGCCTGACTGTCTAAGCTAAATATCGAGACACTACTGCCCACTATAAACGATTTCTTCAAGTGTTTTCCTTGAAGCCTGGAAACTATTAAGCTGCTATGCTAAAAGCAGTCTGCCATAGCACCCTCTGATTTCCGAACTGTTTTCATTGTTCCTGCCATGGCCTCAGAATGTACAGTCCACGACCAGCTAACTAACAACCTAACCACAAACAGCTGACTGCAATGATACTAATCACCCTTTCATGAAGATCACAGCTCGACATCATCCTTAATTAAGGCAAAAGATGACCTCCAGCATGTCGAAGATGCGCCAGAGGCTAGTATGATGTGCTTCCTACGATTCAACACAGTGTTAGACCCTGTGGACTTCGGCAATTACTTGCCAAACTTAAAATTCAAAATCCCTTGCCTAGTGCGGTACAACGGTTTCACTCATTACTCGCCAGCAGTGTATTTCCGGCACCATAAAGTCACAATGGAGGCATATAGCATCAGGCGTCACCCCACAGTTTGGTATTAGTTAATATATTAATTTTGTTGGATGTCATTTAAGGAACATAAGGTTTGCCCAACTGTAAATAACATTTTTACGTTGATGATCTCCAGTTGCATCAAAGTGTAAAAGCAATAAACCTGAAGACAGCTATCGAGAATCTCTTTACCGACCTCTGTGCACTACCAAAATGGTCGCAGGATATGTGGTTGAAGCTCAGCCCATCCTAAACCCAAGCGATACTGGTCGGTCATTCTAGATGCATTAGCCACAATTATAGGGAATCCGTATCTTCTTTAACCCTACATGGGACAAATATATACTTCTCTCCTTCAGTAAAGACTGAAGGCATAACTTCACTGTGCAAGACGGCATCACCATATCTCCACACCCTACAAAATTATAAAAAGCTCATCCCTATTGACCAGAAAAGCAAACTGGTACAAACATATATAATTCAAATTAATGATTACAGCGATATCACACGGAAAGACCTTTATCCGGAAAGCAAACACTAAAGGCACAACTCCAGTGTGCAAGACGGCATCATCGTATCTCCACGCCCTACAAAAATATAAAAACCTCATCGCTATTAACCTGAAAAAGAAACTGATACAAACATATATAATGCAAATTACTGATTATAGCGATGTCTTACGGTAAGGCCTTTATCCGGAAAGATCACAGAGCCTGTAACTGATTATGAATGCTTGTGTTCGCTAAGTCTGTGATGTTCGACCCACTGATCATATTCCATCATCATATGCACAACTATTCTGGCTTCGTGAAGACAAGCACAGCGACTTCCACATCCTTCAGCTCCCACTGTCTTATCAACTACACTGATCTTCCATATCTATCCGCGGCCTTAACGTCCTAGCCTGAAGAACATGGCAGAAATACCTGTTCACTCCAAAGCAAAATCCCTTTTGTCCCAAGTCATCATTCAACCACTTTCTCGAAGTCCTTCTCAGCAGCAGGTACCCTACTCTGGAAGAAACTGTCGTGTTGTGTGAGAGAACTGATTAGCAAATCTAGCTTCAGAAGACAGCTAATGACATATCTATAAAGCAACAATGATTACCATTGTCTCCATGAGCAGTCGTTACACTTGTACGTCCTTTTTCCCAACCACAGCTTCCTCTTTCCCCAATATTCTTAGCTGGTGCAGTCAAATTTTCTTTCCACAGAACTCGTTATTTCAGGAAACACCTATTTTGTGCACCCATAAATTCTTATTATCTCCACCACTGTCATTGTTGTTTGTATTGTCATTATTATTACTATTATAATTATCAGTATTATTATTATTATTACTACAACTACGATCACTATTAGTGGCAGTAGAAAAACAGTAGCACGAATACTGCTAGTGTTAACGATTTTGAATAATAATCGATTGGCTGCTCTTGTAAATAATTTGTTTAACAACCTGTGTCGTAGCCTAGAAACCTCCGGCCTTGAAATAAATTACTTAGAGAAGCTGCCGAACTGTTATTACTCAAAGAGAAGATGCCGAACGGTTATTACTCAAGATGTCTTCTTATGGCTGTGTTTCTATTTCAACAAGAAAGTATTAACTTTATTAGTTCATAGTCAGTATTGTAATCTCACACTGCCACTAAATACACTGAAATCATTTTAGTACTATTTGTCATTAAAGTTATTCCCTCTCAGTTAACTGTGAGGTAAAGAGGTACTGTACTTGTGAAACCCTGGTGTGATGTAAGAGACTGCCTGATGGCTCTAATCAGATCACGTTTAATAAATAAAAAGCTGGCCGGAGTGGCCGAGCGACTCAAGGCGCTACAGTCGGGAACCGCGCTGCCGCTACGGTCGCAGGTTCGAATCCTGCCTGGGGCATGGATGTGTGTGATGTCCTTAGGTTAGTTAGGTTTAAGTAGTTCTAAATTCTAGGGGACTGATGGCCTCAGAAGTTAAGTCCCATAGTGCTCAGAGCCATTTGAACCATTTAAATAATGAAATAAATAAACCGTGGCGCCAAAGAAGGCATGCGTATGCAAATACAGAGATACGTAAACAGGTAGAATACGGCGCTGCGGTCGGCAGTGCCTACGTAACACAACAAGTATCTGGCGCAGTTGTTTTATAGCTTACTGCTGCTACAATGGCAGCTTACCAGTATTGAAGTGAGTCTGAACGTCGTGTTATTGTCGGCGCTCGAGCGACGGGGCATAATATATCCAAGGAAGCGATGAAGTAGGCATTTTCCCTTATGATCTTTGCACAAGTGTACCGTGAATGTTAGGAATCCGGTAAAACATCAAATCTCCGACATCGCCGCTGTCGGAAAAAGATCCTAAGATCCTGCTAGAATGGGACCAACGATGACTGAAGAGAATCGTTAAACGTGACGGAAGTGCAACCATTGCGAATCCTGGGCCATTAACAGATGTCAGCGAGCGAAACAATCAATGAAACTTCTTTGATATGGGCTTTCTGAGCTGAAGGTCCACTCGTGTACCCTTGATGACTGACGACACAAAGCTTTACGCCGCGCCTGGGCCAATCAACATCGACATTAGACTATTGATGACTGAAAACATATAGCCTGATCTAATGAGTCTCGTATCGAATGGTATCGAGCAGATGGGCGTATACGAGTATGGAGACAATCTCATCAATCCATGGACCCTGCATGTCACCATGGACTGTTCAAGGTGGTGGAGGCTCTGTAATGGTATGAGGCGTGTGCAGTGGGAGAGACATGAAACATATAGCCTGATCTAATGAGTCTCGTATCGAATGGTATCGAGCAGATGGACGTATACGAGTATGGAGACAATCTCATCAATCCATGGACCCTGCATGTCACCATGGACAGTTCAAGGTGGTGGAGGCTCTGTAATGGTATGAGGCGTGTGCAGTGGGAGAGACATGAGACCCTTGATATGTCTAGGTAAGACTGTGACATCTGACACGTACGTAATCATCCTGTCTCATCACCTGCATTTATCCATATCCATTATGCATTCCGACGAACTTGGTCAATCCCAGCAGGACATTGCTACACTCCATGCGTCCATAATTGCTACAGAGTTGCTCCAGGAACACTCTCTGTGTTTAAATACTTCCGCTGGGCGCCAAACTCCCCAGACATGAACATTATTGACCATATATGCAACGTGCTATTCAGAAGAGACTTCCACCGCCTCGTACTCTTATGGATTTATGGATAGCCCTGCAGGATTAATGGTGTCGGTTCCCTCCAGCACTACTTCAGGCATTAGTCGAGGCCATGCCACGTCGTGTTGCGGCACTTCTGCGAGCTTGCGGGGGCCCTATAAGATATTAGGCAAGTATACCAGTTTTCTCGTCTCGTCAGAGTGTAAGACAATGACAATTCCCGCCTACAAATCCATTATAATCTTACAGATTTGACATAAGAATAATATATATTCTAGGATATATATTCTGATATGAAACTAGTATATAATTTCAGCTTACGAATTATTTACAGAGGCTGATTCTTTTTAAAATTTTTATCGATTGCGAAAATAAAATCTCGTGAAGCTTCACGCAGACATGTTGCACAGTGTCTTTAGTATGCCCGGCTATTGCGCCACGTTGCACTTTTGAGTTCCGAAGATAGAGTGAGCACTTAAAGAAGGCTATAAAGTATTGTCTCCCGCGAAGTGTGACTAACCTGCTGAGACATTTCGCCTGCTCTGATGCATCTCATATGACCTAACTGTCATGTGCTTCCTTCGTCATTTCGTCATGACGATTCTCGACCAAATGATGAGGGGGGGGGGGGGGGCGGCCGGAGTGGCCAAGCGGTTCTAGGCGCTACAGTCTGGAACCGCGCGACCGCTACAGTCGCAGGTTCGAATCCTGCCGCGGTCATAGATGTGAGTTAGTTAGGTTTAAGTAGTTCTTAGTTCTAGGGGACTGATGACCTCAGAAGTTAGGTCCCATAGTGTTCAGAGCCATTTGAACAATTTTTTGTTGCGGGGGCAGCGAAGACGATCGAGCAGCGTTTTAGGTGGGAAGTCTTTGATCTCCCACCATACAGCGCGGTCTTGGTTCCCTCTGATTTTCATCCTTTCGCTCACATGAATCGATGACTATGGAGAGAGCATTTTAGCATGGACAAGTTGCAGTCCTACCTAGGGAACTGGTGGAAGTCACAGGCGGCTGCCTCTATGTCGAAGATAGTAGGAAGTTTGTACGACACTAGAAAGATTTCTCAGTAGGAGTGGCGATCAAGAAGGGAAGTAGACTGACGATGTAGATAAATGGTGCAAATCAAGAATTTCTGGTTTTCACGGTAGATTCCATTTCGAGACCGATCGGAGGTTGGAAAAAGAATTGTCCCCCTATTCTAGCAAGCGTAAACGTTGGAAAAACCCTCCATTGGTGCTTCACCTCTGGCTCGATCGCCTCCTCATTATTTATAAATATTATACCATTTCAAAGATCCACTGTAGGTTGTCGGAAAATTTTAAATTTTACATGAACTTTCAAGTATCATATGTTGCATTTCTGGCCTGTTTAGGAGTGTAGTTACGTATTTAGCTACCTCATTCCGCGTTTAAAATGTATGTCATAATATAAAACTATTTAGTGCTACATGGAAACAGAGACCTGTTACAATATACAGGGTCATTCAGGGGGCCCTACCGAAATTGTCTGATGCAGCCCAACAGACATGTGAAGTCGTCCTAGGGTCGATTATTCATCTCCTGGCTTATTGTATGGTACCAACGTCCAGTAAGCTCATCCTGTAAACGACTCCGACAACACTAGACAGGTTGTATAGTCAATTCGAAAAACATCAGTTCTTTTAATCTTTATCTACGTCCGTGCACAATGTACCTGATTTTCAGAGGCAGAATGTCTACGGAGACCTGGCAGTGAACAAGAGCAAGGAGAATCGTTGGATGAGGTGTCTGTCATGATCGCAACAAGGCAGTGCAAATCTGTCAGATAACAACGTCGGTAGGGGCAGTTGAATTACCCCGCATATGTTACACATGTAGCAGTTAGGTTCATCTGTATAACTAATTTCTGACAGCGTACAGTGGACAGCTGAATGGTTTTATCAATAATATATTTGAAAATAGTATGAACGTACAATGCTTCAGTGTAGCAGACTATTCGATACGTTAGTTTCAGTGGTTCGTTGCATGTCCGATACAGGGTAAACTAGATCGTTCCCATGCGGTAGGGAGCATAGAAAGACGCGAGCCGGGCAGAGAGGATGACGGTGTCTATTGTGCTGCAGAGACAACACAGGAACCACGGTGCAGTGTTTTGGAGCAACGGCTCGGCGTGGATGGCAAAGTGATTAATCAGCGGACAAGCGAAGCAGTTGTGCCGACACACAAGTGGCTGGTGCGGTCCTAATTACAGCGGACCGCGAGCAAACGGACCGCGCTGACCGCAATTTATCCCGGTCGGCGGCTTCCTGCCGGATGTGAGGCCTGCAGTGCACTCACTGACCGCTGAGCCACATCCCCGTGCGCTCTGCGGACGCGTCCTCTGTCACGGGGTAGTGAACTACCGAGGATCATCAGGAAATGAAGCGTAATTGCTGGTCTTAAGTGAAAAGAGTTTGTGACCGGCAGGCAAGTAACAATGAACGGGTACAGTTTCATTGGACAGAGTGCAGAAAGTCAAGTGATCTTTCGATCGAAAATTTGCATTTTTGCGTACCGGCAGACGCGGTGCAAAAAATACAGCGTGATTGAAAATTAGAAGAGCCAAATGGTCACGAAACATGTATTTAAATGAATTTAAATGTATCATCATCGTACCCATTGTTTTTCGGCGTAATTGCCCGTACCAGTGTCACGTAGATTGCAACAAATCTCTCCTTTTCTTCTTTGGACGCCCAAAATTTCTTTGCCTCTGAGGTGTACATTTCTATATTATTAAGTAATTCAGCCGGCCGCGGTGGTCTCGCGGTTCTAGGAGCTCAGTCCGGAACCGCGCGACTGCTACGGTCACAGGTTCGAATCCTGCCTCGGGCATGGATGTGTGTGATGTCCTTAGGTTAGTTAGGTTTAATTAGTTCTAAGTTCTAGGCGACTGATGACCACAGATGTTAAGTCGCATAGTGCTCAGAGCCATTTGAACCATTTTTTATTAAGTAATTCGGTTATGCGGCATATCTTCAATGTCTATGTCATATTCTTCCGTACTCTTCTGTGTTCTGAAGTACGCTTTTGCTGCACTGTTCATTTCTAAATTAATTATTCTTTCTCCGATATAAGAGTTTATTAGCAGCTACTGGTCATAGGAGTCTCATCTCTGTTGCTCTGACCCATACGTTAAAACTGGTACTGCCTTAAAATTGTAAGGTTATAGTACAGTGTTTCGTAACTTTAATGAGGATGTAGTATTTCTGGTTTTGCACTCAGCACATTCAGATATAAGAAGCTTTTCTTAGAGCAGTTGAGAAGATAGCAGTAGCAACACGACGTAATGTGGTGTACGGCACCGATGGCAGGTGGTTTATTTGGTACTGATTTCGTGAGAATGGCTGCTGCGTTCGGAATTTGCGAGCCTATATGATATTTGTCTGTTAAACTAAACAGCATTCCACATTAAAACATCTCTCAATAGCGTGCTATCATTCCATTATCTCTCAAGCATTAATAACCAGCAGAGTTACAAAAAACTCCTAAACCAAAAGGCAGATGAAGGATTTCGGAGAGCTTTCGATCACGCGTAGGCCTAACATGTATGGTGGGCGAAGTGGTTCGACTGTAAGATCGTAACTGGTTCGGCAGTCTTGGAAAACAAACATGTTGTTTGCCGCGGTTGGCGTCAGTTAAGACTCTATTAGCAGTTACTTGTAATTTGGACATGTAGTTGAGAAAAATGCTATAATAATTACGGAAATACGCAGTTCATTACGAACGGAAATTATTTGTAACTCTAAAGTGGAATGTAATTGTACAGTTTGTCGTGTTCGGCTAATAAAAAGCGAGTGGCAGCCCGTATAAACAGACTAATTGAAAATTTAATTATTTCTAAGGTGTTTGTTCCTCGTTAAGGGTTTATTACAGCCTCAACATAACAGATTCAAGACCTACGAGCTGATCTGCGCAGAGGACAACAACTATAGAAGACTGCTGGTTGGTGAAGACTTATTGGAACTTACGCATTCCACTCAGGCCGATAGAAGCAAATGTGCACCTCGCGTGTACTGCGGTCTTAGCACAAAGGAGATCAGTGATGCGTCATCTACGGTAACACAGAGGAGATATGAAGGAGAGAAATTTTCAAGGGAAGGGGTTTATCACGCGCACGTATATATCATCCTCTCTCTCCCACTCTCTCTATTTTAACTTGCCATAACGAGCGTGCGAATTCTAATTACTAAAAATTATTGAAACTATTGCGATTTGAGTTCTTGATTATTGTATGTATTGAATGAAACTTCACATCCAAGGCATTTGTTCTAGCGGCTTATCATAAACGAATGCCCCTTAGCGTGGAATGCCTCATCATATTTCAATCTTTACGTTTTGTCATGTTACAGCCATTTGCTGCTTTCTGCAACCACTAAATTTCCCTTTGTTATTTGCATCTGCAGACAGAAATTTATTTCTATCTTTTATCATTACGATCATAATGGTACACACCTCTAACTGCGATATCTTCTTCACGTCGTCTACATACCCCCTAAGACAGAAGGAAACTACACCACACGAAGGAATTATCTGAATGTGAAGGAAATAAACAGATGTGATGTACGTGTACAGACAAACAAATGATTAAAATTTAGCAGAAATATGTGTGATTTATTCAAGATAAAGAGCTTCACAAGCTGAGCAAACCATTAAAGCGTTGGTCCCCCTCCTGCACATATGCAAACTGTCATTCGGCTTGGCGCTATTTGGTAGATCTAAAATGGATTAAAAAACAGTCTTGATCGCTACAAAATATTTATTTGCATGGTTATCAGTTTCGGTAACCATTAGACTTTGGCGGTGAACGGAACAGGTGTTATGAGTCCACGAACGTCATCTGCGCCACCGTCGCTTACCATCATGGCGTAAATTGTGTGAAAATGGTCAGCTTCTGGCCACGAACGGTAACCATTGCAAATAAAAATTTTATTTGCTGTAAAGGCTGTTTTTAATCCATTTTTAAGTATTTTATTGTGACAGCCGTTTCTCTCTACGAGGAATGTTATCAGAAATTATTGATTGGCTGCTCAATGGAGTGCTGCATGCACAACGACCCTATATATTCAATTAAAATGAACGTCAGCGTTAGCTGTAATATTGATAGCGAAATCGATTTTCAATCACATAGTGATCATCTTCAGGGATGTTGTGTACAAATTAACTCGTGGTCGGGTGGTAGCGTTCTCGCTTCCCACGCCAGGGTTCCCGGGTTCGATTCCCGGCGGGGTCAGGGATTTTCCCTGCCTCGTGAAGACTGGGTGTTTCGTGATGTCCTTAGGTTAGTTAGGTTTAAGTAGTTCTAAGTTCTAGGGCACTGATGACCATAGATGTTAAGTCCCATAGTGCTCAGACCCATTTGTACAAATTAAACTCACAGGCACTGGTATCAAGTAATCAGTAACCAAAATTGAGAAACGATCACAATAATTATAATAATATTTTAATCAAAAATTATTGTTCGATAGATTCGTTGGATGTCCTCTTGATGGACATCGTGACATTTTCTGTCCAACTGATGCTTTATATCGTGAAAATCCCGAGCTGGTTGGATGGCACTATCTACACTCCTGGAAATTGAAATAAGAACACCGTGAATTCATTGTCCCAGGAAGGCGAAACTTTATTGACACATTCCTGGGGTCAGATACATCACATGATCACACTGACAGAACCACAGGCACATAGACACAGGCAACAGAGCATGCACAATGTCGGCACTAGTACAGTGTATATCCACCTTTCGCAGCAATGCCGGCTGCTATTCTCCCATGGAGACGATCATAGAGATGCTGGATGTAGTCCTGTGGAACGGCTTGCCATGCCATTTCCACCTGGCGCCTCAGTTGGACCAGCGTTCGTGCTGGACGTGCAGACCGCGTGAGACGACGCTTCATCCAGTCCCAAACATGCTCAATGGGGGACAGATCCGGAGATCTTGCTGGCCAGGGTAGTTGACTTACACCTTCTAGAGCACGTTGGGTGGCACGGGATACATGCGGACGTGCATTGTCCTGTTGGAACAGCAAGTTCCCTTGCCGGTCTAGGAATGGTAGAACGATATGTTCGATGACGGTTTGGTTGTACCGTGCACTATTCAGTGCCCTCTCGACGATCACCAGAGGTGTACGGCCAGTGTAGGAGATCGCTCCCCACACCTTGATGCCGGGTGTTGGCCCTGTGTGCCTCGGTCGTATGCAGTCCTGATTGTGGCGCTCACCAGCACGGCGCCAAATACGTATACGACCATCATTGGCACCAAGGCAGAAGCGACTCTCATCGCTGAAGACGACACGTCTCCATTCGTCCCTCCATTCACGCCTGTCGCGACACCACTGGAGGCGGGCTGCACGATGTTGGGGCGTGAGCGGAAGACGGCCTAACGGTGTGCGGGACCGTAGCCCAGCTTCATGGAGACGGTTGCGAATGGTCCTCGCCGATACCCCAGGAGCAACAGTGTCCCTAATTTGCTGGGAAGTGGCTGTGCGGTCCCCTACGGCACTGCGTAGGATCCTACGGTCTTGGCGTGCATCCATGCGTCGCCTTGTCCGGTCCCAGGTCGACGGGCACGTTCACCTTCCGCCGACCACTGGCGACAACATGGATGTACTGTGGAGACCTCACGCCCCACGTGTTGAGCAATTCGGCGGTACGTCCACCCGGCCTCCCGCATGCCCACTATACGCCCTCGCTCAAAGTCCGTCAGGTGCACATACGGTTCACGTCCACGCTGTCGCGGCATGCTACCAGTGTTAAAGACAGCGATGGAGCTCCGTATGCCACGGCAAACTGGCTGACACTGACGGCGGAGGTGCACAAATGCTGCGCAGCTAGCGCCATTCGACGACCAACACCGCGGTTCCTGGTGTGTCCGCTGTGCCGTGCTTGTAATCATTGCTTGTACAGCCCTCTCGCAGTGTCCGGAGCAAGTATGGTGGGTCTGACACACCGGTGTCAATGTGTTTTTTTTTCCATTTCCAGGAGTGTATATTGCTCCAAATGATCGCAATTGAGGAGAGACCCGGCGACCTCGCTCGCCAAGATAGGGTTTGGCAGGCACAAAGACGAGCAGTAGAAACTCTCTTAGCGTGCGAGCGGTTATCATCTTGCTTAAATGTAAGCCCGTTGTAGCATGTCATGGAGGACAACAACACCGGGTGTAGTATATCGTCGACATACCGCAGTACTGTAAGTGTGATGCTGATGACAACCAAAGTGGTCTTCCTATAAGAAGAAATGGTTTTCAGGCCATATTGTGGGTGGCAGTCAGGTTCGTATTCTACAGCTGTCCTAGGCGTCCCCAGGCACGTCTCCACTGGCCATTGGGACTCAGTTCGAAGCGAGACTCATCACTGACGACGATTCTTCTGCATTGAATGAAATTCCGGCTGAAGGTGAGCCTGTAGGCGCTCCAGACAGTGGTGCGATACGATCCTGACCGTTGCCCGCCAAACGGCCTGACAACCAGAAGCAGTGGTCTAGAGGGCCACCTTTCTTACAGCACGCCCCCTCTGGTTTTCATCCGCAGCAACCTTACAGTACAGAAAATGTCTACGGTAATCTACGTCCCATGCATGACAGCCCATTCTGGGCTTATATTTCAGCGATATAATGCCCTCCCTTACACGGCGAAAGGTTCTGCTGCTGGTCTGCGTGTTTTCCAAACCCTGCCTCGGCCATCAAGGTTAACGGATCTCTCCCCAATTGAGAACGTTTCGAGCAAAATGGGCAGGAGCCTCCAAACAGCTCGGTATTTTGGCGTTCTAATGTGCCAATTGGAAAGAAGTTTGCACGATATTCCTCAGTATAACATACAACAACTCTGTCAATGAATACCAACCAGAATAAGTGCTTTCATGAAGGTCAGAGGCGGAAAAACGCGTTACTGACTTGATCAATTTCTTAAGCTCTTTCTTTTGAATAAATCATCTAATTTTTCTGAAATTGTAGCTATTTGTTTATCTGTACACATACATCACATCTTCCGATTTGCGTCTCATTCGGATAATTCCTAGAAGTTCTTAGCAAACTGACTTCCTTTTTGTACTTTCATTTTGTTGTATACGCTGTATAATTAGTTTAAGTTATACTTATTACATGCTAAGATATATAACTCTTTTTTCGAGCTTATCATAATTTTCCGTAATTTAAGTTTAATTTACCGTAATTTATAATTTAGAGACTGGTATCAGCTTGTTCGCCATCGTATGTAACACAGACCAACTATTAACAGTAGAAACCTCACGTTCGTACAAATACTAAACAGGGAATGGATAGTATCACGTCCCATACTCGATCTACCAGATCTTTGATGTAATTAATCCTGTTGTAAACACGCATTTTTAGCAATACCCACAACCAGAATCACTAGGTGTGAAGTCCGTTGATGGTGGAGGGTAGCGTAATAGTCCACCATGACCGATCAATGTACTGGGAAATTTTTGATCAAGATATTCTTGAAATGTGAGCCGGCCGCGGTGGTCTCGCGGTTCTAGGCCCGCACTCCGGAACCGTGCGGCTGCTACGGTCGCAGGTTCGAATCCTGCCTCGGGCATGGATGTGTGTGATGTCCTTAGGTTAGTTAGGTTTAAGTAGTTCTAAGTTCTAGGGGACTAATGACCACAGCAGTTGAGTCCCATAGTGCTCAGAGCCATTTGAACCATTTGTCTTTTTGGCGTAAGAAAGTTATCCATCGGATCCGTAGCAGAATTTAATCAACATCTGATCAAATGTATCTGCACATCAATATGTAATGCACAATACATCAGAGCGGCGGACTCGCCAGTATAAAAAGATTTGGGTTGTATTGTTTAATCACTGGAGTTTGAGTAACAGCAGAATGAAGTGGTAAAGTGACCTGAGTGACATGGATTGTCGTCCATTACTGAAGATATCATTTTCGGTCCCTTAGCAACACACTGGATGTCACTCCAGTAACAGATGCACCAGAAGTATTTCAACCATCCTAAACTTGTCAACGTCGTCTGTTGGTGATGCGACTGTGAAGTGAAAACGTGAAGGAACATGGACAGCTTATGCAAGACCAGATCTCACACAATTAAGGAAAGGGACCGTCGAGCATACACGTTGTGCTGTCGTGAGCATCAACGGAAAGAGGAAGGAATCAGTGAAACTACCACAACGCGCTAACTGTTTGGACGTCCACGAACGTGAGGTTCGGAGGTTTCTCTGCTCAGAAAATCCGGATGCATGGTGATCTATCGCATCTCTGCCAAAACAGCGCTATGCTGGTGAAGTCATAAATGTTTTGGAGAGAACCGGTCGTCGTACCTGTTCAACATTGATCTCCGGAGCAGATCACCCTTTGTGTTATCAGGTAGACCCAACTACATCGTCAGTTACAATTGCAGTGGGCATGGGACCATCAAGATTCGACCGTCGATCAATGGGAACGTCTCTGCTCTTTGGGCGAATTACATGTTTACTGCACTAGATCGATTGTCGTCTCCAGAAACGCCGTCATCGAGATGAACGGCGGCTCGAAACATTCAGCGCGCTACAGTCGCAGGCTGATGGGAACATGTGAGACATTCCCTGCCGTCGCATGAGATTTGTGGTAGTACTCGAAGACACGTTGACGTTGAGAACCATCTGCATCCCTTAATGATTGATGTCTTCCCCGATGGCGATGTTATCTTTCAGCCGTATAACTGATTGTGTCTCGGAGCCAAACCCGTGATACAGCGGTTTCTAGGAACGCTATAGTGAACTCAGTTGATGTCTCGGGGACCACATTCGCCCGATGTAAATCCCACACAACCCATTTGATTGGTAAAATATAATATTGTGTTTCAGAAAAGTATTGGAACACACGATAAATTCTGACCCTACCACTAATGTCAGATAATATACTAAGGGAATCAAAGCTAAATATATAGCGTTTGTAGTCTTGTAGATTTGACAGCGTCGACTCGAAAACACTGTTTGAAATTCTGAAGGTAGCAGGGGTAAATTACAGGGAGCGAAATGCTGTTTACAACAAATACAAGATCCATCAGTTAAAAGAGTCGAACGGCTGGAAAGGAAAGCAATGTTTGGGAATGGAATGAGACGGGCTTATAGCCAGTCCGCAATGTTGATCAATATGTGCAGTGAGCAAGCAGAAAAGTAAAACAAAGAAAGATTTAGAGTAGTAATTAAATTGCAGGAAGAAGAAAAAAACTTTGTCTTTTGCCGATGACATTGTAATTCATTGCAGCGAAAGACATTGAAGAGCAGTTGAACAGAATGGATAGTGTCTAGAAAGGAAGATACATGATGAACATCAACAAAAGCAAAACAAGGATAACAGAAAGTCGCTAAATTAAATCAAGTGATGGTGAGGCAATTAGATTAGGAATTGAGCTTGTGTGAAATGTAATATTCAGATTGGCTTCAAATTGGTTCAAATGTCTTTGAGCACTATAGGACTTAACATGTGAGGTCATCAGTCTCCTCGAACTTAGAACCACCCAAACGTAACTAACCTAAGGACATTACACACCAGCATGCCCAAGGTAGGATTCGAACCTGCGACCGTATCAGTCGCGCGGTCCCGGATTGAAGCGCCTAGAACCGCTTGGCCAAAACGGCCGGCAAATTTGCTTCACGATTAGGCTTACCTGAATACAAGCCATCCATGTCCTGAAGAGGGGAAGCAGCCTTTTCAGTAGTTGCAGGGGCAACAGTCTGGATGATTGACTGATCTGGCCTTGTAACAATAACCAAAACGGCCTTGCTGTGCTGGTACTGCGAACGGCTGAAAGCAAGGGGAAACTATGGCCGTAATATTTCCCGAGGGCATGCAGCTTTTCTGTATGATTAAATGATGATGGCGTCCTCTTGGGTAAAATATTCCGGAGGTAAAATAGTCCCCATTCGGATCAATGGGCGAGGACTACTCAAGAGGATGTCGTTATCAGGAGAAAGGAAACTGGCGTTCTACGGATCGGAGCGCTGAATTTCAGATCCCTTAATCGGGCAGGTAGGTTAGAAAATTTAAAAAGGGAAATGGATAGGTTAAAGTTAGATATTGTGGGAATTAGTGAAGTTCGATGGCAGGAGGAACAAGACTTTTGGTCAGGTGACTACAGGGTTATAAACACAAAATCAAATAGGGGTAACGCAGGAGTAGATTTAATAATGAATAGGAAAATAGGAATGCGGGTAAGTACTACAAACAGCATAGTGAACGCATTATTGTGGCCAAGATAGATACGAAGCCCAAACCTACTACAATAGTACAAGTTTATATGCCAACTAGCTCTGCAGATGACGAACAAATTGAAGAAATGTATGAACAAATAAAAGAAATTATTCAGATAGTGAAGGGTGACGAAAATTTAGTAGTCATGGGTGACAGGAATTCGGTAGTAGGAAAAGGGAGAGAAGGAAACGTAGTAGGGGAATATGGACTGGGGCAAAGAAATGAAAGAGGAAGCCGCCTGGTAGAATTTTGCACAGAGCACAACTTAATCATAGCTAACACTTGGTTCAAGGACCATAAAAGAAGGCTGTATACATGGAAGAAGCCTAGAGATACTGACAGGTTTCAGATAGATTATATAATGGTAAGACAGAGATTTAGGAACCAGGTTTTAAATAGTAAGACATTTCCAGGGGCAGATGTTGACTCTGACCACAATCTATTGGTTATAACCTGTATATTAAAATTAAAGAAACTGCAAAAACGTGGGAATTTAAGGAGATGGGACCTATATAAACTAGAAGAACCAGAAGGTGTACAGAGTTTCAGGGAGAGCATAAGGGAGCAATTGACAGGAATGGGGGAAAGAAATATGGTAGAAGAAGAATGGGTAGCTTTGAGGGATGAAGTAGTGAAGGCAGCAGAGGATCAAGTAGGTAAAAAGGCTAGTAGAAATCCTTGGGTAACAGAGGAAATATTGAATTTAAATGATGAAAGGAGAAAATATAAATGAAGCAGGCAAAAAGGAATACAGACGTGCAAAATGGCTAAGCAGGGATGGCTAGAGGACAAATGTAGGGATGTAGAGGCTTATCTCACTAGGGGTAAGATAGATACTGGCTACAGGAAAATTAAAGAGACCTTTGGAGATAAGAGAACCACTTGTATGAACATCAAGAGCTCAGATGCAAACCCAGTTCTAAGCAAAGAAGGGAAAGCAGAAAGGTGGAAGGAATATATAGAGGGTCTATACAGGGGCGATGTACTTGAGGACATTATTATGGAAATGGAAGAGGACGTAGATTAAGATGAAATGGGAGATACGATACTGTGTGAAGAGTTTGACAGAGCACTGAAAGACCTGAGTCGAAACAAGGCCCCCGGAGTAGACAACATTCCATTGGAACTACTGACGGCCTTGGGAGAGACAGTCCTGACAAAACTCTACCATCTGGTGAGCAAGATGTATGAGACAAGCGAAATACCCTCAGACTTCAAGAAGAATATAATAATTTCAATCCCAAAGAAAGCAGGTGTTGAAAGATGTGAAATTACCGAACTATCACTTTAATAAGTCACAGCTGCAAAATACTAACGCGAATTCTTTACAGACGAATGGAAAAACTAGTAGAAGCCGCTCTCGGGGAAGATCAGTTTGGATTCCGTAGAAATGTTGGAACACGTGAGGCAATACTGTCCCTACGACTTATCTTAGAAGCTAGATTAAGGAAGGGCAAACCTACGTTTCTAAGATTTGTTGACTTAGAGAAAGCTTTTGGCAAGGTTGATTGGAATACTCTCTTTCAAATTCTGAAGGTAACAGAGGTAAAATACAGGGAGCGAAAGGCTATTTACAATTTCTACAGAAACCAGATGACAGTTATAAGAGTCGAGGGACATGAAAGGGAAGCAGTGGTTGGGAAGGGAGTGAGACAGGGTTGTAGTCTCTCCCCGATGTTATTCAATCTGTATATTGAGCAAGCAGTGAAGGAAACAAAAGAGAAATTCGGAGTAGGTATTAAAATCCATGGAGAAGAAATAAAAATGTTGAGGTTCGTTGATAACATCGTAATTCTGTCAGATAAGCAAAGGACTTGGAAGAGCAGTTGAACGGAATGGATAGTGTCTTGAAAAGAGGATATAAGATGAACATCAACAAAAGTAAAACGAGGATAACGGAATGTAGTGGAATAAAGTCGGGTGGTGCTGAGGGAATTAGATTATGAAATGAGACACTTAAAGTAGTAAAGGAGTTTTGCTATTTGGGGAGCAAAATAACTGATGATGGTCGAAGTAGAGAGGATATAAAATGTAGACTGGCAATGGCAAGTGAGCATCGAGTATAGATTTAACTTTCAGGAAGACATTTCTGAAAGTATTTGTATGGAGTGTAGCCATGTATGGAAGTGAAACATGGACGATAACTAGTTTGGACAAGAAGAGAAAAGAAGCTTTTGAAATGTGGTGCTATAGAAGAATGCTGAAGATTAGATGGGTAGATCACATAACTAATGAGGAAGTACTGAATAGGATTGGGGAGAAGAGAAGTTTGTGGCACAACTTGACCAGATGAAGGAATCGGTTGGTAGGACACGTTCGGAGGCATCAAGGGATCACAAATTTAGTATTAGAGGGCAGCGTGGAGGGTAGAAATCGTAGAGGGAAACCAAGAGATGACTACACTAAGCAGATTCAGAAGGATGTAGGTTGCAGTAGGTACTGGGAGATGAAGAAGCTTGCACAAGATAGAGTAGCATGGAGAGCTGCATCAAACCAGTCTCAGGACTGAAGACCACAACAACAACACACCAATCTACCTACTATCTATCTACATCCGTACTCCGCAAGCCACCTGACGGTGTGTGGCGGAGGGTACCCTGAGTACCTCTATCGGTTCTCCCTTCTATTCCAGTCTCGTATTGTACGTGGAAAGAAGGATTGTCGGTATGCTTCTGTGTGGGCTCTAATCTCTCTGATTTTATCCTCATGGTCTCTTCGCGAGATATACGTAGGAGGGAGCAATATACTGCTTGACTCTTCGGTGAAGGTATGTTCTCGAAACTTCAACAAAAGCCCGTACCGAGCTACTGAGCGTCTCTCCTGCAGAGTCTTCCACTGGAGTTTATCTATCATCTCCGTAACGCTTTCGCAATTACTAAATGATCCTGTAACGAAGCGCGCTGCTCTCCGTTGGATCTTCTCTATCTCTTCTATCAACCCTACCTGGTGCGGATCCCACACTGCTGAGCAGTATTCAAGCATTGGGCGAACAAGCGTACTGTAACCTACTTCCTTTGTTGTCGGATTGCATTTCCTTAGGATTCTTCCAATGAATCTCAGTCTGGCATCTGCTTTCCAAGAAGGAATGCAGATGATAAACGGGCATTCATTGGAGAAATATGTTATACTAGAACTGACATGTGATTACATTTTCATGCAGTTTGGGTGCATAGATCCTGAGAAATCAGTACCCAGAACAACCACCTCTGGCGGTAATAACTGCCTTGATACGACTGGGAATTGAGTCAAAAAGAGCTTGGATGGCCTGTACAGGTACCGCTGCCCATGAAGCTTTAACAGGATACCACTGTTCATCAAGAGTAGTGACTGGCGCAGTGTGACGAGCCAATTGCTCGGCCACCATTGATCAGACGTTTTCAATTGGTGAGAGATCTGGAGAATGAGCTGGCCAGGGCAGCAGTCGAACATTTTCTGTATCCAGAAAGGCCCGTACAGGACCTGCAACATGTGGTCGTGAATTGTAAGTAGGCTGTTTAGGTTTTCTTATTGGTAACGCCACATAGCGCTCTGTATGAAAAATCACTGGCTGTGCTGTGAGCAGTCTGTGGCTGGTTTCCATTGTTGTCTGCCATTGTAGTGTTGGGCAGCGGCAGCCGGATGCTAACAGCGCGTAGCGTTGCGCAGTTGGAGGTGAGCCTCCAGCAGTGGTGGACGTGGGTAGAGAGATGGCGGAGATTTGAAATTTGTAAGAATTGGTGTCATGAAGTGATATCTATATTATGACTACTAAGGTAAATACATTGTTTGTTCTCTATTAAAATCTTTCATTTGCTAACTATGCCTATCAGTAGTTAGTGCCTTCAGTAATTTGAATCTTTTATTTAGCTGGCAGTAGTGGCGCTGGATGTATTGCAGTAGCTTCAGTAACGAAGATTTTTGTGAGGTAAGTGATTTGTGAAACGTATAGGTTATTGTTAGTCAGGGCCATTCTTTCGTAGGGATTTTTGAAAGTCAGATTCCGTTGCGCTAAAAATATTGTGTGTCAGGTTAAGCACCGTCTTGTACAATTTTTCTAAGGGGACGTTTCATATGTCGACCCTTAGCCGAGGATATCTCACTGGAATCTTCTGATTTTTTTTCTTGTAGTTTGTGTAATTAATGTACATTTTGTTTATTGCTAGGGCGTAATTGTAGAGAGAATCTCCTTTGTAGTTGTAGTCATTCATTGTTGTACAGTTCAATAGTTGTGGCATGCATGTAGAGTTGCACCAAGTATTTCGCAGCTTCGCTTGCAATTAACTAGATATTGTTTTCAGTGCAACGTTAATGTGCTCTCTTCTTTTTGCTCTTCAAATTGTGCTTTTCTGTGTTTTCGTGTGAAATATTGTGACAATAATGGCGTGTGAAAAACGTAATACTAGGCTCCAAAGTAAACTGAGAAATGACAGTGAAGACGAAAGCAGTGTGTTAGCGCCACCGTGTAATGAATTAACTAATGTTCAAAGTAGTAATTTGGTAATTGTACATAGGGAAATGGAGCGGGCTGCAAATAATGGTGTAGGCAGTGAAACAATTAGTGAACAGGGAAGCATTATCGATCGATCGGTCGGCAACAGCTCGCCTCAGGATTCCGAAATGGCAGGACACATTCTTGCAAATACTGTAGATTCAGGTTTTGCGTCCTCACCGTTTTCTCAAATAAGTCAAGACACATTTTCTGTTTTTTAAACTGCGAATATTGCCGGTTCAAATGCATTGCCGAATGGCACTGAGGAACATGTTTCAGACACCAGTGCACCGTTATTACAGTTAATGCAACAAATGGGACAAAAGCTTCAAAAGTTAGACACAATGGACAAAATCTTCAAAAGTTAGACACAATGGAACAAAATCAGAGACAAACACAGCAACAGTTGGACACAATGGAACATAATCTTCAAAAGTTAGACACAATGGAACAAAATCAGAGACAAACACAGCAAGAGTTGGACACAATGGAACATAATCTTCGGAAGTTAGACACCACAATTGAACAAACACGTGAAGACTTAACTACTGAGTTACATAACATTGAATCGAAATGTCAAAAAATCTGTAATGACGTAAAAACACAAATTTGTGAGCATTTTCAACCTATTTTTTCGCGGCATGTAAACGCATTATTGTTCGTGAAAATCACGACACCTTGCAAGCTAAAATGGCCTCAGTTGCATCCACCGATTCGGTTACGCAACTTGCAAGAACTCAGGAAAACTTAAAGGACACAGTAGATTCGATTTCAACACAAATGGACACTCTGAAACTTGGTTCAGAAAAACACACTGAGGAAACGTGTTCACTATCGGAGAAAGTAGCCGAACTTTCGGATCAGTTCACTAATTTATCTACGAAGGTGGATGATAATCTGAATGACACAAAACCGGTAGTCTTTAATGACACAGAAGAGTGCGAACAAATTAGGAAGTTCAAACAAAGTCTGAATCAAATTAGTACGCAACACCAAAGAGAAATCCTGGAAGTACAAGATCAGCTGACACAGGTAATACAACAAATACGTATTTCAGAGGACACTCGCGCTCCAATACGGGAAGAGGGCCACAGAAATACGGAACAGCCACAAAATAATAACACAGGGCACTTAGGAAATTATGAAATAAATTGGCATGGTACACCGAATTTTGAGATGAAACCGCCGAAACGACGTAACAACGACCGACATGCGACTCGCCGACATGATGATTTTGACTATAAGCTGTTCATTAGTACACGTAATTTAAAACATTTAAGAATTCTGGCAACGACATTCATCCACAAGCGTGGCTTCATCAATTCTCTCATTGTTTTCCTCCCAACTGGTCATTAGAACACAGATTAGAATTTATGTGTGGCTACTTGGAGAATGAACCAGCTGTAAGAATGCAATCGATCATTCACGATTGTCACAGTGAAGGAGAATTTTATCATGCTTTCCTCTCAGCATATTGGTCTCAAGCTACACAAGACCGAGTAAAACATAGCATAATGATGACGAAACACTTTGAACAATCTGAATTATCCAGTCTTGTCGAATATTTTGAAGATATGTTGCATAAGAACCAATATCTTTCAAACCCATATAGCCCTTAAGAACTCATCCGCATTTGCATAATGAAATTGCCTGAACATTTAAGGAATATTATTTTGGCAGGGCGTTGCAAAGACGACATTGAAGCTTTTCAGGGACTGTTACAAGAACTGGAAATTGACACTGACAATCGCGGAACGCGAAAACAGGAGAACAACAATTACAGGTCACACCTGCCACAATTCCGCGATAACAGAAATAATACACGACAAGGCTATTCGTACAACGTAAATCGTGACCAAAACAGACACCACACGTATGACAACCGTTGGCAGAGTAGTAATTATTACAGGGAAAGATCACCTCTCCGCGGTAATGACTATCACAGAGACAATCAGAGAAACAGACAATATGGAAACCAAAATAATTATTATCAAGGGAGACGGAATAACTTAAGACGCAACGGTCCAGGGTGCAGTTACGATTCAGGGAGAAATTCTCCACCACGTGACCGACAAGAAAGAAACTATGGAATCTACCGACATGACAACACATGATATGATCGTAACTACAGACCTGAATTGCAGCAGCACTGGCGGGATTCAAACAGAGCAGGGCCCTCTCGACAAGGTGAATCTGTAGAAGTTAGGTCTCCAAATCCCAATAACGACGCGCGCCAACAAAGAAACAGACAGTGACTCGCACCGCAGGCAGCCGCGTGCGCCGGATGGCTCAGAGAAAAATAACATAAGCTAACCTTGAGCAAAATTCCAGTGTTCCTTACCGACGTAATCACATGATAATTGCTTTTCAGTTTGACAGTCTGCGTACTAGGAAGAGTAGAGGTTTGCACCATATTTCACATGTAAAACCATTTATTGTGAGATAATCTGCTTTTTAACTTAGTCTTTGCCACAAAATTTTTTCACTTCACGCTACTAGTACAATTTGTCACACTGAGAAACTGTTAACATGCAACAATGTTTTGAAGTTAACTATCCAGTCTAGAGCCTAGGGAACATTTTTAAACAGAAATTACGAATGCATTGCTATAGTATTTGGTTTATTTGACAGCTGCTCGATTTTATCACGACTCTACTAATGTGTGACACAATTTACATTGTGCTTATGCGGTGTATCTGTTTTATATCTGCACAGTTTTTCTGTATTATTCTGGAAAGTAAAACATGTTTTAGTAGTAACTTTTGTGGTATAGCTACAATGAGACAGCCTTTATCGTAGCACAACAATACGTTACATTATAGTACTTTCTTGATCACGGTAAGGTACCTAATAACTACGATATCTATAGGGAAAACATTTCACTTTCGTTTATGATGAGGTAAGTACATTGACTTCAGCAGAACTTTGCTTAGAGAGGACGATAACTACGACAGTTCCACAGAATTATCTTACAGCAAAACGCACATTTAGCATTACAGGGCAAGCATTTGAGTGATTAATTTGGTACTTAAACCATTTATTTATCAAGATTGTTGAATTAAAAAGAAACTTTTTCGTGATACATTTCATTCCATTGCTGTAATCTGTAACACCTGAGAGTATAATTACATTAATCCTCAGGGGGGTACATGCTTACTTTGTGTACCATGTGTTTGGCAAGCACAAGGAGCCCTAGCTAATATGGTATTTGTTTATACAACTTTACACATCGGTACCATATTTCTCTAACACATAAATTACACAGCTATCTGATCATTTAACTGAGAGAGACAAACATTTACTTTTCTACATCAGTGACAGATGTTTACGTAATTACACCATTGGATAACTTCACACTTACGAAGTTGTATTTTGTCTGTACTTTGTGAACTGTTCGTATTTTTTCAGAACCATTGTGATACTATAGGAGCTTTGAATGACATATTTGGTATGAGATTATGATTTTTAAAGTACGTTTGAGGCAGATGACACTTGACATGAGCAGAGATTTTTTTTTGAGGTTTTGAAATTATTGGAGGAAGCTACAACGGTTTTGAGATTTGACTTAGGTGTTATGATGTTATTATTACGATGACTATGTGTATTATGCTGTTGTGGTATGTTTATGGTCAATAAGCTGATGCTATGTGAGGAATTTGATTATGCTATGTACTTCTTATGATTAAATATTGAAGAAGTGTCGACCAATAAGGTAAGAAATAATGAGTAGAGGTTAGAGACTCTGGTTTGTGAAAAAGGTTGTTGGAAACCAAGAATCTTACTTTAATAGTTATGAAATGTATGTAAATGCGTGAATGTATTACAATGCCGATGAAAATTTTTTTAACACTATTATATTTAAAGGATTTTGTTTCTACAGATTTGTAACGCAAATTCTTGACCTGTGAATTTTTTTTTATATGAGACTGCCACTGTAGCGGAAACTGGTGTCGTAAATATTTCGGTAAGAAAGTTAAGTGACCACCTGCACGTAATGCGTCGTGGGCGCCCAGCTGGGCGACAGCCACCAGGAAACAAGCCATTAGTGTGTGCCTTTCAGAGGCACAAGAAAAAAAAAGGGAGGCCATTATCCTCGCTATTGACATTCCTTTGTAGAAAGCATCGCAAAAACGACACGCTCATTACTTGGAAAAGATACTTATTTACTCTGCACACCTGATAATGACAAGCGTCTTTCTATGAGAGTTGAGAGAATTTGTACTAACTTATGAAATGTCTCATGACTATTGAATGATATTTTTATGCTTTGCCTTTCATAGTTGCTTATTTCATTTGATATCTGGTTTCCAGCTGTGTTGCAGCATTGGTATTATAAAATAAAATTAAATGCATTTGCTAATGTGAACACTTTCTGTCAACAGATCTATTAAATAATTATTTTATGATCCACATTCTACGAAAAAGGAGCTCTTGGAATGGAAAGAGCAATAAGAAGCGACTAATAACAGTAACTGTATATATAATTTTCTTTTCAAGTACTTGGTAATTTGTTGTAGCATTAGTTTTTGTGGTGCACCACTTTAATTGCATAGACATTAAGATGTGAATAGACATTGTCCTTATCTGCGTTGTTGTCTTTAGTGTAACATTTTTTCTGATTGAGCTTTGTCATGTTTAGGTATAAGTTATAGCATTTGTTGCGGCTGTTTGCCATTCATAGTGCTACTGAATGTCACTTTGTATTACTAGGTTAAGCCAATTTTTTTACTGATTTATTTTTCTTCTTTGCTGCGCATTGCCTTATATTAGTTGTAATATTGCTGCCTTTTTTTTGCCAATTTCCATTTTTTAACATTGCTGTTTGTGTAAATTGTTTTGTGCTGCTGCATTGCCTCATCCCTTAGTTAAGCATCTGAGCTCAGTAGATTTAAGTTAGCTTAAGAGGGGGTAGCCTATATAAGAGAATGATTTGCGATGGATTGGAAGAAATGCATTGAGAATTTATACGAAAAAAGTACAGAAATCAGGTATAGATAGGACTTTTTGGAAATAATGAAGAACGAAGGGAGATCTCCGAGAAGTAAAGAAAGTTTTATTTGCAAAATACTGCAGTAAAACAAACCCTGTCCTTTCCTTGTGTTATCCCACTATGTGTTTGTGTACCCTTGTGTATTTATGTTCTTCCTGTCTTTATATGTTTATCTGATAAGACTTATGTTGCAGAATTTTTCTAATACTAAGCTACATTCATTATGATGAGGAATACTGTTATCCTCAAATATAATTTGCATTAATAACATGTTATTTACTTTGTAAAGATGTTTACACATTATTTATTCTGTTTTGTTCTAATGCTCATGTGTGAAGTTGATGTTTCAAAAGTTATTCTGATCTTTTATGTATGTACTTATAATTTTTGTAACACTGATGTATTTGCTATTTCGATTCTTTTGTAAAGCCTGTACTACTACAAATGTTATCTGTATTGTTATGTTCTTTAAAGATGTATTTTGTAAATTTGCTATTGTATTCTTATGTTATAAAATTGTAATTGACACCAGTTCATCGAATTAAGTAACTTGTAAATTACATTTCACTGCACACGTTTCTGTTGGTCATAGTATATGGATAATAAGTGAGAAGTAGGGACTGATAGTATTTGCACGTGTGTTAATAACTCATTAAGGGACTGGATAACAGCATTTCTGGTTCTAAGGACATTTCAAAAACAATTTTTCTGAGTGCACAAGTGGTGGTTATGGACTTGCTATATTATATGCAAGACTCTTCAATGGTGATTGTGCTCCTGCACAGTCAAACAGATGGCTGCTGGCCATCTCTACAAGGACTACAGTGAGTCTACACCTTTGATGACCCACCAATACCATTATTTCTACAAGGACTGCAGTGGGTCTGCAGCTCTGGTGGCCCACCAATAGTAATCTCTACCAGGACTACAGTGGGTCTGCTCTGTGATGACCTACCTACCGATAGTCTTCAACGTTGACTGAGTCTGCTGTGGTCCATTGCCTGTCTGCATGTCAAGAGCCAGCACTGTCTGTCCGTTGGAAGGAGAACACTACTTCTTCAAGACTGCTTAGAAATCCACTACTTCCAAGTGCATTTTCTTTTACTACTCAGACTTTGAGAAAAACACTGCAATTTTACTTTGATGAATGATCAGGACTGTGTATATGGACTGTGAGAAAATTTTAGCTTTTGACCAAAATTGTATCGATAAGTGTGTGCATTTCATTTCTTTGTCATTGTAATTATGAAAAAATTTTTCAAATCTGTAATGGCCACTGCGCAAAACAATTTGTAAAATTTTTTTGTGGGGAGCATGGGGGCTATGTAAGTAGGCTGTTTAGGTTTTCTTATTGGTAACGCCACATAGCGCTCTGTATAAAAATCACTGGCAGTGCTGTGAGCAGTCTGTGGCTGGTTTCCATTGTTGTCTGCCATTGTAGTGTTGGGCAGCGGCAGCTGGATGCTAACAGCGCGTAGCGTTGTGCAGTTGGAGGTGAGCCGCCAGCAGTGTTGGACGTGGGGAGAGAGATGGCAGAGTTTTGAAATTTGTAAGAATTGGTGTCACGAACTGATTATTTATATATATATATATATATATATATATATATATATATATATATATATATATATATATATATATATATATATATATATTATGACTATTAAGGTAAATACATTGTTTGTTCTGTATTAAAATCTTTCATTTGCTAACTATGCCTATCAGTAGTTAGTGCCTTCAGTAGTTTGAATCTTTTATATAGCTGGCAGTAGTGGCGCTGGCTGTATTGCAGTAGCTTGAGTAACGAAGATTTTTGTGAGGTGATTTGTGAAACGTTTCGGTTATTGTTAGTCAGGGCCATTCTTTCGTAGGGATTTTTGAAAGTCAGATTCCGTTGCGCTAAAATATTGTGTGTCAGTTTAAGGACAGTCGTGTATAATTGTTCAAAGAGGACGTTTTACAAGCACACTCTTGTATAAATTTTTCGAAGGGGACGTTCCAGCATTATCCTGCTGAAATGTAGGGTTTCGCAGGGATCGATTGATGCGTAGAGCCACGGGTCGTAACACGTCTGAAATGTAACGTCCACTGTTCAAAGTGCCATCAACGCGAACAAGATGTGACCGAGACGTGTAACGAATGGCACCCCATACCACGACGCCGGGTGATACGATAGTACGGCGGTGACGAATACACGCTTCCAAAGTGCGTTCACCGCGATGTCGCCAAACACGGATACGACCATCATGATGCTGTAAACAGAACCTGGATTCATCCGAAAAAATGTTTTGCCATTCGTGCACCCAGCTTCGTCTTTAAGTACACCATCGCAGGCGATCCTGTCTGTGATGCAGCGTCAAGGGTAACCGCAGCCATGGTCTCCGAGCTGATAGCCCATGGTGCTGCAAACGTCGTCGAACTGTTCGTGCAGATGGTTGTTGTCTCGCAAAGACCCCATCTGTTGACTCAGGGATCGAGACGTGGCTGCACGATACGTTACAGCCAGCCACGCGGATAGAATGCCTCAACTGCTATTTGATATCCAGCACGGCGTTCCGTATTATCCTTCTGATCCCACAGATTCCATATTCTGCCAGCAGCCATTGGATCTCGAACGACGCGAGCAGCAATGTCACGATATGATAAACCGTTATCACGATAGTCTACAGTCCGACCTTTATCAAAGTCGGAAACCTGATGGTACGCATTTCTCCTCCTTACACGAGGCATCACAACAAAGTTTCACCAGGCAACTCCGGTCAACTGCTGTTTGTGTATGAGAAATCGGTTGTAAATTTTCCTTATGTCACGAAGTTGTAGGTGTCGCCACCGGCGCCAACCATGTGTGAATGCCCTGAAACGCCAAGTCATTTGCATATCATAGAATCTTCTTCCTGTCGGTTAAATTTCTTGTCTATAGCACGTCATCTTCGTGGTGTAGCAATTGTAATTGCCAGTAGTGTATATCAATGAGTGTGAGGAGGCTTGTGAATAAGTGTGTAAGTCTATCTCCATCATTGTCACATTGGCACCAAGTCAGCCTACTCCAACAAGGATATATGGCTTGAAACAAAACAATTGATCATCATGCAAAAAAAGGGGGTGGGGAAATAGTGCTCACTAGTCAAAAACAATGTCTTTGTAGTACTTTTGCTGTATATTACTCTCAGTAAAACTACATCGGGGTCCAGTCTGAAAATAATGAGGTAATGGTACACGGAATTTTATTTTCAGACTGTCTCGTAATCTGTTTTATATTATACGAGTAAATTGCAGATCCCAATAGTTAGTCAGATCAAATCAGTCACATGCATGAGAACTGTAAGGACAATTCAATACTTGCAATGACTGCATTTTTAATTATTTCTGTATATTTATTCCAATTGGAAGCAGGTCTCGTAATTACGGCTCCCTTATGCTTTTATTCGCTCATGGAAGGGAATATTCAGTTACGGGAACAGAACTGTCAGAGAACAGGGAAGGACAGTCTGCTGTCTCAGGACAGCATGGGTGCTGAGTGAGGACGGGCAGCTCCCTATAAAACTGCATTGTTCGAGAAGCGAAAGGAATTCTCTTTAGATAAGGTAATAATTTGAAAGGCAGGAAAGAACATAAGGCTACAAAGCGTGAGAGGGGCCATTAAGACTGACAGAGGCAGATGGAATGTTTGTTCAGATTTTCGTAAGGGGTTATCTGGTTGGCTTATGTTAATTATTTTAGTATTGGGGGTGATTTGCCCTGAGTGCGTACATTCGAGTCCTCTGGTTGGCAGTGGCTGAGAGTCTTTCATGTAGTGGCAAGGCTTTTCTATATTCTTCCCAGTGCCAAGAGTGAAATATACCGTATTGGTGAACCACAACAAAATCTGTAGGAGCAAAAAATTGTTACGATTGTTTGTGCAATTATCACTAGTCGGAACTCTTACGATCTGCAGTAACTGTACCGGTGGGATTCCGACACAGGGAGAATCAACATGTATAACAGAGAAAAGTTCGAAAACCTTTCCTAGAGGGTTGTCGGAGACTACAACTGATTCAGAGATTAAGGCAGTATGCTGGGTCTTAGAGCTGCAGAACGAAATATCTCCGTCTTATAGCAGAATAGAGAGACCAAGACTCTACTACAACTGCCTTCTGCTCTCACGCGTCTTAAGAGCGGTAAGCGTAGACAGTCGTTATATCCATTGAGACAAAGTAGTATGAAGTCAGTTAAATGGCAGAACAAATTTTTGCAGCCAGCTAGCTGCCCCAATCTGCACATAGGCGAGAGTATTGGTGTTTCTTCATGCTTTCCTGAAACGTTTCTTTGAAACATTTACCTTTTCTGCAGTCATTGGCTGTATTCATGGCACAAGCCGATAGATATCTTTGTTTTATGTACACACCCGCCTGTTCCAAGCGTATAGTTGGTGCTTGCAGTCCATTGCCCAATTGTTAAATTCTTGTAATCTTGAAACAGTGGGCAAATAAATTTTTATGTCTCTTGGCGGTAAAGTAGACTGTTATAGTGGCCATTACATTCCTTTCGTCGTTCGATGGATCCGGTTATTAATATTGCAGCGGGTCAGCTTTTTGTGACACTAATTATTAAGCGTCAGTGATAGAGGACAGTAAACATCATTATTTTGTCAGGAATGGTGGGAGGGAAAACGACCCTTTGTGGGCGGCGGCATGGGTATTTCCCTTGGCTCAGCGGGTGACGTGTGATTGAAATATTGGTGGTTCGACTATCAGTCATTTATTGACACAAAAGGCCCTTTAAACAAACAGAGTAATAGATTGTATTTCGAGTCACACAATTCCTCGCTGTAGCTGTGTGACGCGGGATCATAGCTTGCAGATTCCAGGGACCGCTCATGCGGCGACGGTTCGTTTTGCAGCCCAGCTCCAGGCAGAGTATTCCATTCAGTACCGTGCCTATAACCCACTGCGGTTTGCGGCGCTGTCTTTGCAATTGCTCGTTGCGTTATTAGCAAGCGGTTGTGTCGTGGCAAGGAGTGCTCCATCCTGGAATCGAATCAGCAGCCCTTAGGTTCGGCATCTTCTGGCGAAGTTTATCAACCTCTAGGTCCACAGGTCACCGATTTAGTGAGTCAGCAATCCCTTCGTCTTCACCAACCAACTGGGTAAGTACCACATGAACTTCTTTCTGGTAACATCTAGGAGGCATCTTCTTCTTTGACATACTGGCGCGTTACCGACATGTTCTTCTGTCGAGCAGCGTAGAGACAAAGTCGTTGCGGCGAAGTATAACGTCCATCGACTAACCACCCGTCCGTCCGTCCAGGCGATGTTTTCCTCGTCTCTTCTTTCTCCCCGCAAAGGGCCACTTCGTGCCCGTTTGTCGGAGGTTTTTATTCGGTGTTTTCTTCAATGTCGCGAAGTTTCTAGAACGGCAACTAACTCTTCGTTCTTTTATCAATGCTTCTCACGTTGAAGAGAAATGTGTCCAATGTCAACTCAAGTCCCGGCTTTCCTTGTTTTACCTCTATGCTGTGTGGTCGGGTATTGCCCTGTCGTCTTCCTCCGCATCGTCAGAAATGTCGCGGACGTGAGTTCAGTGTGCTGACAGTTCCTCGAGCATTAACCGCTAATGTGTGAACTGCGCTGTTCGTCGTTCTCCTTGGAAGCATTTCCCGTCTGCCCGGTTGTTGATTAGTCGAAGTGCTAACCGCTGCTCTTCAAACTCCACTGGTCATCGGCCTCTTTGTTCGACTGCTCCTGCTCCCAAATATTGTGTCTGAACATGTAAAAGTCTCTAAAATATTCACTTAACCTATAATAAGTGTTTACGTGTTTTTCTGCCGGATCTCTGCATTAACAATCATAAATAACACATAATTATCAAACGCAGCCATAAATAAAACATATTTATTATACACCCTACAATATGTCTGTATGAGGAAATGTCCTGATTTTTTCATCCTTCGTTGGCCTACCCCTAGCAATTTTCACCTGATAAGCCATTATCCTTTGTGCAAACTTGTTTCTTTTAAATTTGTGTTATCCTAAGGCAAGCTTTCCATTTGTGCAGGTCATTATGGATATGGTAAGAAGCATCACAGAGATATAGTAACCAGGTATACCGACAACTCGCTGTTGTTCTTGATGTGGTCTTCAATCAACAAATTGGTCTGATGCAGCTTTTCACACTGCTCTATCCTACATACGTCTCGACATTTCTGAATAGTTACTGCAGCTCACATCCTTTTGAAAATCTTTACTATACTCATCACTTGGTCTCCCTCTGCAGTTTTTATCTTCCCCACCTCGCTCCAGTACCAAATTTGTAACCCATTCATGTCTTAGAATATGGTTTATTAACCGACCCCATTTTCCGTCAAGTTCTATAATAAATCAATTTTTTTCATAATTATATCTACCAAATAAAAAGTACTTCATGCCCTGTAGCATCACCTTTTGTAAGCTTCTATTCTCTTCTTGTTTAAACTGTTAATCATCTATGTATAATATCCATAGAAGGCTACACACCAGACAACTACCTTCAGAGAATTCTTCCAAACATTTAAATCTACACTCCTGGAAATGGAAAAATGAACACATTGACACCGGTGTGTCAGACCCACCATACTTGCTCCGGGCACTGCGAGAGGGCTGTACAAGCAATGATCACACGCACAGCACAGCGGACACACCAGGAACCGCGGTGTTGGCCGTCGAATGGCGCTAGCTGCGCAGCATTTGTGCACCGCCGCCGTCAGTGTCAGCCAGTTTGCCGTGGCATACGGAGCTCCATCGCAGTCTTTAACACTGGTAGCATGCCGCGACAGCGTGGACGTGAACCGTATGTGCAGTTGACGGACTTTGAGCGAGGGCGTATAGTGGGCATGCGGGAGGCCAGGTGGACGTACCGCCGAATTGCTCAACACATGGGGCGTGAGGTCTCCACAGTACATCGATGTTGTCGTCAGTGGTCGGCGGAAGGTGCACGTGCCCGTCGACCTGGGACCGGACCGCAGCGACGCACGGATGAACGCCAAGACCGTAGGATCCTACGCAGTGCCGTAGGGGACCGCACCGCCACTTCCCAGCAAATTAGGGACACTGTTGCTCCTGGGGTATCGGCGAGGACCATTCGCAACCGTCTCCATGAAGCTGGGCTACGGTCCTGCACACCGTTAGGCCGTCTTCCGCTCACGCCCCAACATCGTGCAGCCCGCCTCCAGTGGTGTCGCGCCAGGCGTGAATGGAGGGACGAATGGAGACGTGTCGTCTTCAGCGATGAGAGTCGCTTCTGCCTTGGTGCCAATGATGGTCGTATGCTTGTTGGGCGCCGTGCAGGTGAGCGCCACAATCAGGACTGCATACGACCGAAGCATACAGGGCCAACACCCGGCATCATGGTGTGGGGAGCGATCTCCTAAACTGGCCGTACACCTCTGGTGATCGTCGAGGGGACACTGAATAGTGCACGGTACATCCAAACCGTCATCGAACCCATCGTTCTACCATTCCTAGACCGGCAAGGGAACTTGCTGTTCCAACAGGACAATGCACGTCCGCATGTATCCCGTGCCACCCAACGTGGTCTAGAAGGTGTAAGTCAACTACCCTGGCCAGCAAGATCTCCGGATCTGTCCCCCATTGAGCATGTTTGGGACTGGATGAAGCGTCGTCTCACGCGGTCTGCACGTCCAGCACGAACGCTGGTCCAACTGAGGCGCCAGGTGGAAATGGCATGGCAAGCCGTTCCACAGGACTACATCCAGCATCTCTACGATAGTCTCCATGGGAGAATAGCAGCGTGCATTGCTGCGAAAGGTGGATATACACTGTACTAGTGCCGACATTATGCATGCTCTGTTGCCTGTGTCTATGCGCCTGTGGTTCTGTCAGTGTGATCATGTGATGCATCTGACCCCAGGAATGTGTTAATAAAGTTTCCCCTTCCTGGGACAATGAATTCACGGTGTTCTTATTTCAATTTCCAGGAGTGTATATTTCACATTAGTAAACATTTCTTTTCATAAATGCTTTTCTTGTCGTTGCCAGTCCATATTGTATATCCTCTCTACCTTGGCAATCATTACTGATTGTACTGCCCCAATATCAAATCCTGTCCACTGATTTTGTGTCTCGTTTCCTAATCTAATTGCCTCAGCGTCACTTAATTTAATTCAGCTACTTTCTATTATGTTGATGTTCATTTCATATCCTCCTTTCAATACACTATCCATTCTTTTCCACTGCTCTTCCATGTCTTTAGCTGCCTCTGATATGATTACATACTTAACGGCAAAAGTCGAAATTTTTATTTATTCTCCCTGAACTTTAATTCCTTCTCCGAATCTTTCTTCCTTTTCCTTTACTGCTTGCTTTCTGTTTTGGTTGTGAACAGCATTTCGCTCCCTTTGCTTTACACCTGCTGCCTTCAAAATTTCAAAGAGTGTTTTCGATTCGACACTGTCAACATCTTCTACAAGTCAACAAACGCTTTATATGTAGGTTTTGGCTTCCCTTAGTATATTATATGACATTAGTGGTAGGGTCAGTATCGCCTGTTGTGTTCCAATATTTCTCTGGATCCCAAAATGATCTTCTCCGAGGTCGGCTTCTATCAGGTTTTCCATTCTTCTGTGAGTAATTTGTGTTAGTGTTTTGCAGCCATGACTCATGAATGTGATATGTCGGAAGTGTTCACACCAGTCAGCATAAACTCTTTTGCATTGGGAATTCTTGCATTCGTCTTGAAGTCAGAGGATATTTCGCCTGTATCACACATGTTGAACACTAGGTGGAATAGCTTTGTCATGGTTGGCTCTCCCAAGAATTTCAGTAGTTCTGACGGAACGTCGTCTACCTTATACTTTGCTCTTTGAGTGCTCAGTCAAATTCTTCTTGCAATATCATATATCCCAATTCCTCTTTTTCTACATCTTGTTTCCTTTCTATAATATAGCTTTTAAATTAATTTCCGTTGTTAGCCCCTTTATACTCTCCATCCACCTTTCTACTTTTCTTTTCACGCTTGGTACTGTTCACCATCTGAGCTGTTTATGTTCATATAGCCGATTCTCCTTTCTTCGAACGCCCCTTTAAGTTTCCTACAAGCGGTATCTATATTTACCATAACGATATATACTTCCATAGGCTCACATTTGTCCTCTACTTTATCTTGCTTAGCCACTTTGCGGTCCTGTTCATCTTATTTTCAGACATTTCCATTCCCTTTCTCCTGCTTCATTTGCTTCTTTTTTTTATCTTCTCATTTCATCAATTCGATTAAATATCTCTTGTGATGTCCAAGGATGTCTACAAGGTCAACTCTTTTTACGTATTTGATGCTCTGCTGACTTCACTATTTCATCTCTCAAAGCTACCATTCGTCGTCTACGGTATTCCTTTTCCCTGTTTCAGCCAATAGTTTTCAAATGGCCCATGTGAAACCTTAATATCCTACCTTTTTGCAATTTCTTATGTTATAATCTAGAGTTCACAAACAGTACAGTGGTATCAGAGTCCACATCTGCTCCTGCAAATGTCTTACAGTTTAAAATCTAGTTCTGAAATCTCTGTCTTACTATTAAATAATCAGTCTGAAACCTTCCAGCGTTCCTAGGTCTCCTTCCGTATACAACCTCCTTTCACGGTTTTTGAGCCAAGTGTTAGGGTAAATAAATAATGCTCTGTGCAAAATTCCACCAGGTAGCTTCCTCTTTAATTCCATTCCCTCTGTGCATATTCAGCTATTGTTTTTCCTTATATCACTGTCTCACTATCAAACTCAGTACACCATCAAATTAAATTCCATCACTATCTGAATAATTTCTTTTATATCGTCACGCATTTTTCAATCTCTTCCTCATCTGCAGAACTAGTTAGGATATAAACTTGTATTAGAGTGGTGGCTGTTGTCTTCATTGGCTATGATAATGTGTATACTAGGATCTTGCTGCCGCTTACCCTGATTACTACGTTCTCATCAACTATTACAGCTTCTCACCACGACGCCTGCTTGTTTTTTTATTTTATTTATAACCTTGTACTCACTTGAGCAGAAGACCTGTTTTCCCCTGCCGCCAAACCTCACTAGTTCCCACTATATCTAACTTCGTCCTTTCAATTTCACTTTTTTAATTTTTTTAACCTGCCTGCCTGTTTAAGGGATCAAATAGTCTACTTTCCGATCCGCAGAGTGCCAGCTGTGTTTTTCCTGATGATGATGTTCTCATGAGTAGTTAGAGTGGTTAGAGCACTGATCTCGCATTTTGAAAAGCACATAAGGCCGTTCAGATTTAGATTTTCTGCAATTTCCCTAAATCACTATAGGCAAATCCCGCCATGGATCCTTTTAAAGGGCATAGCCAGTTTCCTCTACCACTCTTATCGGATCCGAGTTTGTGCTACGTGTCGAAAAGATTTCGTTGTCGATGTGACGTTTAAGTCTAATTTTCCTTGCAAAGAGAGGACTATTTTATCTCTGGAGTATTTGACGCAAAAGATAGTCTTTGCCATATATCGTACTGTATAGCTGCAGACCATTAAGCAAAATTAGGGCTGCAGTTTAACATTGCTTTCACCTGTCCACAGTACCTGCACTGCAATTCTATGTTGTTTGATGTTACAAGGCTAGATCAGTCATCGGTCCAGACTGTCGCCCCTCCAACTACTAAAAATGCTGCTGGCCGTCTTCAGGAACCACACTTGTCTGGCCTCTGAACAGATACCCTTCCAAAGCGGTTGCACCTATATTACAGGTGTCTATCGTCGAGGGACGCAAGCCATTCCAGAACGACAATATGCAAGGTTCTTGACGGGGGATTAACATTATTCATTACAGTACCTGGATTCTTGACGTATTATGATCGCTCACAAGAGCTTGCCCACAGCGCCGAGAACAGAGTGGTCCTCAACCGCGCAACAGTACCGTTCCACTCTTGGCTTACGGAAGCCTGAGGAGGGTGAGGAGGGGTGTGCGGGGAGGGAATGTTACTATTGGAGTGGAAGGGTCATCCTGCACTGTAAGGTACCGAACGATAGATCGTCTCTGAATGTGGCCTGTGTAATCTACTATTCTTTCCCACTAGTTAAGTTGTAAACCTCATTCTGTGTACTACTAACTCTGACTGCCTACTAAAACTGACGCTCACATTAGCCATCCGTGTTCATTTACTGGAAAGGTAGGGAAGGGGTGGGTACTATACAAACACAATAAATGAAAGTGTTAGGTCAAACTTTGGCTAGAGGCTCTTCACACTCATGAGGTAATGAGTGCTATCGACAGGGGATGTCAAATTGATTCCATGTATTTTAGATTTTTAGAAGGCTTTGGGCACTGTTCCTCACAAGCGTGTTCTAACCAAACTGCGTGCCTATGGAGTATTACCTCAGTTTTGCGACTGGATTCGCGATTTGCTGTCAGAAAGGTCTTAGTTCGTAGTATTAAACTGAAAGTAATCGATTAAAAGAGAAATAATATCCAGCGTTCCCCAAGGAAATATTATAGGCCCTCTATTGTTCCTGATCTATATTAACGACACAGGAGACAGTCTGAGTAGCCGTCTTAGATTGTTTGCAGATGATACTATCATTTACCGTCTCTTAAAGTCATCAGATGACCAAAACGAACTGCATAATGATTTAGATAAGATATTTGTATGGTGCGAAAAATGGCAGTTGACCGTGAATAAAGAAGTGTGAAGTTATTCACACGAGTACTAAAAGAATGCGCTAAATTTCGATTACGCGATAGGTCACACAAATCTGAAGGCTCTGAATTCAATTAAGTACTTAGGGATTACAATAATAAATAACCTAAATTGGAAAGATCACAAAGATAATGTTGTGGCTAGAGCAAAACCGAGACTGCGATTCATCGGCAGAAAACGTAGAAGGTGCAACAGGTCTTCTAAAGAGACTGCTTACATCACGTTTCTCCGTCCTATTCTGGAGTATTCCTGTGCGGTTTGGGAGCCGCATCAGATGGGACTGAGGGATGATATCGAAAATGCACAAAGACGGGCAGTTCGTTAGGTATTATCCTGAAATGGGGGAGATAGTTCCACAGACGTGATACTTGAATTGGAGTGGCAATCATTAAAGCAAAGGCGTTTTTCGTTGCGATGGAATCTTCTCAGGAAATTTAAATCATCAGTTTTCTCCTCAGATCGCTAACAAAATCTGTTTTCACCCAACTACACAGGGAGAAATTATCATCACGATAAAATAAGAGATATCAGGGTTGGCACAGAAAAAAATAGCTGCTTATTTTTCTCGCGCGCCGTTCGAGAGTAGAACGGTAGAGAGACAGCTTGAAGCTAGTTCATTGAACCCTCTGATAGGCACTTTATTCTAAGTAGCAGAATAATTACGTAGATGTAGATCTAGAAGATAGAAGTAGTGGGTTAACTAAATAGTGTGTGGTGTCACCTCTGCCCTGTTAGCTCACACGGAAGCCTCACATTTATAATATTTATGGAACTAGTCTGGCCAACCCATTTCTGTTAAAATATTTATTCAGATTTTCGCTTTTCTAGGTTTGTTGCTCTTATTTATCTGTCCATGCCAATTTTTTCCCAGAGTGGGATGCTTATAACATGGCTGTTTTCATCTGTGGATACCGTGTCTGTATTATCGATCATTGCACTGCATATAATCAGAGAGTGTCAATAGCCACGGCACCATGTTCCTGGAATTGACTACGCAGACAACCACACAAGCCGACGGAGCAGCTTCAACAGCAAGCCATTTCCGGGCTCTGATCTACTTCCATGAGGCCATGACGAAGGCATTGGACACTGATCACCCAGCGGTTGGTTTACTGCTATGAAAGAACAGGATGTCGTAACAGGATAAACTGAGGTCAGGATGACAAAATACCACCTCCAAAGGCTAGGATTGCCGTGGAGTGGTGAGCGGGTGTCAGATAGCTCTCCCATTAAATGTCAAACAGGGCAGTGTAACAGGGTAGATCGAGGTCAGGGTGCCAGAATACCACCACCAAAGACGAGGGTTGAAGTGGTGATGGGTGACATCAGAGAAACGGCATTGGGAAAGCAGTAATTTGACGTGTAAAGTACGTCCATCGTCGGGTCGTTGCCCCAAAGAACCAGCGCCCAGTGGCTTTAGCACTCTGGAGAACCTGCATAGAAGAGATAGCTCACAAAGGCAGAGCTGCACAGAACAGAGACAGCCAGCAAGAAGTTTTTCCGCACAATTGATGAAGACTGAACGGTTGCACAGTCCTGGACAAGAGCCAGAGATGCCCAGAGTCGAAGGCCGGATTCAACGGGAGAATGTCCCCCAGTTATTCAGTTATTTCAGTCATTTTTATGTGCACATTCTGAAAAGCAAAGGCACACATTCACCACCAACCCCACCTCTCGGCTGGTTATTTTATTTCTGTTCAGTTTCGAACCTGGTTGGCAAAGGACGCATTACTACAGCTTTGATTTTATTGTAATTGTCTTTTGTTTTGCTAGTATATGTTTTGGTGAATGAATCAGTAAATTTATTGCTAGGCATTGCAATATAGACATATAAAACACCCATTCACATTTTACATCAAAACGTCTTCGCAGGACAATTATATTACTCGAAACATATCTGTTATCTAATGAATATAAACCACAGTAAGCTATGTGCGAGGTATTCCTTGGAAAGGTTAACATGGACTTAATTAGGGAAATACTTTACGAATAATAGCGTAAAGCTAGCAGGAAACAACGAGATAATAACAATATTAGTTTGATGTGAGAATGTTTAGTTTAAGACTCACTGTAACGAGATGAACTTATAGAAGAGCCAAAACAGACTGCAATAGATGCAAACCGTATTGATACAAGAAACATTAAAGAATATCCGATCACAGTCAATAAAAAATTAAAACTCTCTAGGAGAATAAGGTACTGACCAACGTCCATTAATTTTTTATATTTTCTATGACGTAATCACGGGACAATTTCACAATGGCGCATCCCGTAAAGTGCCTATGCGATTTTTTCGTAAGAAAAATAATGAAATACAGGGCGTATGAAAAAGGATCATCCGATTTGTCACGTCTATATTTCTGAAACTAATAAACACATACAATGAATTTAGTTTTCTGATGGACGGGAAACTCTAAAAGTTTTTCTTCATACCCTTTAATAGATTTACAAAATGGCCCCTTGAGATGCACCGCATATGACAATGCGGTATTCAAATTTTTCCCTCACTGCAGCATGTCTTGAGTTACAGCTTCCACAGATGCTGTTATGCAATGTTTCAGTTCATTCACTACTGTCGGTAAAGGAGGCACTTAAACACAGTCTTTCATAAACCCTCACGAGAAATTAATACATACAATCTGGTCCGCTGACATCGGGCGCATATTGGGCTGTCGAGCAGCATGACGAACGGATTTCTGCGGACTGCTTATGAAAACTATGGCTGATGCGTTCGACGTCTGTGCCAGACACTCGGGGATGTCACGGTGATTTGCCTTTACACAAACAACAGGTTTATCGGAATTGTTCATGCCATGCCTAACGCTCTGAGCTGTAGGAGGCTCCATAACATACCTAGTACGAAAGTCCGGTGCACACGTTTTATGACCCGCACTGCGCAAAACCTAGAACACAAAATGCTTTCTGTTGTCCTGACACCATTTCTGCTAGAACTTAAGCGGGCGTACACCGCTGCCAACTAGCGGGAACCATGTCAAACTCGAGAGTTCTCTCTTTCCAACAGTACATTGTTCACGCTCATATCTCAAATAACATAATAGTTATGAATTTTTTTAATCAGATGACCCTTTTTGATACACCCTGTAAAAAAATGTACTTAAGCTAGTGTCTTACGATAACTGGACTCAGATTCTGGAGAACGAAAGCTCAAATCCACGTTCAGTCATCCTCATTTAGATTTTCCATTATTTCTCAAATTCACTTAAGACAGTGGTACTATCAAAAGGCCGTTGCCAGTTTCATTCTCCGTCCTTCCTTAATTCGAGCTTATGTCCTGTCTCTAATGACTTCGTTGTCGACATGGCGTTAAACCCTAACCTTCTTTCTTCCTTTCTAGGAGAGCTATCTGAACTATTTGAGGTCATAAGGGGATTAAGACAAGGATGTGGCCTCTCATTGTTTCCGTATACTTGTGCTCTGGATAGGTAATCCATGGATTACAGAAGGAAATGAATAGATCCAACGCAATCAGATTATGTTATCAATACACTGGGTTTAAAACCTATCGTATCTTTTCTATTGTGTCCCTTTCTCAGATGATCTAATATATTTCACGCAAAGCTGAACGCTTCTTGCAACAAATAGAAGTCTTAAAGGAAAAGGCGGAGCATACAGAGCTAAAAATTTCTTTTGAAAAGCCTAAATACATGAAGACAGACGCAAAAGATTCAGCGATGATAATTAAGACAGTTTATGAGGACACCAAAAGGGCACAGAAACCAAGTAAGAACCCAGGGGAAATTTTCACCTCATAAATAAATGAAAAGGCAGAAGCTGAATGAAGAGAACACAAAATTGGGGACAGCATTCAGATTCTGGAAGACCATATACATATTCACATACCGATTTTAAGACGTGAAACTCATACACTACAGTACCGCAGTTAAAACTGAAATCCGTTTCGTGAAAGAGTACAGGCTATCTCAAAATGCACTTATTAATGTTTATTCTATGTAGGACACACATAATGAATTTAGGAATAGTCTTTCTATCACCACATGCATCTGCGACGTACTGGCTTTTGTTTAGGCTTTTCTGATGTTTTCTCATATGTTTTGTTCTCACGGAACCTTACATATGTTTGCATTGGGGAAGACTGTTTTATCATTACATAATTTCACAGTTCCAAAGCTGTGCTCATAGTAGGGAGCTATTTCGTTTACTAACATTCAGTTAGTTGCACGCCAGGAATATAAGTATTAAAAACTTAATTTCTTCGTCGAATTACTGATTTGACTTCTCCTAGATCGATTCTGTATCGAAGCTGTGATTGTACGTTTGTAATTTTTGCTTTTAGATACGTATTGCATTTGCCTGCACAGTAGCGAAGTGTTGACCCTAGTCTTCTTTGTAATACGTTTTCACATTATAAAGTATTGCTAAATATGAGAATTATTATATTTTCCGGTGTTTGTTCATGATGATTGGTCTGGTTACAGGTGCACCTGGTGTTAGAATTGGGATTGCCGGGTGACCGGTTATAGCAGGGTATATCCTGCGTTTTACGGCCGTATCCGGACGTGACCAGCCTGTCCGGGATTTGTTAGGTTTTGAGGGACGAGCAAAGAACGCACGAGTAAGGGAATTTAGAAGGCAATGATGGGAGCGCCTGGAATAACTATAACGAGGAACAACGAGATGTATTCCATAAGAGTATACAATAGGAGACAGCTAAGACAGGCCACCCGAAAATATATCCGGAACGAATGAGTACGTCAGTGTGTGGTTTTCGCCAGCTTAGCGGACAATATGGCGGATTTCCTGTTGTTTGCAAATAACTTTTTCGTTTACAGTCGCCGAATTACAACACCGTCTTTGTTTTATTTTTTCTTATTTATATTTCCCACTCTTTTCTGTGACATTAGAAAGAAGCTTCTACGAGAAGTCCAGTGAGATAACATATATGGGACTTCATTTAACAGCGTCAACATAACAAGCCCGCACATCGTTGTCCCGCCGTCAGGAGAAGAGGTTCCACAAACGTCTGTCCTGTTATACCACTGTAACCAACAATTAACTCCTGTAAGGTCCGTGAATTTACTATCACGGTTGTCACACCACGAGCTCAAAATGTTGACTTTGAGCATAGCTACATCTGCATCTACATCTACGTCCATACTCCGCAAGCCACCTGACGATGTGTGGCGGAGGGTACCCTGAGTACCTCTATCGGTTCTCCCTTCTATTGTTCGTGGAAAGAAGGATTGTCGGTATGCTTCTGTGTGGGCTCTAATCTCTCTGATTTTATCCTCATGGTCTCTTCGCGAGATATACGTAGGAGGGAGCAATATACTGCTTGTCTCTTCGGTGAAGGTATGTTCTCTAAACTTTAACAAAAGCCCGTACCGAGCTACTGAGCGTCTCTCCTGCAGAGTCTTCCACTGCAGTTTATCTATCATCTCCGTAACGCTTTCGGGATTACTAAATGATCCTGTAACGAAGCGCGCTGCTCTCCGTTGGATCTTCTCTATCTCTTCTATCAACCCTATCTGGTACGGATCCCACACTGCTGAGCAGTATTCAAGCAGTGGGCGAACAAGCGTACTGTAACCTACTTCCTTTGTTTTCGGATTGCATTTCCTTAGGATTCTTCCAATGAACCTGTCTGGCATCTGCTTTACCGGCGATCAACTTAATATGATCATTCCATTTTAAATCACTCCCAATGCGTACTCCCAGATAATTTATCGAATTAACTGCTTCCAGTAGCTGACCTGCTATTTTGTAGCTAAATGATAAGGGATCTATCTTTCTATGTATTCGCAGCACATTACACTTGTCTACATTGAGATTCAATTGCCATTCCCTGCACCATGCGTCAATTCACTGCAGATCCTCCTGCATTTCAGTACTATTTTTCATTGTTGCAACCTCTCGATACACCACAGCATCATCTGCAAAAAGCCTCAGTGAACTTGTCATCCACCTGGTCATTTATGTATATTATGAATAGCAACGGTCCTATGACACTCCCCTCCGGCACACCTGAAATCCCTCTTACTTCGGAAGAATTCTCTCCATTGAGAATGACATGCTGCGTTCTGTTATCTAGGAACTCCTCAATCCAATCACACAATTGGTCTGATAGTCCGTATGCTCTTACTTTGTTCATTAAACGACTGTGGGGAACTGTGTCAAACGCCTTGCGGAAGTCAAGAAACCGGCATCTACCTGTGAACCCGTGTCTATGCCCTCTGAGTCTCGTGGACGAATGCTGATTCCTACAGAGTAGATTTCTAGTCTCCAGAAAAGTCATTGTACTCGAACATAATACGTGTTCCAAAATTCTACAACTGATCGACGTTAGAGATATAGGTCTATAGTTCTATACATCTGTTCGACGTCCCTTCTTGAAAACGGGGATGACCTGTGCCCTTTTCCAATCCTTTGGAACGCTTCGATCTTCTAGAGACCTACGGTACACCGCTGCAGGAAAGGGGGCAAGTTCCATCGCGTACCCTGTGTAAAATCGAACTGGTATCCCATCAGGTCCAGCGGCCTTTCCCCTTTTGAGCGATTTTAATTGTTTCTCTATCCCTCTGTCGTCTATTTCGATATCTACCATTTTGTCATCTGTGCGACAATCTAGAGAAGGAACTACAGTGCAATCTTCCTCTGTGAAACAGCTTTGGAAGAAGACATTTAGTATTTCGGCCTTTAGTCTGTCATCCTCTGTTTCAGTACCATTTTGGTCACAGAGTGTCTGGACATTTTGTTTTGATCCACCTACCGCTTTTACATAGGACCAAAATTTCTTAGGATTTTCTACCAAGTCAGTACATAGAACCTTACTTTCGAATTCATTGAAATCCTCTCGCGTAGCCCTCCTCACACTACGTTACGCTTCGCGTAATTTTTGTTTTTAAGGCTTTGGCTATGTTTATGTTTGCTGTGAAGTACCCTTTGCTTCCGCAGCAGTTTACTAACACGGTTGTTGTACCACGGTGGCTCTTTTCAATCTCTTACGATCTTGCTTGGCACATACTCATCTAACGCATATTGTACGATGGTTTTGAACTTTGTCCACTGATCCTCAACACTATCTGTGCTTGAGACAAAACGTTTGTGTTGAGCCATCAAGTACTCTGAAATCTGCTTTTTGTCACTTTTGGTAAACAGAAAAATCTTCCTACCTTTTCTAATATTTCTATTTACGGTTGAAATCATCGATGCAATAACCGCTTTATGATCGCTGATTCCTCGTTCTGCATTAACTGACTCAAATAGTTCGGGTCTGTTTGTCACCAGAAGGTCTAATATGTTATCGCCACGAGTCAGTTCTCTGTTTAACTGCTCAAGGTAGTTTTCAGACAAAGCACTTAAAAAAATTTCACTGGATTCTTTTTCCCTGCCGCCTGTTATGAACGTTTGAGTCTCCCAGTCCATATTCGGCAATTTAAAATGTCCATCCAGATCTATAACATGGTGGGGAAATCTACTCGAAATATTTTCCAAATTATTCTTCAGGTGCTCAGTCACAACAGCTGCTGAGCCCGTGGGCCTATAGAGACATCCAGTTACCATGTCTGAGCCTGCTTTAACCGTGACCTTCACCCAAATCATTTCACAATTCGGATCTCCGTCAATTTCCTTCGATACTATTGCACTTCTTATCGCTATGAACACGCCTCCCCCTTCACTGTCCAGCCTATCTCTGCGGTATACATTCCAATATGAGTTTAGGATTTCAGTACTGTTTACGTCTGGTTTCAGCCAACTTTCTGTCCCTAGTACTATATGGGCGTTGTGACCGTTTATTAATGAGCTACACTGTTTTAAAGTGATTCTGAAGTAACAATACTGAACGATGAATTTCGTCTAGAGTCAACGGCAGCACAGTCCCGTCTTATAAGCCGTTTCATGCCTTTGGGAGTCGTCAGTGGGTCCTATTAGACCTCTTGTTTTGATTTTCGCCACAGATAGAAGTAAAGAAGTGTTATCTTTGGTGTGCGTGCAGGCTATTTCGCGCTACCTAAATGAGCGTTCCAAAGCTCTCAAAACGTTCTCTTACGAGGGTATGTTATTACAAGTGCGGGAAGGGAGTGGTATGCAGAACTAAAATACCGGTATCATGTTTTCCTCTCCCTAATTCGCCACAAACGTTAGTCACATTTACCAATTTTCGCATACATTGTGACGGTTTCAATTGCTTTACGAGCAACATTTCTGACTGCTGAAACAGCAGGACACAGACTAATGGGCTTCTGGTGCACAAGTAAACAATACCTGAGTTACATGTTTGCTTACATTTGGTGTTGTAATAGGGCAGACTTTCGTGGAACCACTTCTCTTGAAGGAGGAACGTTGGTTTAGGACAGTGGTTTACGGCATATCATCTTGCTACTATTTGATCAAGACCCCTACATGATATGTTCTTGACCTTCTCTTAGGAGCTTCTTCGAAACGCCGCAGAAAGAAGTGTATAATTCGATTAGAAAAGAAAAAAAATTTTTTGTCTTAATTCGATTACTATAAAAACTAGAGCAGTTTGCGAACGCCGGGATATTCACGTAATTGTTCTCTATAACTCAGCGAAAACCGTACATCGATACATTTATTCATCCCTCAATATTTGCTATGGCCACTCTTAGTTACCTCATTCTGTATAGAAAAACTAACTATGCTATTCTTATGTCTATGTGTTATGGCTGCGTGCTATGGCCGAAAGAGTGTAACAGGCAGTGTTACAGACACGCGTCACACAGAGTGAGCAAGGCAAGTTTGAACGTGCCGATTAGCCGATATCAACTTGTAAGCAGCCTATTTGCATGTTGGCAGCGTTATAGACTGTATTAATATCGCTGAAGGTGCTCTGCGCCCTAGGCAAGAGATTCTGTGGTTGGATGGACTAGTAAATTGCGAGCGAATAGGGAGGGCTTTGGACATGATTTTCTTAGTGGAGACTTAGTGTTGGTAGAACATGCATTGTAAAATGAGGATGGCTGTAGTTGGTAATGTTGGGTAGTGGAGTTATTGACAAATATATAATTTTTGGAACTGGATGTCACATGAATAACGTAAAATCTTCTAAATAAATTGTTTTCTCTTCAACAGTATCTTCCTTTTGCTAACAATATGCCTGCTAGTACTTAGCGTCTATAGTAGTTACAATCTTTTTATTTAGCTGGCTCTAGCTGCTGCTTGCTGTACTTGCTGTAGTTCAAGTTTGAAGATTTTCTGTGAGGATGGGTTATTGTTAGGGTTTCTTGCAATTCAGTGCCATTCTTTTGTGTTAATTATTGGAAGCCATGCTGTCACTGTATAGCAGTGGTCTTGCATATTGTGTGTAATAAATGAATAGGTTGAATTTGAGTTGCCTTTGTCAGGGAAAATTCCGTAGGTCAGTGTGTAAGTTATAAAAATAAGTAAAGAGAGATTAGTTTCACCAGTAATTTCACCTCACCAAATAGTTTCACCTGGCGACTCTGTGTGAACGTAAGAATGTTTCTCATAAACTCATAAGCGTTTCAGCAAGTAGCACAAAGTACAATCTGCTAAGTGTAATCATATGTTTACAAGTAATAATGTATGTCGTGTTTGTGGTGTGTTCAGAAAATAAATGTCAATAGCGAGGTCAACCACCTCTCTTTCCTACAGCTATGTGAGTTCCTGCGTGAGAGGGTCGATCTTAAAAGTGGCTGAATCGGCACCAGTAAAGATGACAGATAACAAAACAATAGGTATATTTCACGCAATATAAAAGTAAGGTTGCCTTTCTAGGTGCATCTGTAAAGGATGGAACAAGGTAGCAAATCAGATGTTGGCTTACGAAGAGAATAGACATACCAAGTCTAATGAGTGAAAGAACGTCCAGGCAGTGAGAGACCAATAGAAAAGTTGTAGGAAACAGAGAGAAAATGATGAACGTATGCAGCGCGAAAGAAGGAAGAACATGAAAAGTATTTGCACAAGGAGTTTGAGTAAGAGTGAGTTACAGATTGAAGTCATACTTGTTAAACGGAAAAGAATTTAAGGAGTGAAGACAATTTTGTAAACGTTGCCCACTGGCGTTTGGAGCACAACTCCGGGATATATGACAGATTTACAGAATAGTTAGAAATCAGCTTATATTGGAGAAGTGCTCTGTCATCGGATTCGCAGTCGCCGAGTGCATAAACCGATGGCGGAGATCGGTGGCGCCGCTGTGAACAATGCGTTGTGTGGGCAGTGCGTAATCACACAACAGCCGCCGTGCACACTGCGACGCGGGGTGGCGGAGCGCGCGACTCGTACATCAGCGCGCGCGCGCTATTTCGGCAATGAGGTTATGCGCGGCGCTGTCCGCCGCTCAACAAATGCTGCCGGTTCGGAAATAATTATTGTTTGCCCGGAGTAAACTCGGCCGGCAGCGACGCTCAGCCGTCCGCGGCCCGCTGCTGGCCGCTGGCCGTCCGACACTGTTTGCGTTTACGAGCCGCCGTTTCGAAGCGGCTTCCGCGCCCAGCTAGTCCCAGCGGAGATCAAACGCTGCCGCCGCGGCGGACTTGCACGCGCCGCTTCCCCAGTCTACCCAACAGCTGTCAAAACAGTGCCGCCGTCGGCCGCTCCACCGACGCGTCCCGTCCTTTTTACTCTGCGCACGTTCCACGCAAAGCTTTTTATCGATTGTCAGAATAGAGAAAAACTCTCCGTCAACTCCAACCATTAAGTTTTATTTACGTTTCTATACCCCCGATTTAGTCCAATGAATGTTGCTAGCATCCATCTTTCTCGCAAACTGTTAACATCGAAATACGAGGTTATCCTAAATGAAGCGATTTCAAAAATTCACAGTAGCTACGTTAATTGATATATTGTCACAAAACTCAACACTCACATAAAAAATACTCAAAAAGTTTTCCGTTGTACCGCCCGCACTTCAGATTTCTGCCAAGAGAGCGCAGCAGAGAGCACTTGGGAAAGATGGCGACATGCGCAGAGAAAGCTTTAAAACTCCCTTTTTGGCAGCAAGTAAAACAGACTGACGAAAAGTCTGCAGCTGAAGCTTTATGGGAACTGAAATGTTGCTGGCCGACCGTTGTGGTCGAGCGGTTCTAGGCGCTTCAGTCCGGAACCGCACAGTTGCTACGGTCGCAGGTTCGAATCCTGCCTCGGGCATGGATGTGTGATGTCATTAGGTTAGTCAGGTTTAAGTAGTTCTAAGTCTACGGGACTGATGACCTCAGATGTTTAAGTCCCATAGCGCTTAGAGCCATTTTTTAAAAAAAATGTTGGACCCTCGTAATAGCTGGCTTCGGCTTCGTATTTCCGCAACCGTAGAAGTTAGGAATATCTTAAGAGCACCAATTTCATTCTCACTGAGCAATCGGACTTCGAGAATTTAATGACAAGCGGTCTCTAGCTAATTACAGCAATTCGTAGTTACCTCGGTGGGATGGCCTCAGTCGCGGCTAAACAGATATTGCCCAAGTCGGTTGCTTCAGTTCATAAAACAAAGACTTAGCCACGCTCAGATACTTTAATACATATTAATGCGAATAGTGGTATCAAGTAACAGAACTTGAGTCAATGCTTGAACGAAAACAAGTGTTTACTCCGACTAACAGGAACTTACATTGATGTATACATTTTAACAGATCAAGGCCAGGAGGAGGAAAAGCAACGAAGGAAGAATAAAAGAAAACTCTCAGAATATATAGAGATAGCTTTGCAAAGACACCATATTGGAGACTTATTCTTCGAAATTTAAAACGCTAGAAGTTCATGTATTACATGCAAGGCTCTTCTCAATATCACCAAGGGCACAATTCTCAACTAGGTCATTCGATTTTTCTTTGAAAAAATATCATTTTGCTAACACAGAAAAAACAACAAGAAAAGTACAAACACGTCGTTTTAAACTGTACATTGTGCTTGAAATGCTTTGGCATCAGTCTGTCGTAACAGTGCGACAGTTCATAACCAAAGTCAACAAAGATCCACAAACTGCCAACACTATTCGGCGATAATACGTGCAGTTAAAAGCTTCTGAATGCTTCTGAAAGGGGAAATCTAGGGGTTGGCTTGGAGTGAGTAAAGAAACGATTTACCACTTGAGGACGAATTTCCCACGTAGCTCACGGAAGTAGATGAACAGACAGCTGAACGTACCACAACCGATCGTTTGGAAGATCTTAAGGGAACGACTGAAGCTGAAGTATTACGCAGCATAACCAGACACTCTGTGACGATAATAGCATTGAAACAGAGGATGACACGCGTAAAGCTGAAATACTAAACACCTTTTTCCAAAACTGTTTCACAGAGGACCTGACGGGATACCAATTCGAGTACGCCAAAGAACTTGCCCCCCTTCTAACAGCCGTGCACCACAAGCCTCTAGAAGAACGGAAGGTTCCAAATGATTGGAACAGAGCACACGTAGTTCCAGTTTTCAAGAAGGGTGGTCGATCAGATGCACAAAACTATAGGCCTATATCTATGACACTGATCTGCTGTAGAATTTTAGAACATGTTTTTTGCTCGCATATCATGTCATTTCTGGAAACCCAGTACTACTCTGTAGGAATCAAGATGGATTCCGGAAACAGCGTTCGTCTGAGACCCAATTCGCTTTATTTTCCATGAGACCCAGAAAATATTACACTCCTGGAAATGGAAAAAAGAACACATTGACACCGGTGTGTCAGACCCACCATACTTGCTCCGGACACTGCGAGAGGGCTGTACAAACAATGATCACACGCACGGCACAGCGGACACACCAGGAACCGCGGTGTTGGCCGTCGAATGGCGCTAGCTGCGCAGCATTTGTGCACCGCCGCCGTCAGTGTCAGCCAGTTTGCCGTGGCATACGGAGCTCCATCACAGTCTTTAACACTGGTAGCATGCCGCGACAGCGTGGACGTGAACCGTATGTGCAGTTGACGGACTTTGAGCGAGGGCGTATAGTGGGCATTCGGGAGGCCGGGTGGACGTACCGCCGAATTGCTCAACACGTGAGGCGTGAGGTCTCCACAGTACATCGATGTTGTCGCCAGTGGTCGGCGGAAGGTGCACGTGCCCGTCGACCTGGGACCGGACCGCAGCGACGCACGGATGCACACCGAGACCGTAGGATCCTACGCAGTGCTGTAGGGGACCGCACCGCCACTTCCCAGCAAATTAGGGACACTGTTGCTCCTGGGGTATCGGCGAGGACCATTCGCAACCGTCTCCATGAAGCTGGGCTACGGTCCCGCACACCGTTAGGCCGTCTTCCGCTCACGCCCCAACATCGTGCAGCCCGCCTCCAGTGGTGTCGCGACAGGCGTGAATGGAGGGACGAATGGAGACGTGTCGTCTTCAGCGATGAGAGTCGCTTCTGCCTTGGTGCCAATGATGGTCGTATGCGTGTTTGGCGCCGTGCAGGTGAGCGCCACAATCAGGACTGCATACGACCGAGGCACACAGGGCCAACACCCGGCATCATGGTGTGGGGAGCGATCTCCTACACTGGCCGTACACCTCTGGTGATCGTCGAGTGGACACTGAATAGTGCACGGTACATCGAAACCGTCATCGAACCCATCATTCTACCATTCCTAGACCGGCAAGGGAACTTGCTGTTCCAACAGGACAATGCACGTCCGCATGTATCCCGTGACACCCAACGTGGTCTAGAAGGTGTAAGTCAACTACCCTGGCCAGCAAGATCTCCGGATCTGTCCCCCATTGAGCATGTTTGGGACTGGATGAAGCGTCGTCTCACGTGGTCTGCACGTCCAGCACGAACGCTGGTCCAACTGAGGCGCCAGGTGGAAGTGGCATGGCAAGCCGTTCCACAGGACTACATCCAGCATCTCTACGATAGTCTCCATGGGAGAATAGCAGCGTGCATTGCTGCGAAAGGTGGATATACACTGTACTAGTGCCGACATTATGCATGCTCTGTTGCCTGTGTCTATGCGCCTGTGGTTCTGTCAGTGTGATCATGTGATGTATCTGACCCCAGGAATGTGTCAATAAAGTTTCCCCTTCCTGGGACAATGAATTCACGGTGTTCTTATTTCAATTTCCAGGAGTGTATAAACAGGCTTCCAGGTAGATGCCATTTTCCATGACTTCCGCAAGGCGTTCGATACAGTTCCGCACTGTCGCCTCATAAACAAAGTAAGAGCCTACGGAATATCAGACCAGCCGTGTGGCTGGATTGAAGAGCTTTTAGTAAATAAAACACAGCATGTTGTTCTCAATGGAGAGACGTCTACAGATGTTAAAGTAACCTCTGGCGTGCCACAGGGGAGTGCTTTGGGACCGTTGCTAGTGTCGGAAGTTCCATGCGGCTTTTCGCGGATGATGCCGTAGTATACAGAGAAGTTGCAGCATTGGAAAATTGCAGCCAAATGCAGGAAGATCTGCAGCGGATAGGCACTTGGTGCAAGGAGTGGCAACTGACCCTTAACGTAGACAAATGTTATTATTGGGAATACAAAGAAACAAAGAACCGTTATTGTATGATTATATGATAGCGGAACAAACACTGGTAGCAGTTACTTCTGTAAAATATCTGGGAGTATGCGTACGGAACGATTTGAAGTGGAACGATGATGATGATGATGATGATGATGATGATGATGATGATGATGATCATATTACCTTTTACAATAGTTACAACTACTGACACCCGATAACAAAGTCAGATTATCTATATTTTCTGCACAGCTGCCATAGGTTATGGAACAAGATGGTTTTTTTGAGAAACTCGTCTTCGCTTTTTATGAATGGTACAGTGAACACACAATGTATAAATCTGTGAGACAGAGAATTAAGTTTCTTGTGTGTAAATATGTGTACATACATGTATGTAATTAATTTTATGATATGTCTGTATTAGCCATACGCTAAATAATAAATAAAAAAGAAAATTGCTACGCTAACGTGCAGCACATAAGAGATTCATCAAAAGATACATGGGGTCCCGCGTTCGATTCCGCCCGAGTTGGAGGTTTTCTTTGACTGGAGACTGGGTGTTTGTATTGTCCTCATCATATCATAGTCATCATCATCATCATCATTTGTGAGAGTGGCTAGATTGGATTGTAAAGTGAAAATGGACTGTGTAGAGATTGAGACTTTCTACGGCCGCAGATTACCGCGCAGTTGAGCGCTTCACAAACCAAACATAATCATCGGCGTCGAAAGTTAATCTGTTCTGTGCAGTCTCGTGGTTTTAAGTTTACAGTCTCTTTTCCATGTATAATAACAGCGTCGATTTACTCTACTAACAGGATGCTACAGAAGAATGCTGAAGATTAGATGGGTAGATCACATAACTAATGAGGAGGTACTGAATAGAATTGGGGAGAAGAGGAGTTTGTGGCACAACTTGACAAAAAGAAGGGACCGGTTGGTAGGACATGTTTTGAGTCCTCAAGGGATCACAAATTTAGCATTGGTGGGCAGCGTGGAGGGTAAAAATCGTAGAGGGAGACCAAGAGATGAATACACTAAGCAGATTCAGAAGGATGTAGGTTGCAGTAAGTACTGGGAGATGAAGAAGCTTGCACAGGATAGAGTCGCACGCAGAGCTTCATCAAACCAGTCTCAGGACTGAAGACCACAACAACAACAACAACAACAACAGGGTTATGCTTTTCACTCCACTTCTAGCATTATATTCGTAAATTCTTAAAGAGTAAGTTTCAGAAATCAACAGATTGGTCATGGTGGGCTGAAGATCAGTTCACGTCATGGCCTCTACCTTATCCCGACACTGTGCGACTCCTCTGTTTATTTACGCCTCCTCTACCAACAAACCTAACAGAATGTGGAACTCAACAGTGTTTCTGAACAGATTGATAAGGACAAGCAGCATCAAAAATGGGAGGAACTTAATTATCAACTTGATATCTGCAGAATCAGTAGGGGTGAGGGGGGGGGGGGGGGAGATTATACAAAGAGTATTTGTAATATGTCAAAAGCCCCCAGGGGCTCACCATTCATTTGCTGGGTATGGGCTTCTCGACCCCGGGGTTCCTGAGCTGGGGACTGGTGAGCGCTTCCAGTCCCCTATCACTGTAGGCTCTGGGCATACATCAACGACCACCGTGCGGCGCGGCGGTGGAATGTTGTGTATCTCAGGGAATGGGGATCTTGGCTTGACCGCCCGGTTCGCGAGGATGGAATAACCTCTATAAACAACACCTCCATCTCAAGGTGTGCTGCGCGCTAATCAGATGCATGGCTTTTAAGGTGGAACAGTCGTTAGCGGGCACCCTCTGGGGAACCTGCCGCACCTCAGTTGTATAAGGCTTACCTAGGCACGCGGTGCTCTGTCTAGGTGGCCTCCTAGTTCCCTAGCTACTCGTGGGACCGAGATGGAACCCTCGAACTATTCATCTTCTCCTCCGAGCGGAAAGAGTGGGCCGCTGGTAGGTTCTAACACCCAAACTAACAAGAGGGCTCGTGTAGCCAGTCCTCCTGATTCAGGTAGTCGTAACAGAACGCATGCTGCTTCGCAGAATGTGTTTCTTGTAATTAAAAGAAAAGATGGGAGTTTCGCAAAAGTTTCACCATTTTATATCCAGAAGGGCTTAGAAGGTATTGCTGGCACACTAAAATCTATAAAGCGCTTGCGAAATGGCACCTTGTTGGTTGAAACATCTAGCTTCCAGCAAGCCCAGAACCTTCAGAAGGTACAATTTCTTGGGGAGTTTGCGATAGAGACTGAATTTGACAACACACAAGGGTGTTGTGACTTCAAGAGATCTCGTTGACATTCCCCAAGACGAACTAAAGTCTGAATGGTCCCGGGAAGGAATTGTTGACGTGCAACACGTTATGAAACTTGTCTATGGTACTCTCATAAAGACTGACTCGTTTGTCCTTACATTTAACAGCACTAAATTGCCAGAGCATGTGAAGGTAGGTTTCCTCCGTCTCAGTGTACGGCCTTATTACCCCAACACCATGCGGTGTTTTAAATGCCAACACTTTGGACACGCTACCCTCGGCTGTAGAGGGGAAGCCACTTGCGGGAATTGTGGTAAAGCCGCCCATGAGGGAGTTGGTTGCTCCTCTCCTCCTCAAGTGTGTCAACTGCTCTGGGGAGCACCCTGTGTGTAGTAGGGAATGCAGAGTTTTCCTTGAGAAACGGAAGATCCAGGAACTTAAAACTACAAAACGCATCCCGTATGGTGATTCGAAGATAATTTACAAGTCCATGCAGCCGCCCACGTTCGCTGCTTCCTTTTCTTCCGTTCTCAAACAGCCAGTGTTGAAAACCGATGCCGCTACACAAACGGAGGTTGCTATTGTCAGCACTAGCACCTGCGTTTGTCAATGTACGTGTGCAGCTGCCGTTCCTGTGAAGCATGCTGCTCACCCCCCTCCCCCCCCCCCCCCCTCGGCCTTCTGACCAGGCCGTGGTAGCTGACGTCATGGAACTTCCTGCCCCTTCCCGGGTCCAGTCTTGTGCACTGCCCAGCGCTGCTACACCCCCTACTGCTTCTAAGGTTTTGGCTCCAATGTCGCCTCAGGCTAGAAAATCGAAGCCAAAGACAAAGGTGAAGACTCGCCCGCTAAGGGAGACCGAAGTTATACAGTCTGCAGATGTGGATGTCATTCTCTCTGACGTCTCTCTCGACTCAGAGGCGAAGGAGGTTGATGTCACACTGGGGCAATCATCTCGCCCCAAAACTGAGCCTCCATCTGTTGTGGGCTCTCCTCCCAGACAGAAAGTGAGAATGAAGGTACTTCCACCCTGCCAGATGGCTCCCATAATACAGTGGAACATGAATGGATTCCGGGCACGTGTGGAAGAACTGAACTTCCTAGCACTAGAACGCCCTCTGTGCTTGTGTTTACAGGAAACGCATTTAAAACCGTCTGATGCTCCTGTACTCAGGGCTATACATCATATTGCAAAGATGACCTGACTGGAGAAAGGGCCAAAGGCGGAATCGCCGTGTTTGTCAATAATGAGCACCACTCCTCTGCTCTCCCCTTCGATACTGACCTGCAAGCAGTTGCAGTTGCAATTCATTCACATTCACGCATTGCTCCCTTTATTTACCCCCTCTGGATGCAGTGACCTTATATGCTCTCACAGATCTTATCGACCAACTCCCCCGGCCATTTCTCCTGCTGGGAGACTTCAATGCCCATCATGTCCTGTGGGGCTCCACTTCTCTTTGCGCTCGAGGTCGAATTTTGGAGAGACTCCTAACGTCTCAAGTGTTTTGCATCCTCTACACTGGTACTCCGACTCATTTCTTTGCTGCTACTGGGTCATTCTCAGCAATTGACCTATCTTTCTGCTCTCCAACCCTCACCGACTCTGTTCACTGGGAGGTCATTGACGACCTTCATTCCAGCGATCACTTCCCTATCCGCATTCATCTCCTGGATGGTGTATTGCTGGAGCAGCGGCCACCATCGTGGATGATTGGCGGGGCTAACTGGCCACTGTTCACTCGGTTGGCTGTCTTTGAACGCCACAACAGCGTGTAGGAATGGGTGGATCACATCACGCTTGTGATCCATCATGCTGCTGACCTGTCCATACCACAGTCTTCTGGCACTCTTAAGCGGCGCCTTGTGTCTTGGTGGACAGAAGAGTGCCGTTCAGCCATCCGGGACAGGCATGCGGCTCTTCGCCGATTTAAGTGCCGCCCAAAATCGGTCAATCTTACCGCCTTTCGAATAGCGAGAGCAAGGGCACGCCGTGTCATTAAAGAGAGCAACAAAAGGTCATGGCAGGGGTTCCTGGACTCCATCAACCGTTCCACTTCTTCCACAAAAGTATGGGAAGCCATCCGGAGGATGCCTCCAAACGACACCCAGAGCCATTGCTCAGACGCTCGCAGTGCATTTTGCACTATGTACTGCCACTGCAACCCAGGGTCCAGCGTTTCGTCGCTACCTTGCGACTGTCGAAAGAGCGAACTTGGACTTTCGGTCGAACAGTTCTGAGGCCTACAACTCCCCTTTCTCCATGTGGGAACTTGAATCGGCTCATAGTGAAACTTCTGACACTTCACCAAGTTACGACCGCATCCGGTACTCCATGCTTCGCCACCTGCCAGCAACGTCAACGGAAATCCTTCTCAAATGTTTTAATCTCATATGGCAAACAGGAGTGTTCCCCACCTCGTGGAGGGGCAATCCTCATCACTCTCCTCAAACCAGGAAAGGACTGTACATGTCCCAGTAGTTATCGTAGTATCGCCTTGACAAGCTCTGTCGGAAAGACCCTGGAACGGATGGTTAATCGCCGTCTGGTCTGCCTGCTAGAGACCAGAGAGCTCCTTAGCCGCTTTCAGTGTGGATTCCGAAAATTTCGGTCGACGGTCCACAACCTGACCCTCCTAGAGGCGGCTATTCAGAAGGCTCTCCTCCGTCAGCATCACTGTATTGGTATTTTCTTTGATATCAGTAAGGCATATGATACTACTTGGAGACACTGTATTCTTGCACAACTGCATCAATGGGGCATCAGCGTTTTTTTTTTTTTTTTTTTTGTTGGTTGGTAACACACCGTCTGATCGCTTTGAGCAAGAGAATGGTGTCCCCCAGGGCAGTGTTGCAGTGTTGTAAGCGTTACTCTCTTTGCCATAGCCATCAACAGTATAACGTCTACAGTGACGAGTCCATTACAGTGCTCCTTGTTAGTGGACGACTTTGCTGTTTTCTGTTTCTCCTCCAGTGTTTGCAACCGCGAGCCGTAAATTGCAGCTAACAGTGCGGCGGTTAGAGGAGTGGGCTGCAAAGACGGGTTTTCGGTTTTCTGTCGATAAATGTGTTTGTGTTCATTTTAATGATTCTCGTCGTCTTTTTACTTTGCCTGCCTTGCTTATGGGGGATACTGTCCTCCATTTTAGAGACACAGTGCGGTTTCTGGGCGTAATTTTTGACTCCAGGTTGTCATGGCAGCCTCACCTACGCGACTTGAAAGCCAGAACCCTGAAGGCACTGAACATCCTCAAGTGCCTCAGCCACAGGTCTTGGGGAGCGGACAGGGCGCGTCTCCTTCAGTTTTATCGAGCTTTTGTGCGTTCACGGCTGGACTATGGGTGCACATTATAAGGGTCAGCGAGGCCGTCTTATTTGCGGATAGTTGACGCTGTTCACCATTCTGGGATTCGACTGGCCCCGGGTGCTTATCGGAGCAGTCCCGTACGCAGCCTCTGTGCTGAGGCTGGCGAACCGCCACATACCATCCGGCGGCAGCTCCTGCTGGTGCGCCAGGCTTGTAAGTTTCTTGCAGCTCCAAGCTCGCCTGCTAACCATCTTGTTGCCCAACCACCTCTGGACCGCCTTTTTTCCCGCCGCCCCAAGGCTACGTTGCCGTTTGGGATCCGTGTGCAACGTGTGCTAGAGTCACTTGGTGTTGAGTCTGTACAACCCCAAATCCAGGGTTTTAACCGTCTGCCCCCCTGGTTATTGAAGCGGCCCGGAGAGATTTTAGATTTATTGCAGTACAAGAGAGATTGCACTCCTGCCACCGTTTTTAATGCAGCATTTTCTGCCACTTTATCTGAGCACCACGACTATGTAGCTGTTTTTACGGATGGGTCGATACAAGGAGATTCCGTTGGTTGCTCAATTGTTTTTCCGGATCGTATCCTCAAGTTCCGACTGCCTCAGACTTTTACTGTCTTTGATGCAGAATTGTCTGCGGTCTTGCGGGCTATGGAGCAGATGAGACATTCTTCCTCTCCTAAATTTCTTGTCTGTTCCGATTCACTCAGTGCCCTTCACTCATTGCACCGTTTGTATCCGGCAGGTAAAATCGTCCAGACCATCCAGGATGCCCTCCTCCGACTATACGGACTGGGAAAGGTTGTAACTTTCTGCTGGGTTCCGGGACATGTCGGCATTGCTGGGAATGAAAGGGCAGATCTCGCAGCCAAGGAGGCGTGTCTCGCCCCACAAGTATCTCAGTGTGCTATCCCCCTGCACGCCCTCACGGGTCATGCGTCGGTGGGAGGATGAGTGGCTGGAAGTGAGTGACAATAAGCTCCGTATCGTCAAGCCCACAACGCGTGTGTGATGTACTTCCTTTCAGCCCCATCGACGGGACGAGGTTCTCCTGACTCGGGTTCGAATAGACCACAGCCCTATGACGCATGGCATCCTGCTCCGGCGGGAGGACCCTCCAATTTGTGGTGCTTGTGGCGTTCAGGTCACTGTGCGCCACGTTTTATTCGATTGCGTTTTATTTTCTGACCAGCGGGCCGCGGCTTACTTGCCAGCGGACCTGCCCTCTCTTTTAGGCAACACTCGGACGAATGTGGCTTAAGTTTTAAAGTTCTGTGCCATGTCAAATGTTTTTACAAATATTTTAGGGAGAGGATTTTAATTTGCTCACTGTGTGACAAGCTCGCCCATATTTAAGTGGCCAGCCAATGACAATTTTGTGTGGCATTCTTGTTGCTATGTTTTCCCTTTCCTTCGGATTTACTTTCTTATGCAGTATTTTCCTTCTTTTCCTGCTTTCTTTGAGTGTGTGCTTCAGTTTTCTTAGGTCTGTCCACATTCGTTCCTTTTAATGTGTGTCTGGGCGCTGATGACCTCGATGATGAGCGTCCATAAGCCCCAACACACACACACAATATGTCAAAAAACGTTTCTAGAGTTTTGCTGTGTTTGTGCAAAGCACTGTGCTAATATGTCAGTACAGCTATGGGAAATCAGTGATATCGCTTCAATCATTTGTTACACCGTTGTACCTTGAGTCTTCCATTCTTCCATGGTGTATACCTCAATTCCGCTTTACGTATTGTCAGGCATATTTTTTCAGATTTTTACATGCTGAATAGGCATGTTCACTTAACGTCGTAATAAAAGTTCAGGCGCTGCTAGAGTAAATAAATCAGCTTCAGAGGAACGGGATCGGCCACTGTGGCATTAAGCTATAACGTTTACAAGAAAGGAAATGTATAATTGCATTACAACACCCCGACGACGACCACACTATTAGAGACGAAACGGAAACTCGGGTCGGGAAAGGAAAGCGAGTGTGATATTTTCAAACAGCTCACACTTTCCGTTTGCCTTATTCGATATAGAGAAGCCGCTAAGATCTTGAATGTCGATGACAGAAGTCTTCTCGAATATTAGTTAGTATTGCTAATCACTACACCACCTACATTGATGTAATGTTTATAATGTTACTGAGAGACGGCTTCACAGGCAAAACTTTTGTCATACACGTCGGTCTGTAGCCAATTAAAAAATTCTATCAACTCATCGAAATTTCTTCTGCATTGCCTGAAGTGCTGAACACTGTGGCGTCCGCGAAACAAAAAAAAATATAACTGAATATCCCCTCGCTTCTAAACTGATGTTGTTATTACTCAGATTAGCCGCGAGTCCGTAGAGGGTGGTATATGTGACGCACGGTATATGTGGTCAGCATTTACAGTGTAAGTCGGACCTTCGTTGATCCGCCTTGGTGGGACGTATCGTCGGATTTACTCCTACCTGTGCGTGGTGCAGCTCTCGTAAATGTCGTCCCGTGCAGATTCTTCATTGGAGCATTGGATGTTTCTGTCGGTGCAAGCTAAATGTCTGGAATTGCTGTCGATCAACTTTGGGGTATCTATTTACTCGAAATTAACATTCAGAATGCCGTAAGATCATTTTTGTTCCTATTAGATCAATAATGAAACACTCATGTCACGAACTACTTGTAACCGAGCATGGCTACCATCGAACAAGACAGGAAGAGCTCTTAACGCCGACTGCTGACTTTGACGCGCAGTCCATATCTCTAACTAGTTTCGTCACAGTTCGTGGATTTCCGATCAAGTTCGTATTTACTAAGATATGCATTTGTTAATGAACGGGTGTGAATTTTAACGGGCCAAAATGGTGATAAATAGTTTTAAACATCCAGAGGCTCCTCCTAGTATTGATGTTGTCATAAACGACTTTAATTATTAAAGATAAATAAACAAAGTCGTTGACTTTGGAGCCTAGATGGCGGTACTTCGCGTCATGTTTATTTCCCGGGCTGACGCTTGTTGCTACGGGCCAGCGCCGAGCCCCACCCCACTTTGCGCATGTGGTCGCTTTGTCACCTAGCCAGCCAGCGTGGGAAATGCTCTCTGACTCATGACCGGCTACGGACTACAGCACTTCCTAACTATCGTGAATACATCAATAAGAGACAATAATTTATTAAAGCTGGTAAAAATGTCTTCCTCACGTAAGAGGCACCTTACAAACCCAGCATTCCCTTGCTGATCTCGTTATTCTGGAAAGCACAATCGATTAACGCAGGCGTACATCTAACCTTGAGGACCAAATTCACCCACCCCTACATGCTGTCAGTTTTTCCTTGGCACGATGGCATCTATGAGCAATGCTTCTGCCCTGACTTAGCTCTTACATAAAAATGACGATACAGTTAAATAGTGTATTTCATGCTTTACGTTCCGAAGCCTATTCCAGAAGTATTAAAAAATGAGACAGAACTATCGGAACATTACGTAAATAACAAGCTAGGAAAGTAATTCCCAGCAGCGATGTATAAAAACTGTCCATTTCTACGATGACGTGAAATATGCCTTCGGCGACTAATTTAGTCAACGTTCGAGAGAAATAGTGAGTATAGGTGCTCAGATATTACAATACCTTAGGATGACACGGTAACAAGTTCGTAATTAATGAATGCAGAAGCAACGAATTCTTCACTACCAATTTAATCAAAAACAATAGTACAATGAAACTTTCTGTATTAAACTGGTACAAGAGATAAATTAATCACGTGTCTGCTTATGATACCACTTCTAGTCAGTGATTTCGATGCTTCATCGAGTTTGCCTGGTTTACAAAATAAATACCTGTATCGTCGCTCTCGGATGTCCAATTTAACCTCACACAGAGTACTGATCCGATCACGTTAACGTTTTGTCGCTGAAACCTCCCTGGACAAAAACTGCAAACATTGGATAAACCGTCACGGATTGTCTCAGAGTTTACTAAAGCGAAGAAATGAAATGTTGGTTAATCCACATTGAACGAGCTATCAGTGATTTGGATGTAATAAACCTCTTCGGATATAATAAAGTATATTAGATGCCAAGCAGTTCGAATAGGAATCAGTGGATATGAAGTAACAGGCACATACTCCCTGAGTTAGAAGCTTTTCTCAGATAGCCAATATACTGAAAAAAAAATTTGACATGTGCAAGATACAAGTTACTGCGGAGTTTCACCCGAAACATTCATCTGGATTCTCGGATCGTTTGTGATCCTCTGTCATCGGCTACAATGAAGGGTCCTCAGGGTTCCACATCCTCTAAAATATTCCAAAAATTGAAAAAGGCACTTCGAAGAGAGGACGAAAACCTGTAGCACTACGGTCATCGTAACTACTTGAAGACACTTTGAAGAGTCTAATAGACCCAGGGAAGGTGAACAGGACGCAAAGATAGTTGTTGATTAGCAGTAGCTTGTACAAGAAAACGCAAGGACCCCGTACAAAGCCGTCTCAGGTTTGAGAAAAATGACAGAGAGTGAAGGACTGAAGATGAAAACAGCGTCTTCTCTTGGGCAACCAATTGGAGCTTCTTCTACACGATGATCAGGGGCTGTTCTAGGTGCTTCAGTCCGGAACCGCGCAGCTGCTGTGATCACCGGTTCGAATCCTGCCTCGAGCATGGATATGTGTGATGCCCTTAGGTTAGTAAGGTTTAAGTAGTTCTAAGTGTAGGGGGCTGATGACCTCAGATGTTAAGTCCCATACTGCTTAGAGCCATTTGAACCATTTGATGATTAGTCTTTGTTATGTGGCAGCTGTTTTCGGAGGATTCTAAATGAAAACTTTCGATTGTGAGCGTTGTGCGGTTGTTGCGGGTCCATGTGAATTGTGCTGGTGGACATATCTGCGATTTTTGTTGCTAAACGATTTGATTGTGATTTTCATTATCTTTCTGTATCTTTTATCATAACTAAAATCTGTAACTGAAGCGCTAAAGAAACAAGTAAAGGCTTCCGTATTCAAATACAGAGACATGCGAACAGATAGAATACGACGCTGCGATCTCCGAGGTTGCGATGAAGTGGGGATTCTTCCGTCCGGCCATTTCACGAGTGTGCACTGAGTATGAGGAATCAGGTAAAACGTTAAATTCCCGATACCGGTGCGGCCGGAAAAAGACCCTGCAAGAATTCTTCGTCGTAAGAGAAGTGCAACCCTTCTGAAAATGCTGGGCCATAAACAAATGTCAGCGTGCGAATCATTCAACGGAACATCATCGCCAGCCGCGGTGGTCTCGCGGTTCTAGGCACGCAGTCAGGAACCGTGAGACTGCTACGGTCGCAGGTTCGAATCCTGCCTCGGGCATGGATGTGTGTGATGTCCTTAGGTTAGTTACGTTTAAGTAGTTCTAAGTTCTAGGGGACTGATGACAAAAGCAGTTGAGTCCCATAGCGCTCAGAGCCATTTGAACCATTTTTTTGAAACGTCGTCGATATGGGCTTTCTCAGCCGAAGGCCCACTAAAGTACCCTTTATGACTGCACGACACAAAGCTGTACGCCTCGCCTGGGCCCGGCAGTAGCGACATTCGACTGCTGGTGACTGTAAACATGTTGCCTGGTCGGACGAGTCTCGTTTCAAATGGTCTCGAGCGAATGGACCTGAACGGTATGCAGACAACTTCATGAATCTATGGACCCTGCATGTCAGCAGGGGAATGTTCAAGCTGGTGGAGGCTCTGTAATGGTGTGGGTCGTGTGCAGTTGGATTGAGGTGGGATCCCCGATATGTCTAGAAACGACTCTGACAGGTGACACGTACGTAAGCATCATGTCCAATCAACTGCATCCATTCAAGTCCATTGTGCATTCCGACAGACATGGGGAAGTCCGGCAGTCGGTGCAGCACTCAGTCCCTGAGCGGACACTTGCACTGTTGCTGTGAGCAGTTTTCATGCTGCCGCTAGTTCTACTGCTACCGCTACAGTGACGTCATGAACCGACGAACCGTCTGCTCATATGAGGCGACCCGCTGCTTAGCTGGGCGACATCACCACAGTATTGCGTGGTGTGAAGGACGCTACTGGAAGTGACGTTCCGCCAGCGGTGACGTGGCCTAGTCTGCACTAAGTGCCACGTACATGCTGTGGCGTTGTACTTCTGAAGGCGGCAATTGAAACCGTTGCTTGGTCAGCTAATGGGCCACCGGGAAGCGCTTGTCACAAGCGGAAGGCCTCAGATACGGCCAACACATTCTGCTGATATTAGAAGTCGCATGCGTACAACTTAAAAATGAAAGAGTAAAATATTTCTGCCATACCTCACCCCCCCTCTCACCCCCCCCCCTCCCACCCAGGTTATAAGGAAATTACCTCAATAATTCGTGACTCTCAGTCCACTCGGAGTTGAGGGGATCAACAGGCAACTGAAAACTGAGCATTTTTCATCAACATACAGGGGCCCGAAAACGCGTATTTCCCTATAAATTTGGAAATGCAGCTTATGTACCCAAACGGTGTGCGCTGTTAAATGGCAGCGCTACTAACGTAGTCACAAATACATCTGAATAGGAAACAGAGAACCTGTTTCCATTAAAAGCTGAATTCTGGAGCCCTTTATCAATTCTATATTTTGCCGCGGGAATAACAGGATTAACGAGGTAAGTAAATCACTGAGGAATAATGACCTGGATTAGTAAAGAATTAAGATTTTACCCCTCGTTGCATAAGAACATTTTCGAGTAAGATTGCAACGAAGACGAGCATTCGACACACGTTATAGCATAAAGGAGAAAACCTAACATTTGTCGCAGTTGGTAGTGTACATAAAATAATGCACTCATACTTGGAGTAATATCCCATTACAGAGCCTGGAACATTGTTGCTTATTGCTTTCACATGTTTATAAGAAACTAACGATTAACTTGGTCATTGTGTTATAGAAGAGGTCATGTATTTAACCGAATCATTAAAAAATGTTTACGTCACTAGCTCCAAGTCTGAGACATTGACAAATTGTTCAAATTTGTGTGAAATCTTATGGGACTAAACTGCTAAGGTCATCAGTCCACAAGTTTACACACTACTTAACCTAAATTATCCTAAGGACAAACACACACACCCATGCCCGAGGGAGGACTCGAACCTCCGCCGGGATCAGCCGCTCAGTCCATGACTGCAGCGCCTAAGACCGTGAGAAATTGACAAATGCAACTGAAAAAATATGCTTTGTGAACACTTTAAAACGACAAGTTTCTGGTAACAAGTTTTGTCTGATATTGCATTAATTGGGTGGACAAGCCAACACCGTCCTGTGTAATAGCGTGTTTATACATGCCTAATCACACTAACATGACCCCGTGTCGAAAGCTTTGATAACCACCTTTTGTATTGTGGACGTCCCGGCAGTTACCTATGGGGACGTGGAGTTATGCGGACTCTACAGTCGTGGGCAATTGTAGTTTATTACTCGGGTGAGGATCCGTGGTGCGAACAGCCCGAACGAGGTGATCCCACAGAACATCGATGTGGTATAAATCCAGGGGTGTTTGATGGCTATGAGGGTACGATAAACTCATCTTGGTCCTCTTGAAACTACATACGTAGCCTACGTGCTGTTCCACACGTTGCATTGTCCTACTGGTAGATACCATTGTGACCAGAATGAAACAAGCTGCATGTAGGGCTGGACATGGTCCCCAAGGATAGATGCATACCTGCGCTGATCCACTGTGTCAACCAGAATGAGGAGATCACACAGTGGATGCCATGAAAATATTACCCCGGCCATGACACTCCCTCCCCGTCCGGCCTTGACCCTTCCGACAATGTAGCGCCGTACGCGCCAGCAACCATCTGTCCGACGGAGCATAAAACGCCATTCATTTGAAATGGCTACTTGTTACCTCTCAGCGGACGTCCAGGTTCGGTAATACCTGTGAACTGCAGTCTTCGTCGTCAATGAACAGAAGTAAGCGTGGGTGCATGAACCAGGCCCCTTCTTCGGCGTCCCAAAAACACAACGTTTTCTGAACGGTCGTTGAGGAGACACTGATGGTAGCCCCCTTGTTCGTCTGGGAGGTCAGCTGCCCAACAGTTGCACGTCTTGTCGCCCGCACACATCTCCATACCCGTCGTTCACACCTTTGATCTGTAGCCCGTCGTTCACCACGGTTGGGTCGCATCCGGTTTTCGATAACTCCATTTTGAGATGCTCGGTAAGCTTTAACCCCGACAGTACGCGAACATTTTACAAAGTTAACTGTTTCGGCAATGCATCCACCTTTGGTACGAAAGCCAATGATCATTCCGCATTACGACAGCCGACTGCGATTTTTTCCGCATCCTCCTGAAACACTTTACATGTCCAATACTGTTGGTGCTCCCACATGCTATCTGTAAATGGCTGTCACACGTTGACCTCGAACATAGGTGGTGGTCACATTTATGTTTTAAGTGGACTGCTTCTGTGTTGGCAGCGCTGTGCAGCGCTTTGCATTGGATCTGTGACGGCGCTTTATTTGTAAGAGACTCTGTGGCTGGTTGGACTCGTTGATGGAAGTTAATCGTTAGTAGTGTGGGGTAGATGGAAGGTAGTCGCTAGAAGTGATGGAAGTACTGTTGGGCAGTTGGAGGTGAACAGAAAGCGGTGATGGATGTTAGATGTGAGAAGTTAGCATTGATGGAGGGTAGAGGTCTGAAGTGTTAGCGAAGGTTAATGATTTGTACATGTTCGACTTGGAGACTGAATAATATTCGTGATTATATACCTTTCACCTAGATGTCAATGACAATTTATATTCGTGTTTTAACTGTATGTCACATTATTAAGGTTAAAAAAGATACATTACTTGAAACAAAATCTTTGCTTTGCTAACCACATGCCTGTTAGTAGTTAGTGGCTTTAGTAGTTAGAATCTTTTATGTTGCTGGCAGTACTGACACTCACTGTATTGCTGTAGTTCGCGTAATGAATATTTTTTTGAGGTAAGTGCTTAATGAAATGTGTACGTTATTGTTAAGATTTCTTTTTAGTCAGTGTGATTCTTTTGAATTAATTATCTGAAGTCAGGTTGTGATTTTTTTGAGCAGTCAGATTGCATTGCGCTACGATGTTGTGGGTCACTGTTGACATGATAACAGAAAGTAAAGAGAAAGTAGAGTCAGTACGTTCAGTTTTACTCAGCTGTTTCAGAATCAAATAACGTAGAAGTTTCATCTTCTCACTCATTCTACAATTTAAGTACAGACACACTCATTTGAATAAAGAAGTTTCCATGTGACTGGACGGTTTAGATGACGAGGATTAGTTGCCTTGCACAGGAGAAGTAAAACCGCCAAAATCTACACGTGTGCGCCAGTTGTGTGGTATTTATTTTTATCGCCAAGTTAAAAAATTACATTCCGCTACTGGAAACCTATCGGGAATTGCTAAAACGAGCGGATGCAATAACGGTTCACAGCGTAATTCATGATGAGCTTACAGCACCAATTCTTCAAACAATGTTATCTTATGCGTGGTAAGCACAAAAACTAATTCCTGAAAATTGAAATATTCAGAAGTGCTAAACAAGTTTGCTTTTCTCCGAATCTTCGGAAAGACCGGTGTACTGAGAGAAAATTTCATTCTTAAATGTTCTCGATGCCATGACAACATTTATTCCGAATGCTTACATCACAAGTACCTTAGGTGTTCGAAGGAAATGGAAGATACGTGACACAGTGAGAAATTTATTTGCTTTCACTGTTATTATTTCCTAATCATTTACTTACCTTATTAACCCTCCTACGCCTAGGAATTTCGAAACGAAAAAGTACATATCAGAATCTTCAGAATGCAAGAGCGAATCCAGCAAATGTTTCCTGCTCCGTGGCCATATACATTGATTGTTTCACCAGCACCGTTTCCTTTGAATAGTTTTATCTTGCGCATTCATAAGCAACAGTCGAAAAAGTCTCTTTCCTCAATTTTTAGAAAAACAGTGTTTGTGGAACTCATATATGTTGATCAAAAGCCGGCCGCGGTGGTCTCACTGTTAAGGCGCTCAGTCCGGAACCGCGTGACTGCTACGGTCGCAGGTTCGAATCCTGCCTCGGGCATGGATGTGTGTGATGTCCGTAGGTTAGTTAGGTTTAAGTAGTTCTAAGTTATAGGGGACTGATGACCACAGATGTTAAGTCCCATAGTGCTCAGAGCCATTTGAACCATTTTTTTTTTGTTGATCAAAAATTCTCACTTTCTTATTGTGCACCGATGCCTTCAATTCAGAAAAGATTGTCATGAACTTTAGGAGAAGCTTTCTCAAAAACGGGAGGTGGTTGTGCCAAAATATCTTAATCTTTCCTTGGAATGTTATATGTGAAGCGGAAATATGGCAGCAGATTACAAAGTCCTGTGTTGGTCAGATGCAATTTAAATTACATGCGACCCACAGTTAGTGTTTCAGGAGTTAAGACGTGCAGTGGATTTCAAAAAGTATATTTTGTTACATAAATACCCAGCTTTTCCGAGAACTGATGACTCTTGATTTAATCGTCAAAGAAATGTAATAAAAGCGAGCATCTCGTCTTTTGGCCTCCTAGACACCCGTAACTATTGGAGCGATAAACAATTATTTATAAATGCTTTGACACTTCTGCTATTTGGGGACTGGTATTAATTAACAGTCTATCTGTTTCCTCGCATCTATTCACGGACGGCAAAAAAATTATTCAGCCCCGTCTCAGGTGAACTATACAACAGCAGCAGCCTAATATTCGAATCCCTGAACATACGGAATGGATGTTCAATTGATACTGTCTTTGGCCAAGGATACACATCTGACTGTATACTGACATAAGTTCTTTCATTCGCAGAATCAAAATTTCATAGTCCTATAAGTCTACTCATATTCAAAAGAATAAATGTGGTTCCTGTTCTCGTAATTATACTTCACATAAAATACACATAGCACTCTGTACTATTCTCCAAACCAATTTGTTACGGCATAAAGAAAAACTCCGGCACGCCAGTCGGAAACGAGAGAGCAGAAAGGGCTGTGAAGAAGGCGTCAGCACGACAACACGACAACGGCGCCCTCTATACGAAGAGGACATAAGCGCCGCGTCGACTGGTCGCTGTTCACTTCTTCAGCAGCATCGAGATTATGCACTTCAAGACCAGCGAAATAGGAATTGTTGTATACAGGGTGGTCCATTAATAGTGACCGAGCCAAATATCTCACGAATTAATCATCAAACGATAAACTACAAAGAACGAAACTAATCTAGCTAGAAGAGGAAAACAAGATGGCGCTATGATTGGCCCGGTAGATGACGCTGCCATAGGTCAAACGGATATAAACTGTGATGTTTTTTTTAAATAGAAACCCCATTTTTAATACATATTCGTGTAGTACGTAAAGATATATGAATGTTTTATTAGACCACTTTTTTCGCTTATTTGACAGATGGCGCTGTAATAATCACAAACGTATAAGTGTGTGGTATCACGTAACATTCCGCCAGTGCAGATGGTATTGGCTTCGTGACACATTACCCGTGTTAAAATGGACCGTTTACCAATTGCGGAAAAGGTCGATATCGTGTTGATGTATGACTATTGTGTTCAAAATGCCCAACGGGCGTGTGCTATGTATGCTGCTCGGTATCCTGGACGACGTCATCCAAGTGTCCGGACCGTTCGCCGGATAGCTACCTTATTTAAGGAAACAGGAAGTGTTTAGACACATGTGAAACGTCAGCCACGACCTGCAACAAATGATGATGCCCAAGAAGGTGTTTTAGCTGCTGTCACGGCTAATCCGCACAACAGCAGCAGACTAATTGCAAGAGGATCGAGAATCTCAAAAACGTCGGTGTTGAGAGTGTTGCATGAGCGTCAGGAATAGCATGGCAAGGACTTTGAACGTCGTTTACAGTTCTGCCACTGGGCAAAGGAGCAATTACGGGACGATGACAGAATTTTTACACGCATCCTGTTTAGCGATGAAGCGTCATTCACCAATAGCGGTAACGTAAACCGGCATAATATGCACTATTGGGCAACGGAAAATCCAAGTAGAAAATCAGCGACCTTGGGGGTTAGTGAATGGTGCGGCATTATGTGTGGAAGAATAATTGTCTCCTATTTTATCGATGGAAATCTAAATGGTGCAATGTATGCTGATTTCCTACGTCATGTTCTACCGATGTTAGTACAAGATGTTTCACTGCATGACAGAATGGCGATGTACTTCCAACATGATGGATGTTCGGCTCATAGCTCGCGTGCGGTTGAAGCTGTACTGAATAGCATATTTCATGACAGGCGGATTGGTTGTCGAATCACCATACCATGGCCCGCACGTTCATCGGCTCTGAAGTCGCCGGATTTCTTTCTGTGGGGAAAGTTGAAGGATATTTGCTATCGTGATCCACCGACAACGCCTGACAACATGCGTCAGCGCATTGTCAATGCATGTGCCAACATTACGGAAGGCGAACTAGTCGCTGTTGAGAAGAATGTCGTTACACGTATTACAAAATGCATTGAGGTTGACGGACATCATTTTGAGCATTTATTGCATTAATGTGGTATTTACAGGTAATCACGCTGTTAACAGCAAGCGTTCTCAGTAACGATAAGTTCACAAGGTACATGTATCACATTGGAACAACCGAAATAAAATGTTCAAACGTACCTATTTTCTGTATTTTAATTCAAAGAAAACCTACCTATTTTGAGCCATATGTTTGTGAATACTATAGCGCCATCTACCACAAAGCGAAAAAAGTACTCCAACTAAAGCATTCATATTTCCTTACGTACTACACGAATATGTAATAAAAATTGGGGGTTCCTATTTAAAGAAATGTAGGTGATATCTAGCTGGCCAACCATAGCGCCCTCTGGTTCCCCCCTTCAAACTAGACCAATTTCGTTCTCTGTAGTTTATTCGTTTGACTCTTATTTTGTGAGATATTTGGTCCGGTCACGATCAATGGACCACCCTGTATACTGAAGAACGTTGTATATTTTGCCTGTCGCCCTTTGCTTGCGACACGTCTGTTTAACACTAAGTTAAGTATTGTAAACGTTTCCTTTTGTAATAAAATTCATTAATACGATTTCCTTGTTGTCTAGCGATCCGAGGAAGCAAATTTCCTTTACTATCGTTCAGATGACCACCACCAATAATAACGACCAAATACGTTCGTTAAATAGACATAATAAGCATGAGGAACGTACCTTTCTTCAAATATTTCATTTCAAATTAACAATAGTTTTCTTTAATTAGTCTGACTGGTGCTAGACAGAATCATTAAGTCAGTCAGAAAATTCCACAATCCAGCGACTGGTGATTACAATATTTTTTATAATTTTTTGAATAACTGAAGTGGCGACTATATGCTGCTTTGTGAACGAGCAATTATCGCCTGGATGTCGCCGTACACGCTGAGGAGGCAGGATACATCCTTCCCAAGCTCTCCAGACTACTGATGACGATGTATCATTGTTCCTTTAACAAGTACAAAACTGTTAGTGTGGGAATAATCCCCCTCTTGTAACCTGATTCTGCCGCTGAGTAACATTTTCTTTACATCTACCGTGCCTTATTATTGATTAATGAAGTAAAACAGGCAATATGAGCGAACAGTGTCACAACGTGACGAAGTTAACAGGCTCTCTTCCTCATCAAGCTGATCTTATTGCCAAGGTAAGGGATTTGTTGCCCGCTGTGCTAATCTTTGTCAGCACCTTCGCTGCCAACATTTAATGAATGCAGATTGTGGAGGGGAGAGAGAGAGAAAGTGTTCCTTAAGGTTCCATGGCATCAATCTACGTAAGGCCTCAGCGGTCTGGTGATAAAAGCGAGGTTCAATAACACTACACGCTTTTAGACATTGCTTAGTGCAGGCACACAGTCTTAGGACAACACAGGATTGCTTAGGTGATATATTGTAGCTTAAGATCAAACGATTTTTACCATTACTGCTTTCGTCTTCGTGGTAAATGAAGCCCACCAGCAAACGTAATCTGGATATCTCTTTTTATCCGTTAATAGTACCATCTGAACTGGTAATTAACAATTTGTGAAGATAGAATAGCTAGGCACAAAGAAATTGCGGTGCATTTTTGCTCTGAAGTTTTGTGGGGTAATATTTTCGTCTCAAACCTGCCAACTGACGTCTGGAATGTAGCAATAATTCTTATCTGATATAGGATGGTTACAGACGATCATGGCCATTTCCACTGTTCAGAGAGGAAACTGCAAGGTGAAACATTCGTTTTGAGTTAATTATTTCACAGTACTATTTTCTAGCTTAGGTTACTCTACGCAAGCCACTTATGATTTCTCACACAATTCTCACATCTGTATCTCGAAGCTAAATTTTGATTTACATACTGTGTCACAAAAGTGTGTTTCATTTGTGTGTGACAAGCAGAAAGTTGCTCATTCGAGAATTATAGCTTAGTATTTCGCACGTCACTTAAACAGACCTCCATTCGTGGTCTGCAGCATGTGAAGTAAAAATAAGCCAGATGACAAAAATACGGCATTTGTGTGTTAAATTCTGTCTGATGTCAGATGATGGACCTTGATACGGTACTAGGTACAGTGAAATTAACTGTTCATAGGCCAAATAGCGTTTCTGGTTATAATTTCGATCTTCATACATAGAGAAACGTTCTCGCCCTCTCTTCCATTTATGACCTATCTGCGCGTTGATCGATACAACGGATGTGCTTCTGTATGAGTAATTACTTTCGCTTACGAGCATACACGGCCTGAGAAAAAAAATCAAGCACCCAAAAGACATGACCTCATGTCAGTGTAACATCGTCCACATAAACATATTCCGCAGTCATGTAAATGATTACAGCTATATTTCTGTTTGACAGGTAGAACGGCTTCAAGAGTGCATTGGTGTTGTATGTATTTAGTTTTGTTACCAGTTTCGGTAGGATGTAGACGGTGTTTTTGTACGAGTTTGCATAAATGTGGCAGGACATAGAGAATGCTCCACTGAACAATATGAAGTAGGGAACCAGGGGTCGGAGAAGGAGATAAGGAAGTAAACTTGTCTATCCCTTTGCCTAGCATTACTGTTTTGCAGCTTATTTACAACTAACATGCATAAAAGTTTACACGTACTGTGTGCTTAATTTACATTGTCCAATAACAGAATGTGTTATGAATCAACAACAGAATCTTTCATTACTCAGTGGTATTCAGAAACGTACAGTACAGTACGATGGAGCAGTAGCAGTACCGTTTCGCAGAGCTGACTGACATGCACCTTGTGTATGAAGAGCATGGTGCAATGCACTCGCTGCTGAAAGGCTGTACATGGAACGATTTCCTGTCACGACGAGTGCTTATTTCTCTCGATCGACGTTTGTGGAAGAACGGTTCATTGGAAATATGAGACGGGAGAACTGGCAGCTTGACGACCACTCGCACGCCCAATTTTAAAGAGGATGTGCTAGAACGTAGTGCAACGTACCTCACTAAAAGTAGTCGTCGTATTGCACGTGAAGTGGACGCTGGACCTACTAGCGTATGACGAGTAATCCAGAAAAACAAATTACACCAGTGTCACCCACACCGAGTCCATGCAATGCTTGTCACTGACTTTGCGGCAAGGACTGGCTTGTGCAAGTGGTTGCTCCAACAAAGGATTGATCTAGCAGATTTAGTGACAAGGTATCAAATGGTTCAAATGGCTCTACGCACTATGGGACTTAACATCTGAGGTCATCAGTCCCTAGACTTAGAACTACTTAAACCTAATAACCTAAGGACCTATCGCGCGGTTCCAGACTGAAGTGCTTAGAACCGCTCGGCCACATCGGCCAGCGACGAGGTATCATTTGATAGTGACGGTATTTCGAACAGCAGGAACAGTCGTGTGTGGGATGAAGAAAACCGTAACGCAGTAGTAGAGTCACAACATCAAGTATGTTTTGCTGTGAATAACTGGACCAGCATTGTAGGCGACAATCTCATTTGGCCAAATCTTCTACCCAGGTTGTCTGAATAGCCACCTGTATTTGAGATTCGTGCAGACAGATCTACCTGAGTTGTTGGAGAACGCACTCTTGGCTGTTCGTGAGAGGATGTCAAGAGAACATGACAGTGAACCGCCTCACTTCAGAGAGGATGTCCGCAACCATCTCTGTGCTACATGTCTTGGTCACTGGATTGGGAGGTCCTATTTCATGGCCTGATCTGTATTCCCTTGGTTATTTCTTATGGGGACATCTAAATCCACTTGCGTATGAGACCCCAGCGGATGCGGAGATAGACTTAGTTGCCAGAATTGCAGCCGCCTGCAATGTTATTACAAACGCACCTGGGATATTTGTCAAGGTAAGTCAGAATATAGTTCGACGATGTCTTGCTTGCACTTAGGTTGATAGCCATCAGTTTCAGTACATTTTGTAACATACAGTACACACGGTACGCTGACCGTCAGTAATGGTATTCGCACTTAACTGTAACTAATGTAAATAAAACGTACACCGTAATGTGATTTTATTTATATTACCTCCTGGCTTCTCTGACCCCAGGTCCCCTGTCTCAAATTGTTCAGTGTATCCTATATGGCCTGTTATATTTTTTCTCACTCCTACAGGAACACCCAGTATAAGGGGTGTGAATATCGCTAGGTGTCCTATGATTCCCGCGGAGCACACGGAGATGTCACGCAATAGAGTGAGAAAGCGTCATCAGCAGCTGATACAATTTGAAAGGGAACTCATTGTGAGTCTCCATTTGGCAGGCTGGTCAAATCGTGCAATATCCAGATTTGTGGAGCATTTGGTTGTGACAGTGGACTCCTTGCAACATACTACGTCATCCTGCAACTTCTGTCACTGCCCCCCCTCCCTCCCGCCCCTCCTCCCTCCGCAGTGGAAGTACCGTCGTCCGATGCCTGCGTTGCAGAGAATACAAATTACTCCGTTTCGAGTGCTACCGTGACCGAGATGTTGATTTATAGTGTTCAGCAATAAATGCGCCTTTGCGCTTCCCCAGATCACGGCGACCTGCGAAGAGGTGCCACTTGTACAATGTTTGGGAGAGATAGAGAGGTGTAACTCCTGGCGTCGTGATCTGGGGATCCATTGGGTATGATTTTTAGGCACAGCTCTCAGTGACTGAGGGAATTCTGGGGGAAAAAAGGTATGTCGTGAAGATAGTGTGTCTGCATGTCCGCAGTTCGTGGTCGTGCGGTAGCGTTCTCGCTTCCCACGCCCGGGTACCCGGGTTTGATTCCCGGCGGGGTCAGGGATTTTCTCTGCCTCGTGATGACTCGGTGTTGTGTGATGTCCTTAGGTTAGTTAGGTTCAAGTAGTTCTAAATTCTAGGGGACTGATGACCATAGATGTTAAGTCCCATAGTGCTCAGAGCCATTTGAACCATTGGTGTCTTCATGTGTTCCCTCTCCTACGGCACTGACGTGGTGCCATTTTTCAACATCACGGTAGTTTTCCGCACATGGTATGTGTCTCTGAACTATATTCCAGCGGATGAGGTACTTGGGTGGCTACCAAGACCTCCAGATATTTCGACAACAGACCATAAGGGGGACCAGCTCGGATGTCAGCTTGGTCCCAGTGCCACTACCCAGAATATCAAAGGTAAATTACAGCAGTACTAGGCTAAGAATAGGATACAATGGCTTTATGACACCGCTCCCAATCATGAAGGCCAGAGGGAGCGCATGGTGATACTGATGAATGAGCTCATCCTGCCAAGTTCTTAATAATTTTAACTCGGTTTCATCTACATCTACATCATACTCCGCAAGCGAAGGGTACCTTCGGTACCACTATCTCATTCCTCCAAATCTGTGGACAGAATGATTGTCGGTAAGCCTCTGTATTGGCTCCAATTTCTCGAATTTTCACCTCTGATCAATACGTGAGATATATGCGGGGGGAAGTAATACGCTGTCCGACTCCTTCTGAAAATTGCAGTCCTAAAATTTCAATAGTGAATCTCTCCGTGGTACACAGCGCAATCATTGCACCTACCCTCCCATTCAGTAAAGTTTCATGTCGCTTCCCTTTCCCCTTGTGAAAGCTTCACTCCTTTTGGCAGGCACTGTATTTCGTTCAGTTAACATTCTGAGTGGAGAGCTAGTGACGGAAGTGATAGTGTAAAATCTTCAAACTTAAAGGATACATTTGTATTCAGCACTGTGGAAGGTTATAAGTTTCCGCGGTTATCTGACATTTAAGTGAGCAACACTTCGTAAAATACTTGTTTTATTAGCAGAAATTGTAGTCAGATGCGTCACAGAACTCACGACATGCTGTTTGTATCTTAGTACGACACCTGCTGGGCGCAACATTCGTAGTCCTTAAGCTGTGCATTTGTCCTGTCAGTACGGTTACAAAGTAAAGTTGAACGACCGTGAGTAAATTCTAACAAGATGAAAAAACTCGTCAGGCAACCACACTTCCCTGCCCCTTTGCTTTTTTAAATAAACGATGTAACAACGACACGTGGCGTGTCAGCTCAACTGGTGCCATCAAAAATCGTTCAGCAAACAGGAGAAAGCTCGAATCAAGTAGTCTTCCCGCCTACTTTCACCGTTCTGGCAAGGAACTTTTCTCATTTTTCATGCCGGCAGATAAGTGTCACGCCACTCAGTTTGCGAGCGCACGGGTGCTGCGGCAGAGGGTGCGGTAGAGAGACGGCCCACAGCTCGGTGTTTATCGGCAGACGAAATCCCGCCACACGGAAGGGAGGGAGAGACGGTGTTGGAGAGAGGGGGTCCGGGGTAGTTCCGCACCGCCCCAGCCACACTTCTCAACTCTGGGGTTTATTTCCACAGTTGCGCCCCGTGTAAATTATTGAAATACCAATTCCGGGCCTAGTCCGGCACCCGCAGCGCTGAAAGTTTCACGGGCGGTGGGGGGAGTATGGGGGTGGGGGGAGGGGGAGGTGAAGCGAAGAAGGGAAACGGTAGCACAGCTTCTCCGGGGGGGGGGGGGGGGGAGCTGGTTGCTTGCTGGGTGGGGGATGGGAGTGGGGAGACGCAGACGCAGAGGCAGCAGGCAGGCGGGCACGAGTTACCTAGGCAGGGCGGGGATTGCCAACTTGCGGTATCGAGATTACCTCCTTCGCACAACTCGCCGGTCATCTGGCCTGATAGCCGGAGAGGCAGCAACGGGGCAAGTTTGCCGCGCCGTAATACCTTAGCTCGCCTCGCTTCGGCAGCCGGTCGGGCACAGGTGTGCCGTCGCGGCAGTGGTGGGGATCTGCAGCGGTGGGCGCAAACACCTGCCGAACGTTATTGGCACTTTGGGGCTCATACGTTGTCTCCCTTATGCGCAGTGGTGCGCCCACAACCCTTAAAGATAAGACTACGTCCCACTACTCTGTGCAACACTGAGGTTGATTCCCATACACAAAATACTGCGATGTTTAAAGTACGTGGCTTGTGGGCGCTATAATAGCAAATTTTGCTCACACATTCTAATGGAACATGAGTCAGAGCACTTTCTATGGCTCTATCCAGCAGGCGTCACTGTATCTTCTAGTTTTATGGAATGTTTTGTTGTGCAAACAGGGGGCTTCGTCTGCACACCTATGGGTTTTATACAACCTGCAATGCCTTCAGAAATCGAGAGCGAGGTTTACATATTCTCTATCCTGCGACGTGCAAAGTGTTAGTTCTACAGAACAAATGAATAGGACCTTAATGTAAATCAGTTTTGTATGGGGATGCATTTCCGCTGCAGACCACTGTTTTCCAGTTATTCAAGAAGAATGCATTTATAGGTCAGTTTCGTAATTTTTTTTTTTTTTTTTTTTGAATGATTCGGTAACTTCTGCGTCTGTCGAATATGTATCGCAGTACAAAATTAATTCTTTTAAATCGCATATGAAAACCTTGCGTTTGATATTTGAAGGTGTTGTGGGCTGCATAAAAGCCAATGGTAAGGGCAGATGACTCACTCTGTGCCTCTCTTGTGCCTTTATCTATCCTAAAAGCTAGTATTGCTCATGTCTGCACTTGTATGCACGGGAAGCAACTGTCCATATCTTCAGAACTGTATGGGTGTTGATCTTCCGAAACTCGGGTGATACTGTAAGACGCCTCCTCCACTTTTTTCCCATTTGAACTAGACGTTAACGTCCAGGTGTCGTGTCGCTCCATTACGATCACGTTATTTAGAAGCGCTAAAGAAATATTATGTTCGCTTACATTTGCATAGGAAGTACAAGCTACTATCGCAACTACTAGACACTGTAATGCCTGACTTATAACAAGATTTTTAACAACTTGAATTCAAAAACGTTTAACCCTCATCTAAAAAATACTGGATTATTATTAAGGTGTTCGTACCATTCCGAAAGGTTTAGCAAATGTTGGTTTGGCTCGGTCTAAAGCACTTCATACTTATCTGCATCTACATCTATGGTATTATTCTGCTATTCACAATAAAGTGCCTGCTAGAGAGTTCAATGAACCAACTTCAAGCAGTCTCTTGAAAGTAGTGCGAGAAAAACTTTCACTTAAATTTTTCTGTGCGGTCTCTGATTTCACTAATTTTATCGTGATGATCACTTCTCCCTATGTAAATGGGTACCAACAAAATGTTTTCCCAATCTGAGGAGAAAACCGGTGATACAAATTTCATGAGAAGATCTCGTCGCAACGAGAAAAGTCTTTGTTTTAATTATTGTCACTCAAATTCAAGTATCATGTCTGTGGCAATGTTTGCCCTATTTCCCGATACTACAAACGAACCACCCTTCAGTCCAACCTGATGCGGATCCCACATCGCACAGGAATACTCCAGAATAGGACGGACAAGTGTGGTGTAAGGAGTCTCATTAGTAGACCTGTTGCACCTTCTAAGTGTTCTTCCAGTGAATCGCAGTCTTTGGTTTGCTGTACTCAAATCATTATCTACGTGATCGTTACAGTTTAGGTTGTTTGTAATTGTAATCCCTAAGTATTTAGTTGAATTTACAGTGTTCAGATTTGTGTGACTTATCGTGTAATCAACGTTTACCGGATTTCTCTTAGTACTCATGTGAATAACTTCGCACATTTCTTTATTCAGGGCCAATTTCCACTTTTCGCACCATACAGGTAACATATCTAAATCATTTAGCAGTTCGTTTTGGTCATGTAATGACTTTACAAGACGGTAAATGACAGCATCATCTGCAAACAACCTAAGACGGCTACTCAAATTGACTCCTGTGTCGTTAATATAGATCAGGAACAATAGCAGGCGTATACACTTCCTTGGGGAACGCCGGATATTACTTCTATTTTACTCAATGACTTTCCGTTTATTAATACGAACTGTGACTTTCTGACATGAAATTACCAATACAGTCGCACAACTGAGGCAATATTCCATAGGCACAGAGTTTGGTCAGAAGACGCTTGTGAGGAACGGTGCCGAACGCATTCTGAAAATCAGTTTTACATCACCTGTCGATAGCACTCATTACTTCATGAGTCTTAAGAGATAGGCGTGTTGCACAAGAACGATGTTTACAGAATCCGTGCTGACTGTGTTTCAATAAATCTTTTTTTTTTTTTAGATAATTCAAAATATCTAACACAGTGTATGTTCCAAAACCCTGCTGAAAATCAACTTCAGTGATATGGGTCGCTAATTCAGCGAATTAGTCCTACTTCCTTTTTTGGATAGTGGTGTGACTTGAGCCATTTTCCAGTCTTTAGGTACGGAACTTTCTGTGAGTGAGCGGTTGTATACAACTGCTAAATATGGGGATGTTGTACAAGCATACTATGAAAGAACCTGACTGGTATACAATCTTGACCGGAGACCTTGCCTTTACTAAGTGATTTAAGCCGCTTTGCTACAACGAGTATATCTACTTCTATGTTTCTCATCTTGGCACTTGTCCTTTATTGGAATTAAGGAACATTTACTTCTTTCTCTTTGGAGGACGAGTTTCGAAAACTGGGTTTAATAAATCTACTTTTGTGGCACTGACACCTGTAACTTCATCGTTGTTATCGCGCAGTGAAGGTATTGATTGCATCTTGCCACTGGTGTGCTTAATGTATGAAAAGATTCTCTTTGGGTTATCTGCCAGATTATGAGACAGAGTTTCGTTGTGCAAATTATTAAAAGGAACTCGCATTGAAGTAAGCGCTATATTTAGAACTTCTGAAAAACTTTGCCAATCATCGGGATTGTGCGTTCTTTTAAATTTGGCATGCTTTTTCCGTTGTTTCTCCAACATCGATCAAACCCGTTTTGTGTACCACGGAGTATAAGTACCATCACTTATTAACTTATGTGGTATATCCTCTCAATTGCCGGCTTTTTAAAGTAGATGTACTTTGGGCTTCTTTTTGATGGTTGTAGGCGTTCAGCCTAGCAGCAACTGCCTTGTGGTCTCTAATCCCTGTGTTCGTCATAGATACTCCCTATTCGTCCCAGATTATTTGTTGCTAAGAGGTCAAGTACGCTTTCGCAACCATTTACGTTTAGAGTGGGCTCATGAACTAATTGTTCAAAACAATTTTCTGAGAATGCATTCAGTACAATTTCGGATGCAATTTTGTGCCTGCCGCCGGCTTTAAACGTATAATGTTTCCAGAATATCGAGGTAGATTGAAGTTACGACCAACTATAGTTGTATGAGTGGAGTACCTATTTGAAATTAAATTCAAGTTCCCTTTGAACCTAGTAGCGATTGGCGGGTCGCTAAAACGATTCAGTTAATTGTTTAGCCCGATTGTCAAGTGCATATAATCTCTACTCACACTGTTTCGCAGGAACTATCTACCTCAACTTCACTGCAGGTAAACTAGTTCTGACAGCAATAAATACTCGACCTCCAACTGTACTTAATCTATCCTTTGTGAACACAGTTAGGTCGTTTAAAAAAAATTCGGGTATTTCAGGCTTTAGCCAGCTCCCGTGATCATAACTATTTAAGCTACAGCGCTTTCTATTAGGGCTTTCCCAACACAGCTACGACAATTTACAACTACAAAACCGATCGTTTCTACAACTACCTTACTGTGGTTTACCTGCCCCCTTTTCCTTCCAAACACCTCAAGCTACCCGTGTAGTCACTGCCTGCGTGTTGTCGACTCTAGAGCCATCAAGCGGAACCTGGAAACCCACCACCCGATGGCGCAAGTCATGGAATCTACAGGCTACAACATCACAGAACCGCCTGAGCCTCTGTTTCAGACCCTCCACTCGGCTCTGCACAAAAGGATCACTGTTGTTTCTGTCGACAATGCTGCAGTGGGTCAGCTCCACCTTAATCTCGCAAGTAAAACTGGCAGTCTTCACCGTTTCTGCTAACCGCCCGAAACCAGCGAGAATCTCCTCTGATCCAAAGTAACACATGCACCCGTTCCACATCCGGAATGACTCTCCCCGTTATGCACACGGAGTGCACACTGGCTTCCTTCCCCTCCTTGGCAGCCATGTTCGTAAGGGGCCAGATTACGCGCTTAACCAGCTAACCCACCCTATGTGATTGCCCAGGCCTTGTGGGCCGAGAAGCTTCCTCTAGAACAGGGTGGACGACTGCATCCAGCTCAGAGACTTTATCAGCCACAGATAACGCCCGAACCTGTTCGACAAACGTACCGAGGAGGCCCTACAATCAGCCCCGTGGAAAGTCTTTTCCGCCGGCCGCGGCGGTCTCGCGGTTCTAGGCGCGCAGTCCGGAACCGTGCGACTGCTACGGTCGCAGGTTCGAATCCTGCCTCGGGCATGGTTGTGTGCGATGTCCTTGGGTTGGTTAGGTTTAAGTAGTTCTAAGTTCTATGGGACTGATGACCACAGCAGTTGAGTCCCATAGTGCTCAGAGCCATTTGAACCATTTGAAAGTTTTTTCCTGCCTGCCAGACTCAGGAACGATCTCCTAGTCGACCAAGTGTGAAGGATCATCCTCAGTGCAGGCAGTAGCTGGAGCTACCACAGCATTGGACCAACTGGGGGCACACATGGAACATGCTCGACGTCCCCCACATCCCAGCGTCCGACCCCCTCCCCTCCCCCCCCCCCCCCCAGTGATCCCCTTGGTAGCAGCCTCAAGCTCTGTAGCGGAAGCCAACACAGCCTGGAGCTGTGAGCGAAGTGTCACCAACTCATCTCACATCTGTACTCAACAATCACAGTTCCTCTCCATTACTGAAGTCGCTCCTGTCTGAAGCTCATAAAAATATGAAATAAACAAATGGTACACTCACCTTATTAGAAGCAGGAACTCGGAGTGCACTCTCACTGATGGTCTAACTGACACTCTGCTCCTTACCTTTGTTACTATGACTTTCGAATTTCCACTGAACAACTGTACCTGTATACAGTAGCGGAAAGTGTTGCACCTAGTAAATAGTGTACCCAGGAGCACAGCAGGTTTCAGCTTAGTGACTGATTTTAGAATCATATGAATGAAAGCTTACTACAGGCCTATCTACGCAGTGTCCGACATTGTCTACAGGTTCTGTCATCGTCAGACATGCGGTTGCACTTTGCGCAGCGTTTTGTAAATGGTTCGTTTTCTTTACATTCGAGACCTGAGTAGTATATTTAAGCTATTTGGAAATTATTGTTAATTCTTCAGGTGCAGAATTTCATGGTGAATAAACGCTATATCTTTTTTTTACCTGTTCGTATAAGAAATGGACAATTGAGCCATGCGTTTTCACTATCATGAAAACAAGAACGACCTTTACCACGCAAATGAACTGAGTTTCTTTAATGTCTTAGCAGTTTTTCCATATATGTAAATGGAAATTTGTGGAAGTTTCTAATAGCTTCCATTTGAAAATGTATTTAGCCTGCTACCTATGTTTTACAATGCCTTTGCTTGGTTTTATTTCCTCTTACTGACTATTTGGTTCTAGCAGAGTAATGATGTAGAAGATGAACAGCATTGACAAGAATTTCCCGAGTGCAACACTTTTCAATTTCAATAGCATAGTATTTCCTAGGTAGAAGGAGGTGTTCTACCTCAGAACATGTTTCCACACTTGTAATTAAAAAAAAAAGGCTGCAGCACACAAAAAGCCAATGCCATCCTCTAACAATGGAATAACAAAATTCGTTAAACTTCTATTACAGGACTAATTAGAGGTGAAAGTGTGGGAAGTATAACAAGGTACAATATTTTGCGCTTCTGAGATGAAGCTCAGTATAATCTTGCCTTTTGCCTTATCTATCAGAAACGATGTGCTGTTAGCTAATGAACTCGGTACCCAATCGTGAAGGGATGAAATTGAATTTTTTTTTTTTTGTGTGTACTCAAAACTGTTAACATAATTTTTCTTCAACTTTTACTACATGACTTTAGTGAAATGACACAGCAAGCAGATATAAATACGCTTTGCTTCTTCTACATCCAATATTAGTAAATTAATTGAAAGACAAATTGTATCAGTTGTTAATTTTGTTGTTTTATAGTTACATTGCAAGATCTTAAAACTGTATTTAACCATGATCTTTAGCAGCGGAACCGTGCCACCACATGAGTAAAACTTCGTCATGTTAACTGATTCGCTAGTCGCTTCATGGTAGAATAACAAAGTAATTAGTAAAACGGGCAGCACTGCGTAGGTCCTATGGGATTAACGTATTCCAGCTAACTGGATCTAAGGCTCTATCAGACTTATTTGGTTGATCATTAAATTGTAACTTTTTCAGATATTTTTTCAAGTCATAGTATTATGAGTTTGCAGTTAGAAATCAACTATTCACTTTTTCTGTATGCTGAAGAAACTGAAGTACTATGTATGTTCAGTCATTTTTATTGCATATAACTACTCTTCGGTTTAACATTGTGACTCTGAGAAAGAGCATGGAAGAAAGGAAATGAAATAAAGGCTGTTTCCAAGTAATAGCAACGTACATTGTAATCGATCATGTCAATGTGTTTTTCTGAAGTAACTAATGGTTTACCTAACGTAGCTTGACCCTCTGTTGCAGGTATCGTGTGATAATATTTTACAGTATTTACGCGTTTTAGGGTCTGCAGCATAATATAGGTCATAGTATGCTTGTTTACATAAACATTGATTCCTGTTAGCTGTTGAATGATTTATTGATATTGTACTATAGACCTACTTCAGCTGTATTAGCATTTTAGTGCAAACTTTAGTTAACATGAAAAGCATAGATGTAGTCTGCTTAGTGGTAGTTTAAGTAAAAGATGTTTGAAAATGTTACTTACGTCTATGATTTCTTGACATATGTACCTACTGCATCTTTGTTTGGTCATAGTTTGCTGTATTTATCTGTTGTCAAAAGTTGTTTATTTAATGTAATTTTGACAGTATGTTTCAAGTTTGAAACCTAACTGATGTAATTAAAAGATGTCGTGTAAGCACTTACTTATATTTGTCATTGATGATCTTTAGGTTGTCGTCTATAGTTGTGTGTGGACTCCTTGGACTATTGTTCTACATGTTTTATCGTTTTAGGTCAATAAAAGTCTCTAGGTACTGTTTGGGTTTTTGGTCAGTTTGTACTTACATATACTTGATAGCTGATTTTCCATGTATATGTAAGTTTCAATTTCTCCTAACATATTCATGGAGAACTCTTTCTGAATGTTGTGAAATATTTGGAGTGGAGCTTATATGTTTTCTTCTTTATGATATTGCGTTTTTAAAGGTACGAAGAAGTGAGACTAGTTGCTGTCTAAATATGCCTTGCATGTTTTCTATACTTGGTGTTGGAATTTTTGCCTGTTTACCCTGATTAAAATTTGTCGCTCTTATAGTAGTTAATTTTAAATTTTTAATTCAAATTTCAATTTTAATTTTACATATTAGTAATTTGGTATGGTGACTTTCCTAAACGGATTTTTATGCTCAGATTGCTTGCAGTTCAGAATGCTAATTTAACCAGCGTTTTTTTTTAATATGCCATTTATTTTTTCTAAATTTTGCTCATGTAGATAGCAAGAATGCATCTGGTGAACTGTTTTAGTGGGTTTTCTCGTATGAGTATTATTTTTTGGTTTATCAAATGTTGTTTGGACCTTTATTTTTCACCATACAGCAATTGTACTACGTTTGGGTCGAAGTTATTTGTACTTGCTATGTATTAAAAATTTGTTAGAACTCTTTATATGGCAAATTGTTCCAATGGTAAATGTACAATTCTGTTTATCATTGATGGAAATTTAGATATTTCTGAGATTCTGGGTGACAAGGGTTGTAATTTATAGTGGTGTCAGAGCGTCGGCTTTCTGCAGGATGAGTCATGTAAGATGTAACACTTCATTTATTTCGTGAACGGTTGCACATTTCGAAACGTGGTTTTCGTTAGACGTTAGAGCGTCGAGGGGCCCATATATTTTTGTTTGGTTAATGTTTTTAGTGCTGGTTTCAACTGAGGTATTGAAACAAGTACGTTTTTTAAATGGAAATGTACACTTCTTATAAGTGCATTCGATTGCTCTAGAGAAGACAATTACAGTGATATGTGGTTTGTTAATGTTGAGGTTGAAACCTTTCGTGAAACAATTTTGAGAAATGTCCTAGAATATGAGAGCACGTGGTTAGAAACGGCATTTTCGGTGCAGACATTGCCAAGAAGGCAATGGGACTTAACATGTGAGGTCATCAGTCCCCTAGACTTAGAACTACATTTACATCTACATCTACATGACTACTCTGCAATTCACATTTAAGTGCTTGGCAGAGTGTTCATCGAACCACAATCATACTATCTCTCTACTATTCCACTCCCGAACAGCGAGCGAGAAAAACGAACACCTAAACCTTTCTGTTCGAGCTCTGATTTCTCTTATTTTATTTTGATGATCATTCCTACCTATGTAGGTTGGGCTCAACAAAATATTTTCGCATTCGGAAGAGAAAGTTGGTGACTGAAATTTCGTAAAAAGATCTCGCCGCGACGAAAAAGGTCTATGCTGTAATGACTTCCATCCCAACTCGTGTATCATATCTGCCACACTCTCTCCCCTATAACGTGATAATACAAAACGAGCTGCCCTTTTTTACACCCTTTCGATGTCCTCCGTCAATCCCACCTGGTAAGGATCCCACACCGCGCAGCAATATTCTAACAGAGGACGAACGAGTGTAGTGTAAGCTGTCTCTTTAGAGGACTTGTTGCATTTTCTAAGTGTCCTGCCAATGAAACGCAACCTCTGGCTCGCCTTCCCGTTAATATTATCTATGCGGTCCTTCCAACTGAAGTTGTTCGTAATTTTAACACCCAGGTACTTAGTTGAATTGACAGCCTTGAGAATTGTACTATTTATCGAGTAATCGAATTCCAACGGATTTCTTTTGGAACTCATGTGGATCATCTCACACTTTTCGTTATTTAGCGTCAACTGCCACCTGACACACCATACAGCAATCTTTTCTAAATCGCTTTGCAACTGATACTGGTCTTCGGATGACCTTACTAGACGGTAAATTACAGCATCATCTGCGAACAGTCTAAGAGAACTGCTCAGATGGTCACCCAGGTCATTTATATAGATCAGGAACAGTAGAGGTCCCAGGACGCTTCCCTGGGGAACACCTGATATCACTTCAGTTTTACTCGATGATTTGCGGTCTATTACTACGAACTGCGACCTTCCTGACAGGAAATCACGAATCCAGTCGCACAACTGAGACGATACCCCATAGCTCCGCAGTTTGATTAGAAGTCGCTTGTGAGTAATGGTATCAAAAGCTTTCCGGAAATCTAGAAATACGGAATCAACTTGAGATCCCCTGTCGATAGCGGCCATTACTTCGTGCGAATAAAGAGCTAGCTGCGTTGCACAAGAGCGATGTTTTCTGAAGCCATGCTGATTACGTGTCAATAGATCGTTCCCTTCGAGGTGATTCATAATGTTTGAATACAGTATATGCTCCAAAATCCTACTGCAAACCGACGTCAATGACATAGGTCTGTAGTTAAATGGTTTACTCCTACTACCCTTCTTGAACACTGGTGCGACCTGCGCAATTTTCGAATCTGTAGGTACAGATCTATCGGTGAGAGATCGGTTGTATATGAGTGCTAAGTAGGGAGCTATAGTATCAGCGTAATCTGAAAGGAACCTAATCGGTATACAATCTGGACCTGAAGACTTGCCCGTATCAAGCGATTTGAGCTGCTTCGCAACCCCTAAGGTATCTACTTCTAAGAGACTCATGCTAGCAGATGTTCGTGTTTCAAATTCTGGAATATTCCATTCGTCTTCCCTGGTGAAGGAATTTCGGAAAACTGCGTTCAATAACTCCGTACAGTCGTCGATAACAGTACCATCGGCACTGCGCAGCGAAGGTATTGACTGCGTCTTGCCGCTTGTGTACTTTACATACGACCAGAATTTCTTCGGATTTTCTAGCAAATTTCGAGACAATGTTTCGTTGTGGAACCTATTAAAGGCATCTCGCATCGAAGTACGTGCCAAATTTCGCACGTCTGTAAATTTTAGCCCATCTTCGGGATTTCGCGTTCTTCTGAACTTCGCATGCTTTTTCCGTTGCCTCTGCAACAGCGTTCGGACCTTTTTTGTGTACCACGGGGGATCCGTTCCATCTCTTACCAATTTATGAGGTATGAATATCTCAATTGCTACGTAAACCTAACTAACCTAAGGACGTCACTCACATCCACGCCCGAGGCAGGATTCGAACCTGGTTCCGAACTGAAGCACCTAGAACATCTCGGCCACAGCAGCCGGCACTAGATGTAGGTTCACATACGAATGTTGTATATCGAAATACCACAATGGCTATCGCAATGCGTTTATGAAAACTATTTGACAGCTGTGTATCCTCCCAGATTTACATGAGCTGAAACAGAGAAATCAATTTTTCGTTCTTCAAACATAGAGAGTTCTTATACGCTGCAAGAAACAACTACTGTATTAAAAATCTAAACGTCAGAAGGAAGATGTGACCTGTCTTTTTCTGTACGTGACCGTGTGCTTCGTGGAAGCATAAGCTGACAGACAACATACACTGCTCTAAGTTACGAGGGTTGAAACATAAACAGAGGCCACTATTTATTCACAACCGATACAAAAGTGTTATATATTGGCATCTGTTACTGTCCTTCAAAGTAGTCACCAGAGTTGGGTAGAAACCGTTGCCAGCCCTGTGGAAGGCGTAGTATACTGTTAGTAGAGGCTGTCCTGTCGATGGTGTAAATAGCGCTGCCTGTCGAATCTCTGAAACAGTTCTGAAGCGAATACCACGAAGTGGCTACTTCATCTTCGGAATCAAATCAAAGTCACAAGGACTTAATGCCGGGGAGTATGGTGGATGGTGCAGTACTTCCCAGTCCCATCGACCGAACAGAGCAGCCACAGTTAGCGCTGCATACGCCCGCATCTTGTTGTGCAAAATGATGGGTGGGTTGCACAGAAAGTCTCGCAGGTGATGCTCCAAAAACCACTGTGCACATAAGGTCTGCCGTGGAGGAACGTAATGAGTTAGGACAACACCAACACAGTCGTATATGAGAACAACCATAACTTTCTCCATACTGGGGCTCTGACGCACTTTCGACTTTCAGCGACCCATAATGACCCCATTCGCTGGATTGGCGTATCGGTTTTGACTCTCACGATGAGACTCATATCTAATCCAGAATTACGATACGGCGTAAGATATTCTCTCCTTCGCGGTCATAGCGCTCCAAGTGCGTCTGAGCGTCGTATCGCATCCATTTCTGCATTTCCGTCAAGTCATTCGGAACCCATCGTGATGCAATTTTTCTCACGGCTGGGCGTTGCTTCAGGATGCGAAGCACAGTTGTATGCGCTAATCCGGTTTCATGGGCGAGCTCACGAATGGTATAGTGTCGATCACTGTCTACTAGCGCGGGAACAGCATGCAATTCTTCTTCAGAGACGCTAGGACGATCTGCCCGATGCGTGTCTGCCACAGTTTGCCGACCTTCGTTGAAGGCCTTTACCCAACATGCCGCTGTTCTGTACGGCTATGCCGATTCCCCGCACGCCTCTTGAAGACCCTGATGACACTATCGTGCTGCACGACCTGTGGCACATTCAATCTTGAACCGACTACGTTGTTCCTGCTTTGAAAACAAGTGACTGTGTTTCCATCGATTAAGCGCTCGCCGGTGACGTGGGACGGGCGAGTTCATTTGCTCGGAGATAAGGTAGGTATGTCAGTAACGTATGCTACCAATGACAGTAGTAGATTCCACAGCATAGTGTCTCCACAGCACTGTTGCCACTATTTAAGTTCCAAACTACGTATATAACAATGGATAAAAATGTTATTAAATGCGTTGGTGACCACCTGTACACCGCAATATTGATATTCTTCTTAACTAAACGTCGATTCATGATGAACATACCGACGCAATGCGATGCTGTCGATTTATTTGACATTACGAAGCAATTTCGTACATACGTAAAGCAAACAAACAATTTACTAACAATGATTTAGCAACCACCCAAATCAAACAGCATAAATTTTGTCTTCCAAAAGAATAACTTCATTCTTTACTTAAGCATGTGTTCAAACTGTTCACCATGGACTGAAATGTATATTTGCGATCGCCAATATAAATAACGGTGAACACATGAAAATACAGTTGATGTTATGGTAGAACACGCACTGGCGATTGGAGATCACATATCGTCTGGCGTAGATGGGGCTTCGTTACACACTGCACATTTCAGTGCTCACAAGAAGAAAGAAATCGAGAGGAGTCAACTCGACGAACCTCGCAGACCATTTGACAACAGAATTTCGTCTTTGCAACGTCCAGAAAAGTTATATTTCAGTTTTTACGTTGCAACACGGGACGCGTTAGCTGGACAACCGTCGTGTTGCAGCCACATACACTGTCGAATGTCCAGTGCTGCCTCTTCTAGAGGAACCGGCTATGTTGATCAGAAAGTGTGCATACGAAGGTCTGTTGATGATAGAAATGGAAATTCTGTCGACACGGGAATCGAATGACACTCGTCTGGCTGATTCCACATTGTATGGCAATATGTCTCTTACAACTCTGCGGATTCATTAGCATCGTCGGCAGAAGAGCTTCTTCGTGTTTTCTGTCATTTGTAATCTTATTTCTTGTCCTTTTGTAGATGTTCAAGGAGCCTGTCCGCACTAGCGTCTTAAGAATTCGTACAACTGAGTTGAGCATCGGACATTGGCAATGCGGATACATAATTTCTGTTACATTCACCCTATAACAGCAGCATTTTCAACTTCTCCCCACTGATGTTCATGTCTGCACGCAACGAATGTTGAAGCAGAAATGAGCGGCTGCAGAGCAGACGAGTAAACAAGCAAATGTGTTGACATTCTAACACAGAGTAGCACGAGAGATCTGGATGGTGATATTTGCACCGGAAATGTCGATTCCGGCAACCGTGCTCTCATATTCTAGGCCGTTTATCGAACTTTCTTACGACAGGTTTCAACGTAAACATTAACAAACGCTATATCGCTGCAATTGTATTCTCAAGAGCTATCAAATGCAGTTACAAAAATTATACGGTTCCATTTAAAAAACCGTACTTGCTTAATACTTCAACTGATACCAGAGCTAAAATCATTAACCAAATAAAAAAAAATGTCCCTTGACGCTCTAACAATTGTCAAAAACAACGTTTCGGTAAGTGTAACTGTTCACGAAATAAAAGGTCGGTTACATCTTATGTGACTCACTGTGTACATATTTTGAAAGTGTCCTTGCTATTAGTGTTGCTCATTTATAGGTCCAGGAAGGCAATGGATTCATTTGTTTCCATTACCATGTAAATTTTATTTTTTGGTGTGACGTAGTAATTTTGGTGGCTTAGTTGGGTGTCTAGTTCTGTTAATCTTATGAGCACAAACGTATCGTCTATGAAGCACATTATTGCCACAGCAAAGAAGCCATCAATACAGCAAAAATAATGTCAAAACAACAAAATGAAATACTGTGAAGCTTGCACTCCTGGAAATTGAAATAAGAACATAGTGAATGCATTGTCCCAGGAAGGGGAAACTTTATTGACACATTCATGGGGTCAGATACATCACATGATCACACTGACAGAACCACAGGCACATAGACACAGGCAACAGAGCATGCACAGTGTCGGCACTAGTACAGTGTATATCCACCTTTCGCAGCAATGCAGGCTGCTATTCTTCCATGGAGACGATCGTAGAGATGCTGGATGTAGTCCTGTGGAACGGCTTGCCATGCCATTTCCACCTGGCGCCTCAGTTGGACCAGCGTTCGTGCTGGACGTGCAGACCGCGTGAGACGACGCTTCATCCAGTCCTAAACATGCTCAATGGGGGACAGATCCGGAGATCTTGCTGGCCAGGGTAGTTGACTTACACCTTCTAGAGCACGATGGGTGGCACGGGATACATGCGGACGTGCATTGTCGTGTTGGAACGGCAAGTTCCCTTGCCGGTCTAGGAATGGTAGAACGATGGGTTCGATGACGGTTTGGATGTACCGTGCACTATTCAGTGTCCCCTCGACGATCACCAGAGGTGTACGGCCAGTGTAGGAGATCGCTCCCCACACCATGATGCCGGGTGTTGGCCCTGTGTGCCTCGGTCGTATGCAGTCCTGATTGTGGCGCTCACCTGCACGGCGCCAGACACGCATACGACCATCATTGGCACCAAGGCAGAAGTGACTCTCATCGCTGAAGACGACACGTCTCCATTCGTCCCTCCATTCACGCCTGTCGCGACACCACTGGAGGCGGACTGCACGATGTTGGGGCGTGAGCGGAAGACGGCCTAACGGTGTGCGGGACCGTAGCCCAGCTTCATGGAGACGGTTGCGAATGGTCCTCGCCGATACCCCAGCAGCAACAGTGTCCCTCATTTGCTGGGAAGTGGCCGTGCGGTCCCCTACGGCACTGCGTAGGATCCTACAGTCTTGGCGTTGATCCGTGCGTCGCTGCGGTCCGGTCCCAGGTCGACGGGCACGTGCACCTTCCGCCGACCACTGGCGACAACATCGATGTACTGTGGAGACCTCACGCCCCACGTGTTGAGCAATTCGGCGGTACGTCCACCCGGCCTCCCGCATGCCCACTATACGCCCTCGCTCAAAGTCCGTCAACTGCACATACAGTTCGCGTACGCTGTCGCGGCATGCTACCAGTGTTAAAGACTGCGATGGAGCTTCATATGCCACGGCAAACTGGCTGACACTGACGGCGGCGGTGCACAAATGCTGCGCAGCTAGCGCCATTCGACGGCCAATACCGCGGTCCCTTTTGTGTCCGCTGTGCCGTGCGTGTGATCATTGCTTGTAGAGCCCTCTCGCAGTGTCCGGAGCAAGTATGGTGGGTCTGACACACCGGTTTCAATGTGTTCTTTTTTCCATTTCCAGGAGTGTATTAGAAAAAGATGATAAAGTCACATACTCCTTCACAGAGCGTAAGGGAACGATGCGGGAGACCCGTACCGCCGTAGTAGGCAAGGTACTAGTGGAGGTGGTTTGACATTGCCTTCCTCCTACCGCAATGGGGATGAATGATGATTATGAATATGATACAACAACACCCAGTCACCTCGAGGCAGATGAAAATCCCTGACCCCGCCGGGAAGCGAGAACGCTGCCGCGAGACTGCAAGCAAAGGACATTAGAAAAAGAAATACACAACATAAACTCATATAACCAACGGACAAAATTACACAACGATAAAATTTGCTGAAAGATAATAAACAATAATGTGATAGCAGGAAAATCTTACGAGGGTGTAGCATAGCTTATATAAGTAAATGTATAAAATATGCAGCTGAAACAAAATAAATCGTAAAGAATTGTCTCACAACATTAACTGAATATCAAAAGAAATCTAAAATTGTTACGAATCCAAGGACAGCACCACTAAGAGGACAACCGAAAGTAAGTGAAACAATGATTCATACATCTATATGAAAGAAAAGAAAAGAAGCTACGCCATGACAGAAGACGGGTATCTGCTAAGACGAAAAGAATTAATTGCGTAATTTTATTTTCTATAAGCGATAATTAAAACTTTACGACGACGCCTTGTACTGAGATACGAGATCGATGCCGTCATATACTCTCTCTACCTCGTCGTCTTCTACTCATGACGTCACTATGCATGGTGCCTCGAGATTCGCAGAAATGTAGGACCCACAACGAACTTCTGACGCCACACTAGTTGCCTGGGTGAACATTCATCAGGAACACTTGCCAACATCTGGGTCTAGGAGGGAAATCGCTATATTAATGAAAAGCTACCTACTAAAGTCCTTAACTCTGAAATTTCTTATCGAGAACTTCCTCGTATTTAAACACACAGAAGCATAAAATTGGTAGAAACAGTAATTCTCCCGGCACTGAACACGGTCACTGTAACTTGTAACACTAGAATTAACATGTGCTGGCCGGCCGCGGTGGCCGTTGCGGTTGAGTCCCATAGTGCTCAGATCCATTTGAGCCATTTTGAGGTCACGTGCTGTGATATACGGCACAGGGCCAATATATGCATAAACTGGTATGCATAAACTACAGTTGTTGCTCTGAGCATGATATCAGTTCACTTGAGAATAAACTTCTTGTTGAAGTCCAGTCGTTGAGTAACTCATTGCACCATCTATACATCTACGCCAAATTAAAAACTGATTACGCTGATTACGCTACTTTATGTAACAGTTTTCTAGTTCTCTTAGCTTCCTGCTCTTCAAATCAGCTACCAGCATATAAACGAAAAACGAGCTATTCACTGCGTATTTCAGTATATATTTATTTTTGCACAGATTAATTGTTATTTCACCGATGCCACGCTTCTGAGGATCCTTGGCGTAGGTAATCCTCGATTCTTCCACTGCAAGTAGCATAACCATTTTTAATTTTCTGTGCATCGTACCCCGAATTTGAGATATCTTGTTTCTATGTAATCCAAGTGGTAATGATATAATGCGACTCTTAAAACTAACGTATTGAGGCAACTAAGATTTAATCCGATCCATAAAATCACACAATTCACCTTTCCTACATTATGTCACTGAAGTTCCATCTTTATACAGATGGTTGCGGGACCTCGGTTTTCAATATAAAACGTCGAATCCGAATACCTTCGTCCGTCTAAATTTCCATTTGTTACTTTATTTGAGCAACCGGTTTCAGCGCTACATTATGCCAACATCAGGCCTCCTGACCGACTTGTAACGAAGACCTCCAATTTTGATACAGTCAAAATGGGGGACAGCATTCAGTGATTTCAGTAATAGGTATCCGTAGATCTTTAACTCAGCGATATCATCTATCATCATTTGCTAATTGTTTCCTTTCCTAAATTTGTCTAATGCTGTTCAAGAGGAGTTTTCTTAATTTCGAAATATGGGTTAAGTGAGCCCCAAAACACTGACAAATATAGTATCCATTCAAGTGTTCTTCAAGTGTTCTTCGAAGAAGACATATTTTCTCGATCTGAGCTGTACAAAATTTTATACATTAACCACAGACTCAGAGTAAGCTGATGGTGAGTTGACCTTTCTTCTCTAAGATTAGAACCCTCTAGCTTTATAGTTCGCCGAAGTAATAGTGCTCCTTCATTCTGAAGTAATGATAAGGATTCGCCCATACTGACTGCAGGCACAGTAATCCTCCACTGACACTCCCATTTCAGTCTCATTTGCATATTCTATGATGACGAACATAACATACCGTTAATGTACTTTGCCCTTGGCTTCTTCAACCCCGAGAAACCTCCGTTTACAATTTTTAACCTATGAAAACATCGAGAACGTTAAGACCACCGACCTACTATGATACAAACGCGTCTAGGCGATAGCAGCGTCACCAGGCGAGAGGTGATTACTAGTCAGACACACGCTCGGTGCATGTAGTATCAGTGAGGCTGCGGTCCGTTTGTAGAATGGGGAAGATGCGCCATCTATCTGAGTTTGGCCGAGGGCAGACTGTGATCGTTCGGAGGCTCGCCGTGAGCATATCTGGAACTGGACGTTTTATGTAGTGTTCAAGGAGTGCTTCAGTGAGTGTCTTCGACACTTGGCGAGTCCAAGGTGAAACCGCGTCGAGACGTTGTGGGGCAGGGCAGACACCTCTCATTACATATGTCGAACGGCATAGTAGGGACAGGCGGCGAACTGTGGCGGAACTGCCATCAGAATATAACGATCTACATCTACATCTACATCTACACGGTTACTCTGCAATTCACACTTAAATGCGTGGCAGAGGGTTCATCGAATCATTTTCATACTACTTCTCTACCATTCCACTGTCGAATGGGAAAAAGAAACACCTAAATCTTTCCGTTCGAGCTCTAATTTCTCTTATTTTATTGTGATGATAATTTCTCCCTACGTTGGTGGGTGTCAACAAAATGTTTTCTCATTCGGAAGATAAAGTTGGTGACTGAAATTTCGTAAATAGATCTCGCCGCAAAGAAAAACCGCCTTTGTTTCAGTGGCTGCCACCGCAACTCGCTTACCATATCAGTGACACTCTCACCCTCATTTGCGCGGTAACACGAAACGGGCTGCTCTTCTTTGCACTTTTTCGATGTCCACCGTCAGTCCTACCTGGTAAGGGTCCCACACCGCACAGCAATATTACAGCAGAGGACGGACAAGTGTTATGTAGGCTGTCTCTTTAGTGGGTTTCAAAATGGTTCAAATGGCTCTGAGCACTACGGGACTTAACTTCTGAGGTCATCAGTCCCCTAGAACTTAGAACTACTTAAACCTTACTAATCTAAGGATAGCACACACATCCATGCCCGAGACAGGATGACCTCGAACTTTTCTTTGTTTAGTGCCAATTGCCACTTTTCGGGCCATACAGAAATTCTCTTTGGATCATTTTGTAATTGGAATTGATGGTCTGATGATTTTACTAGACGGTAAATTACAGAATCATCTGCAAACTATCTAAGAGGGCTGCTCAGATTATCACCTAGATCATTTATGTAAATCAGGATCAGCAGAGGCCCTATGACACTTCCTTGCGGAATGCCAGATATCACTTCTGTTGTACTAGATCATTTTCTGTCTATCACTGCAAACTGGGCATACAACAACTGTGTGTGGACACATACTGCACCGAACACTCCTAACGATGGCCCTCCGCAGTTGACAACCCATGTATATACCAATGTTAATACCAAGACATCAGTAATTGTGATTGAAATGGGCATGTGACCATCGGCACTGAACGTCGACGCACTGGCAGAGAGTCGCATTATCCGGTTAATCCCGATACCTTCTTCATCATGCCGAAGGGAGGACGCAAATCCTTCGTCTTCCAGGGGAACAGTTCCTTGAAACCTATACCGCAGGACGGAGACAAGTTTGCGGCGGCTCCATCATGTTCTTGTGAACATACACGGGGGGCATACATGGTCCAACGGAGCTTGCAAGGCACCATGGTGCTGCGACAGTGTCGTACACTGGTTGCAAGCCACGTACACCCCTTCATGACGATAATTCTCCCCGACAATGGTGGCATTTTTCAACAAGATAATGCACCATAGCAGAAAGCTATGAGTGTGATAGAGTAGTTCGAGAAACACAGTAGCGAGTACCAGTTGGTGGGCTGGCCCTTCAATTCGCCAGATCTGAAGGAGATGGAACACATATGGGATGTGACGAACGCGGCGTCAGAGTTAATTGCCCTCCTCCCCAGAATTTGCCGGATTAGGTGACTTGTGTGTGCAGATGTGGTGCCAACTCCCTCCGGCCACCTGAAAAGGCCTGACATCGTCCTTACAACGAAGCGAAGCCGGTGTTATCCGTGCCCAAGGTGGACACACACGCTATTGGGTAGGTGCTCTGGCCTATTAGTGTGTACTTTGAATGTTTCGTGTTACTTCCCTGTTTCTATTGTGTTGGATTCTGCTGTTTATTTATCTCCAAAAATAGAAGTTTTAATCCAGTTCTCAATTTTCCGTCCTGTCTTACGTTGCTGCAACGTTTTTATACATAGGCCATTTCCGTCAGTTTTTTAACGTCAGCAGTACATTCATATACATAGAAACTGTGCACAAAATAATTATTCACAATTAGTTCAGGGTACAGTTAGGTCTAATTATGCTTCATAGTGCCTAAACGATCGCCAATAAACTCAAGTTAAAAAACCGGAGGGCACTCCATCGGGCGGTACTAACAGGGGCCGACCAGTTTACTGTCTCTTCCCGAACATTCGGGAATGACAGAAAATGCTGTATCTGAGACTCAGCTGGGCTGTGGTTCACCTTCCAATTGGTCGCGATTCTTATTCAATTCGTCCTGATCGACGAAATCTTCAATAGGGATGCATATGCAGTGAGAAGACACTGCATATCACTTTCTCTTCCACTGCGCGTCATTTAACACCATTAGGCAGAACATTACATAAGCATCAGATCTGTACATGCCCACAAGAGACCAAGAAAAATGGTATATAATTAACGAACTTGAAACTAAAATTACATGTAGACTCTTAGTAGAATATAAGGTAAGATTTCGCCCTGCAATTCAATGTGTGTAGGAAAGGGAATATGAGCACACAGTCAATGTGAGTGTAGTTGAAATATAAGATCGTGAAAAAGATAAGTGACGCTAGTCTGCCTGTGGGGGGATCAGGTGTTAACACCGTAGTCACCACTCACGCATAAAGATTACTTAAAACACTAAATAACTGTGCTGCCCTATCTGACAAATGTCAAACCCTGTGTTATATTTTAGTGACAGTAGCTATATTTCGTGGCCAAAATGAAGCTGTAATGTAACAGTGAGTGCAATATTCCATAATGAATACGACCAACAGCCTCTGGAAGCGGAACCAATATCCTCGAATTCAGATTTTGAGCCACTCGTGCAAGAGAGCTTAGTAGTGGAAAGAGTAACCGAATAAAGGCAACTGGCCGTGAGGTGTAGACTTGACGCAATCTTCAAGGTCACAACCTCCAACTGCTGCGATGGCGAATAACCTGGGTATCTTGCTACTTTCTGTTCCTTCCATTTTAACATCTTATGGTTAGAGGGCACTAGTCTTTCTGCAAAGCTTATAGCTTTAACATAAAGCAGTAATGGACTGCACAAAACCCTAATACAACTGTAATTCGTTCAATTACTAGTAAACTATCAAAAACATTGCATACACATATTGTGTAAGAATGCAACAATTGTTTGCCATTCGATTCCGGTAATTGTGATTATTAGTTGTCTAATTCAAATGGTTCAAATGGCTCTGAGCACAATGGGTCATAAACTGCTGAGGTATCAGTCCCCTACAACTTAGAACTACTTAAACCTAACTAACCTGGGAACATCACAAACATCCATGCCCGAGGCAGGATTCGAACCTGCCACCGTAGCGGTCGCGCGGTTCCAGACTGTAGCGCATAGAACCGCTCGGCCACTCAGGCCGGCAACTGTCTAATTCATGCAGTCTAGGGTCCGTCATGGTATTCAGACTTCTGGCCGTGAAATACATCCAAGAAATAAGAAAACAGGTTAATTAATAAATAACTAGATATCGTTTCGTTGTTTGTGCAGCCTCCGTAATTGAATTTATTGATAGGGAACACGGTCTCTTTCCGTCTGCGGAACTTAAGAGGCCGTTCAGAGTCGGGTTAATCAGCTTCCCTCTTGAGAACTTTTGCCGTTACGAACATCACAGGCCATGCATCTGCATTGGGGACTATTAGTGGAATTACAGTCACGGCGTGCCAAATCGTCAGAAGAAGCAGACGCATAAATTTCTTGCAAACTAAAGCGCTCGTCTATATTTCAGGCGAGCCGGAGCTAAACACAGAAGTTGCAGCGCCGCCTCTAATGAGACAAGTTCACAAACATTCCAGAGTTACTGTGCTGGTAAGCCAGCGCGAGGCACCACACTGGCGGACGCGTGTCGCTGGCGCCAGTTTACTCCTCCTATACCTTAAATTTATGCTCATATAATGACGTACTAACAGACTTTATAGCTTGCATTTGCGGTGTAACTGGGACGACTATTGTCTGAGCTGTTTACACACGACGTGCAAACTGTTTGCTGGCCGTTCCCTGTTAACGGCGCCGCTTACTTAACGGGTTCGCCTGGAATTGTGGCTCTCCCGGATGCCACTTCTGTAGCATACAGATCGAGGGAGCTCTCTGTTTTCACAGGTTTTTATTCTGCATATCAATGATATCATGCAATTTAGACAACACTCTGATTCAAATCGCAGGAATATGGACCGTACCTTGTTCACCCTCTGAATGCCTTTTTGAAGGCAGGCTTCCTGGCACACTGGGGCGTTAGGGTGTATACGACTTATTTGTTGAGCTGAATGTGGCTGAAAGATTTAAAATGGCTACGTAAAATCAAATTTGGTCTCTTCCACTCTTTCTTACATTATCACACACAGTCGCATTCATATGTACAATATGAAAAGCTCTTAATAAAGTATGCGTTATGAAACGTACTGCCGGCCGCGGTGGTCTAGCGGTTCTAGGCGCTACAGTCTGGAACCGCGCGACCACTACGGTCAAGGGTTCGAATCCTGCCTCGGGCATGAATGTGTGTGATGTCCTTAGGTTAGTTAGGTTTAAGTAGTTCTAAGTTCTAGGGGACTGATGACCACAGATGTTAAGTCCCATAGTGCTCAGAGCCATTTGAACCATTTTTTTTTTAAAAAACGTACTATTAACATTTTATTACTAAACTAGAATAAAATGATAAGGAACATCGTGTTCGGGAATGGTGGTTGGCTGATCTCCTGCATATTACTGGATGTGGTAACCATGCCTTGCACACAATAAAATTTCTTGTCTAAGAGTTTAGACAGATCCTCAGACACAACACAAAATCTTACAAAAGCGATACTTTCATCTGAACATCACTTAGATTTAAGGTCCAGTCTGATAATTTGCTTCTGCTCTTCTGCGCGACAGTAACCAGCGTGTTGCAAGCATCGCAAACTTGTGTCTTCATGTCTGAACAGGAAACCGTTCATCGTCTTCCAGTTCCTGTTTCTGCTGTATGTGTAATGATTGTGGTTTGGATCTGACTAAAATCCCATTTCACTGATGTCGCATCTGACTGCTATTTGGAACTACACCTTTCTGGCATCTGATTAATATTTAATAGTGCACCTGGCTGAAGAACCTCCAAACTGAGTATCAACAGAACCCACTACAGTGTAACCTCCCAACAGATAAAAATATGTATAATAACCTCCCAACAGTAAAAATATAAGTATATAATTCACATTCAGCGTAACCTCCCACAGATAAATATAACTATATAGCCTAATTCACATTCGGTGTATCCTCCTAACAGATAATTTCCGTAACAAAATACAATGGTGACTAATCTCTCAATAAAACTGTGGCTTGCTTATAACCTTTCAATATTAACTGACTGTCAATCCGAACTGGTAACTTTGGACGTCAGCAGTGCTGCGTCATGGCCCTCAAAGATGATACTGAATAAATTGAAAATTTTTCCCTCAATAAGATCGCCGGATAACGCATATACAGGGTGTCCCACCTATCTTGTCCACCCAAAATATCTCTGGAACAATAACAGCTATTGGCAAACTACTTTCACCGGTATCAATGTATGGCTGGGGCCCATGAATGTACATATTAGGAAACATTCTAAAACGAAAGCATATGTGTTTTTAACACAAACTTATGTTTTTTTTAAATGGATCTCCTATATTTTTTCTTCAGCAATCCATAGCATGACAAAGCACATACACAATGGCGTTGATTGCATCGCAATATTCCCATTACATCCCGAGATATTGAGACGCGAATTTGACGCTTGAAACACCCGACATGTGCTTCTAGCGCACGTCCTGAGGCTCAGGCGTGAACCCCATGCTGCCCGTAATCGGGAATATTGCGATGCAATCAACGCCATTGTGTATGTGCTTTGTCATGCTATGGACTGCTGAAGAAAAAATATAGGAGATCCATTTAAAAACAGACATAAGTTTGTGTTAAGAAACACATATGCTTTCATTTTAGAATGTTTCCAAATATGTACATTCATGGGCCCCAACCCTACATTGATACCGGCGAAAGCCGTTTTCCAATAGCTGTTATTGTTCCATAGATATTTTGGGTAGACACGATAGCTGGGACACCCTCTACATCTGCTCCTATAAGAAATTTTCGTGGCGCAGGCCAGTGCTATGCTGGCCGATAGATTTGTCATGTATAAAAAGAAACAATTGCTTTTTATTTACAGTAATCGGGATGACCATGGATTGGAGAAATTAGTAAATTCTTTAAAATGAGATGAATGATTGTCAAAAGTTATTTTTTATAAGAAACATTATTGTTTTATAAGAAACATTATTATTAAGAGATTTTTTTAAAAACATTTATATGGGACTTGATATTACAATAGCACATATGCGGGAGGTTGCTTTTACCTTATACTACAACGCTCAGGCACCGCCGTCGTTCGCCACGACCACCCCAGCCAAATCCATACACCAGACTGATAGCTACTACTACTACAACTGCTACACAGTTCCTAATTCTGACAACACTGCTCTCTGGTCTGAGATTTTCTCATAGCTTACATATCGCAGGCAGCGCGTGAGCAATCCATCGAAATTACATCTGCTCGAGTGCGCTAGCAACAAATTCCTTAATCATGGACCTCTTACAACAGAAACAGAGAAGATAATGTTGTACATGCTACTGCGAAGTGCAACGGAGTGGACCATCCTCCCTACCTCTAATCCACCGTTGCCGCATATAGTCCTCTTCCGCCTTCGAAACCGTTGACTATCTTCTTCTATAAAAACTGGGAAGTTAACAGTATAAGGCATTACCAGACATGCCAGCTGAAAGAATATTCTTAAAAGAGGTTTTACTCCTCTGCCATTCACCTTTATCGTTGCTTGTGTTGACGATGTTTGACACAGGTTGGAATATTTCTAGACCTAAATATGATGTGGAGATGACGTGTCTGAGAGATGGGCTAAATCTTCAAACAAGGTGACCTGAAAAACTGTGATGATTAACAAGGAATTTGTTTATTGAACTTGGCATATAAAAGTTTAGCCATCATCATCAAAATAAATTTTACAGACAATGTCGACCCATCATCGATTAGGATCAAAATGGCTTCGGAATTGGAAGATTATGCTGTGATGACTCCTTTTCATTGAAACTGCTAATTGAAATCCTAGAAGATCCAAACTATTGGTTTTGTCGACTTCAAAAAAGCCTTTGACAATGCCAACAGAAACAAAGTATTACAGACTTTGAGATATGATCATCTTGAACACCAACTTACAGATAATATGTAAACACTTACGGGACAAAGGTAATCAGTGTGAAAGAGGAGCATGAATTATCAGTATGGGCACAATACATGTAGGAATACGACAGGGATGAAGCGATTCACCGCTGTTGTTTATTATTTATGTGGTTAAAATCACTGAACAGTGGAGACACGGCTTCATTAAAATCAACAGAAAAACAAAACTATATGTTTTGCCTTATGAAGATGATTTTGCCCTTGTAACATCTGAAGATGGTAGTCGCCAACACTGGAAAAACAAAAGCCATTGACTTCTGCGGCAAATATCTCGTACACCTATATGAAAAATAAAACTCTAGAAATAATGAAAACTTTCATATGTTTATGAACTCTCCTTTCTGGATGAATAAGATCTACCTGTAAAAGCCTCCAGGTGCATGAAAATAATTAGAGTCATTAATAACGTAATGGATCCTTACCTGGTTCACACTTACACCAGTATACGCCCTTGTAAGACCTCACGAATTTCAGTGCTGTGTCATGGCAGTGAAGTCTGGACAATAACCGGAAATGATGAGAAAAGACTGACACCTTGAACAGATTGTGTATATTGCATTAAACCGGGGAGGCTTCGTCCCGCCACATCCCTCCTTGGTTCACAGCCCCAAACATGCCACAGCAGTCCACCCACCTACTGCCGCCCCACACCGAACCCAGTGTTATTGTGCAGTTCGGCCCCCAGTGGACCGTTCCATACCAGACCAGTGTAGAAACCAAACATTTGCGTGGTAGAGTAATGTTGGCGAGTGTGTACGTCGAAACGGTGTTTGCGCAGTAATCGCCGACTCAGTGTAACTCAGGTGGAATAAGGGGAACCATCCCGCATTCGCTGAGGTAGATAGGAAACTGCCTTGAAAACCACCCACAGGCTGGCCGGCACACCGGACCTCGACACTGATCCACCGGGCGGATTCGGGAAGGGAACAGCACTCCTTCACTCTCGGGAAACTGCCTTGAAAACCACCCACAGGCTGGCCGGCACTCCGGACCTCCACACTGATCCACTGGGCGGATTCGGGAAGGGAACAGCACTCCTTCACTCTCGGGAAGCAGTGCGTTAGACTGCGCGGCTAGCCGGGCGGGCCAGTGAACAGATGGTTACACCAAATGGCACCACAAAATGATACTCACTGAATGTATGGTTGTAATGCCTCCAAGATAGCTGCTACAACCCAGCCCATCACTGCAGTGGATCAAAAAGTCTGTTACTTTCTGGATAGGATTCGTATAAACAAATACACACGAGTTTTTCTTTCCATTTTGTAACGTAATTCACGTTCTTAACAGTGCATGTCCTGGAAGAGTCTTGGGGGCGGTAGGGTGGAAGCATGGAACAAGGTAGAATGGGGCTACATATACTGAGTCTAGAGAAACCATGATCATTTTAGTTAAACAGAAGTTTACAGTACATATATCACAAATTGTATTCTTTCATAGTAGGCAACATTCTGATTCATATTGCTACGTATCAGTTACCGTATGGCCTGTCGATAAACTCAAGAGCGAGCGAGTATCCACTATGCCTATCCAGCTATATCAAAGATGCTTCTACAGGCTGTCTTACAGTGTAGTACTTTCCCCTAAGAGACGTGTACTTTATATCTGTGGAAAAGGAGTGCACAAATACATATCTGCAGCGTTAATTTTTATGTAAATGAGTTAATACAATTGCAGTACAGACTTTCAGATGATTGCCATCTTCCAAACCAAATTACACAGAAATTTATATTAACGTAGGCGCACAAGTCGTAAGTCAGGGTTTCTATATCTATTGTATTGTATTGTACTACTCCGTGGACCCACAGTGGACCGTCTCACACCATGTGAGTGTAGCCCCAAACATTTGCGTGGTAGAGTAATGTTAGCGTGTATGTACGTGGAAACGGTGTTTGCGCAGTAATCGCCGGCACATTGGAACTGAGGCATTCGCCGAGGTAGATGGAAAACTGCCTTAAAACCATCCACAGGCTGGCCGGCACACAGGACCTCGACACTAATCCACCGGGCGGATTCGTGCCGGGGACCGGAACGCCTTCCCACTGGGGAAGCAGTGCGTTAGACCGAGCGGCTATACGGCCGGATCCTATATCTATTACAAATATAGATTGAAGAGTCAAAGAAATAGGTACACCTATATAGTATCGTGTAGGGACCTCGCGAGGACACAGAAATGCCGCAACAAGACATGGAAGGACTCGACCAATGTCTGAATTAGCGCTGGAAGGAACTGACACCATGAATCCAGCAGGACTGCACATAAATCCGTAAGAGTAGGAGAGGGTGGAGATATATTCTGAACAGCATGTTGCGAGGCATCCCGGATATGCTCAATAATGTTCATGTCTGGGAAGTCGTGTGACCAGCGGAAGTGTTTAGGCTCAGAAGAGTTTTCCTGTAGCCACTCTGTAGCAATTCAGGATGTGTGGGCTGTCGCACTGTCCTGCTGGAATTGTACAGGTGCCGCAGAATGCATAATGAATACGAACAGGTGCAGATAATGAGACAGGATGCTTACACCTACATGTCAGCTGTCACAGTCTTATCTAGACGTCTGAGGGGACCCATATCACTCCAACTGCACACGTCTCACACCATTACAGAGCTTCCACCAGCTTGAACAGCCGCCTGCTAACATACAGGGTCCATGGATTCTTGAGGTTGTCTCCATACCCGTACAGGTCCATCAGCTCGATACAATTTGAAACGAGACTCGTCCGACCAAGCAACGTGTTTCCAGTCAGCAACAGTCCAATGTAGATGTTGACGGGCCCAGGCGAGGCGTAAAATTTTGTGTGGTGCATTCATAAAATGTACAGGAGTGGGCCTTCGGCTGCGAAAGCCCATATCGATGATGTTTCGTTGAATATGGTTCGTACGCTGTCATTTGTTCATGGCCCAGCATTGAGATCTTGAAAAATATTCAGAGGGGTTGCACTTGTGTCACGATGAAGAATTCTTTTCAGTCGTCGTTAGTCCCGTTCTTGCAGGATCTTTTTCCGGCCTCAGCGATGTCGGAGATTTGATGTTTCAACGATTTCCTGGTATTCACGGTACACTCGTGAAATGGTAGTAGGGTATTATCCCCATTCCGTCGCTACCTCTGAGATGCTGTGTCCCATCGCTCATGCGCCGACTGTATCACCACGTTCAAAATCACTTAAATCTTACTAACCTGTTACTGCTGCAGCAGTAAACAATCTAACAACTGCACCAGATACTTGTTGTCTTATATAGGCGTTGCCGATCGCAATGCCGTATTCTGCATAATTATGTATCTCTGTATTTGAACAGGCATGCCTATACCAGTTTCTTCGGAACTTTAGTGTAGAACCGAATGACTGTTTACCTGCAGATGTATTTGTTGACAGTCTCCTCCTCATTAGATGAATACATTCTGATAGGATTTAAGACACAGTATAGTGTAGTTGTACTGTAGAATTCAAGGCTTATTCTTGCATTGTGATTCAACTAAGATAGAGAAGTTCGCTTTTATGGGGTGCCCTGAAACGCAACAACTTCGCTACCCAAGGAGTGTTCAACAGTAAGGGCGAATTTAACTAAAATGGAACTGTTGACACATTATATTCAGAACCTCCAAGACAGCAGGAGGAAACATCTACACTGAATGAGATCAAAGAGGATCCCATAACCCATTCTATACTACCGCACCAATGGTGTAAGATCGCTACGTCAACCAATGACTATATGGGAGAGAACATCTCGCCAGGCCTGCGATATATCAAGATACATAATACTTGGAAGGAAAATGATGAGGACGAGGATGATGATGATACGTTGTTGTTGTTATGGTCTTCAGTCCCGAGACTGGTTTGATTCAGCTATCCATGCTACTCTGTCCTGTGCAAGCTTCATCTCCCAGTACCTACTGCAACCTACATCCTTCTGAATCTGCTTACTGTATTCATCTCTTGGTCTCCCTCTACGTTGATACGATGAATCATATATTTCCTAATTTTCGATTCCACAGAATCACACAATAACCACGCGCTCCGTGAGAATGATATCCTCAATTAGCGTAGAAACATTCAATATATACACAAAAATTGACGAGTTATATAAATTTAATAAAATATGAAAGCAAACATTACTAAAATTACTCATCTGAATAGAGGACCTAACGACAAAACGAGAAATATTAAGTTAATTCTCCTGCCTCTTGCAAGCGTCGCAAGGCAAGAGCAATTAGGCCAATACTCCCTGCCGTGAAAGATCCCCCACTGGTCTCTGCCGCGCCCCACGAACCAAACAGCGGAGACCTTCTCCGCAATCTGCTCGTTCACGCTTCCTACCTAGGCTTCCAAAGTGTCTACTCGACCAGTGCTTATGGAGCAACCAAATTTACGTTTAACTGCTTAGGTACGCCACTGGCTGAGTGCTAGACTGACATTATGTTTCAAAAATCAATGCCAGTGTGGGCGCGAGTATTGAAGGTTCTCTACAAAAAGTGTAGTAGTAGTAGTAGTATCTTTATGCATCCATAGATCTATTTTTAAAAGGATATAGGACATGTCAAAGTATTTACAAATTCAGATCAATTTAAAATAAGTAAATTGGTATACACGTATATTTACTTCTGACTTCTAGTCAGAGACAATCATTAGATTTACTCCTTGCATACAATATATTTTTACAAATAACTTACTAAATAATGTAATGCCACATTATTCACTCATATCTCACTATCATTCACTACACACACTATACAAACATTATTTCATAATAGTTCACACACACATACACACACACACACACACACACACACACACACACACACACACACACTGGTGATTTTTAAGCCTTTTTCTGTACCGCATAGCGCAACTTTCCATTTGCTTTCCAGAAAAACTGAGTCGGCATCTCTCCAAAATGAGTGAGATGTTGACATCGGAAAGAGGAAAAGGTGTTAATATTGTGCTATGCATAGCTTGGGGATAAATATTTCTAGAAAGACAATAAAAGGAAAATAAAGTTAAGTGAAGGTGCTATGTGTAATGTTGGATATTTCATAATGTTTATTATATGTATTTCTTTGTATAACATTTTTTATCAAACTCCTGCTCTGTTTTAGTTTGGTAATCCTTCAATGTATAAAATTTATTGCATGAGAGGTACTTTTTTCCTGCTTTTTTAAATAAGTGTATTTCTGCAATTTCTTTAATCTATTTTGGTAATTTATTGTACAGTTTTATTCCTTGGTAGAAAATGCTGTTTTAAGTTTAATGTTTCTTTTCTTGGTAAATGTAAGCTGAGTAGCACGGTCGTGGACCGAGCTGGTTGTGCAGTAATTACCAATGTTATTTTTCATGTGTACAACTGACTGGTAAATGTATTCACATGGAGCAGTTAAAATCCCCATTGTCCTGAATAGATCTTTACAATGAGCTCGACTAGTATTTTTGGTTATTATTCTTATGTCTCCTTTCTGGAGTTTGAAAAGTGTCTTCATATTTTGTGCATTTGTTCCCCAAAAAAGAATGTCACAGCTAAGAATTGAGTGTACATCTGAATAATATGTAACTAAAAGACACTGCATGTTTCACACTGATGATAGGATTCTAAGGGCATAACATGCTGATGACATTCTGTTTGCAAGTAACTTTGTGTGTTCACACCACTTCAACTGAGAATCAATATTCATTCCTAGAAACTTTGCATTTGTTACACAGTCTATAGAGGTGTCATCTACATTTAATATAACATCGCCATTTTTCCTCTTCAAAAAGAAATTCATGGCATTAGTTTTCTTCATGTTCAATGTCACTTTACTACTTATTGACCTATCATAAACTTCATTGAGAGTTTCATTTATTTTCTCAGCAAGTAGTTCTCTTGTTTTCTCAGTGACCATAATATTGCTGTCATCAGCAAAGAGGATTTTTTCACCATGAATAACACTACTAGGAAAGTCGTTGATGTATATCAGAAACAGCATGGGTCCTAATATTGTACCTTAGAGAACCCCTATATTAATGTATTTTTTCTGATAAGTGTTTTACAGAATGTTTAGATCTATTTGAAGTACGTGTTATCTCTAATCGTTGTACCCTACCTGTTAGGTACTATCGAAACCAGCCAATAGCTACTCCTCGTATTTCTAATGCTTCTAATTTATTAAACAGAATCATGTGGTCGACTGTATCAAACACCTTAGAAAGATAAAAAATATGACTGTGACACACTCATCTTTATCAAGTGCATCAAGTACAACTTTTATTAATTCTGACTCCATATTTTTGCCACTTCGGAAACCAAACTGTGATTCGCTTAAAATATTGTATTTATTCAAGTAATTCATTAATCTGCCTTTCATAATTGCTTATATTATTTTTGAAAAAGCTGACAGCACGGAAAAGGGCTGGTAATTTTCTATGTCTTTTGCATTACCTTTCTTAAGCAAAGGTACAACTGTTGCCTGTTTTAACTGCTCTGGAAATTTCCCTGCTGTAAAGGATTCATTTATTATATTTGTTAAAGGACCTTGTATAATCCCTATGTATTTTTTCAGTATACACATTGGTACTTCATCTAAGCCTCCTGACTTTTTATTGTTTACTTTTTGAATTGTTTTGCTGATTTCATTCTCTGTGGTTGGAAGTAACATTATTTTATTTAGTGCAACATTATTCACATGTGTTTGGGGGAATTTTTGCTTTAACTTCTCTGCAATACTTGAAAAATTCTCGTTTACATAGTTTTCTAAGTGCTGTGGGTTATTTATTACTTTATCCCCTTCGCTTAGCAGTATGTTATTCTGCATTTGTTTGCCTCTCCCCATTTCATTTTTTTATTACATTCGAGACTTTTTTGTTTTTATTCGCTGCATTATATATTATTTTGTCATTAAATGACATTTTTACAGCAATCAGAACCTTCCTATAGATGTTTTTGTATCTATGACAGAAATTTAAGAATTCTGAATCGTTGCAGATCATTTTCATGGAACTGAGGTGTTTAAGTGTTTGGGAGGACCTCTTAATATGAGCTGGTATCCATCTGTTTTTGTGAGATGTTGGTACAGGTTTGCATACTTTTGGAAATTCCTTTTTAATGTTCAGTTTAAACAATGTGGAGAATTTAGAGAATTTCATATTCACATTGGTTTCCTTACACACTTCATCCCAGCTTTATTTTTCTAGTTCTTTTAAAAAATCTTTTATTTTGATTTCTGATAGATATCTTTTGTGGTAGATTTTTATGATATTGAATATAAAATGACGCAAATTTATGAAAACAGACATGAATTATATCACAAATTACCAAAAAAAGCAATTTTTTGCTTCAGAAAACCTGTCCGTGTACGTACTATGCTGGTTTACTGCACCTAAGTCGCTGCCAGCAAATGCATTTGAGTAGAAGGACTGGATATTGTGTAATTTAAAACATAGTTCACCATTAAATGGAGCAATACACTTATTTCATACTCATCATTTTAAAGGCCTGACAATAACCATTCCAGAGTATAACAAGGTTAAAAAATTTCTTTTTTGCTTCACTGTCCAGAGTAACAGAAAGTAGATTAAAATTGTAGCAGCTTGAAATTACATGAACACTCTTTTAAGTGTCCAGATGAACAATAGATCGCCTCAAAGTTACAACAACTCGAAGGTACATAAAATAATAACTGCTCCCAAGCTGAAAATGCAGTAAAATAAATTAACAGTATTAAGTAATCCTAATACTAATCCCAGACAAAAGTAGGCTTTAACATTCGAAGCAATGAAAGAGTAACAAAAACAGTCATAAAATTACAAGAGTTCTAAATTATAACCAGTAATTCCTTCTTTCTTTGTGACAACAGGGCAGCTAAAAATACTAATTTGTCGAAGCTGCCTAAAATGATGGCTGATCGTTCTAATATATATGCTGCCTGTACCTAACACCAAGGTGGTAGTCTAAACTGGCCGCTAGCACTCAACACCAGCGTCATTGGAAAACAAAATCCAGTAATGAGACAATCAGATCACAGCAACAGTATAAACTTTATCAAGTCTCTGCGTAAGAAATGAATCCCAAGGCGAAACTGTAGTACAGATAAACGACTATTAGTTAGCATAATATAATAACTATTCAGTACCAGAATCGACATGAAACAGAGAGTAGAATCGGCAGATTTCGAGAAGACAGCTATAAATAATTCCTTAGGTTTAATCATTAATGTTAGAATCGGTCATTAACAACGTTTACGGCCAAATTAGGAGAAACTGTATCACTTACAATTGGCGAAGTACAAGCTGCACCTTAAATCAGCTATTAATGAAACTCATCAACATACAATATACGTAACAGTAGTGCACTTCAAAAGTACGTTGCCTTAGCGACACAATAAACCAATGAGAGGGATTTCACATCGTAGATAATTATGCACTACGTGAGGGCCTTCTAATCAAAAGGTAGGTATTCAAAAAATGCTTCTTATAATATTAGAGCTACGAACTAGCGTTAGCTTACATATTGTTTTTGTTGTGATTTTCAGTCCAGAGACTGGTTGATGCAGCTCTCCATGCTACGCAACACTGTGCTAACCTCTTCCTTTTCGAGCTACTACTGCTAACTTTGAATGTGCTTACTGTGTTCGTCCCGTGGTCTCCCCCACTCTCCCCTTCAGTACTAAATTGGTGATCCCTTGATCCCTCAGAATGTGTCCTGTCAACCGATCCCTCCTTTGAGTCAGGTTGTACCACAAATTTGTCTTCTCCCCAGTTTTATTCAGTACCACCCCATCAGTTACGTGATCTACTATCGTCGTAATCTTCACAATTCTTCTGTAGCACCAGATATCAAAAGCTTCTATTGTCTTCTTGTATAAACTTTTATCGGCTATGTTTCAAAAAATTTTGTACATGGCGCAAGTTCAGAGACTGTGAAGAGTTACAATTGAAAGAAAACAGCACTCGGTCACTATATTTAACGAATTAATCGGGTTTAAACACTGCTAGGAGCGTCTTCCTCAGAATTTAAATCAATTATGGTCTATAACATGGTCACAGAATTCTGGCTAAAAACGTATGATACAGAGTATCAGGACGGAATCATCGTGAAAGACTGACAGTACTTATATGTCATTTGTAAAATAATAAATATGCCAAAAAGGGCGTTAGTCACAAAGATATTTAAGACAAAGGAAACTGTGATTGCGAGCCACTAAGTGGTGCTCGTTACTTGCATGGTGTAGGTTGCAAAACGGACTGAGGTGCCCGCATCAACAACGTGGCACTGCTACGAGCGGGCCATCTAGTAGCCGTAGATACAATTAGGGTACTTCACATTGGAATATAGGCAGAAATTATTGTAAATAAACAGTATTTGGTACATAATGGATAGCAATGTTTGTTTGATAGTAGCATACAACATAACATTTAGTCTACATCAAAGCTTATAACAGTACGATTAAATATGAAAACATCATTATGGAAATGTAGAGAGGACTGAATGACAAATTGTAGAAAGCAATATTGATGTGAAATACAGCCCAGAAACATTTGACAATTAAAAAACGTAGGACTACCTTAGAAGGAAAAGAACATTTGGGCAATCTGCACAAGGAGACCCGAAATCAGCTATCGAGTAATGGCTTTATACCGTTAAAAAAATTTTTGTTACGTAGCTGTAGCTGTTCGTTAAGGATGAGGCTATGCTTTCGAGCAAAATGCGTGAAAATAACTAATTCTTCTAGAATATCTAGTCTATGCCCTTTCTTTTCGGTGTGCAAAATGTTGCTATCGCAGATGGCTTTAGGTGAATGACCTGCAATTAGAAGATGGTCGGCAAAAGACGAATTTTGGGGGCTAGTGCCATTTTTTCTTAACAAGTATTCTTTATATCTGGTAGTGAAGGCACTTCCAGTTTGTCCTATATAGTAAGAGGAGCAAGTATCGTAGACAATTTTGTAAACACCAGAATTTTCTAAAGGGGTCGAACACAATGTAAATTAAGAATGAAGTTTTTTTTTCAAATTGTTATTAGTAGAAAAAGCAACGTTGCAATCGTATTTCTTTCGAAGAATGCGTTGGATCTGATTAGAGATAGATCCCACAAAGCGAATAGAGAAAAAAAATTAGTTAGTCTCGATAACAGAAGTGCCTAGCGTAATAATTCTTGTTGCAGTTTTATTTTAAAGGACGTGATCTACTGTATTAGGTTTATACTCGTTGTTAACTGCTATTGTTTTAAGTACATCGATTTCGTCGTAGAATTTTTCTTTAGAAGTGGGACGGAAATGGCTCGATGAACAGCAGAATGAAAGAAGGTTTTTATGCGATTGTGAATAAGTAGAAGATGAAGGAACGATCTGGTCGGTATATGTTACTTTACGTAAATATTGAAAATCCTATCTACATTTTCATAATGATATTTTCATATTGCATCTTACTGTTATAAGCTTTGATGTAGACAAAATGTTATGTGGTATGCTACTATCAAACAAACATTGCTTTCCATTATGTACCAAATACTGCTTATTTAAAATCATTTCTGCTTATGTTTCAATGAGAAGTAGCCTAATTGTAGCTACGGCTACTAGACTGCGCCCTCGTTGCAATGCCATGTTCACCTCACCGCATTTGTTAACGCGGGCACCTCAGTCCGTTTTGCAACCTGCACCATGCCATTAAAGAGCAGCCCTTAGTGGCTCGCCATCACAGTTTTCTTTATCTTAAATATCTTTGTGACTAGTGCCCTTTTTGGCATATTTATTATTTTATAACTTTCATATAAGTACTGCCCGTCATTCATGATGATTCCGTACTTATAGTCTGTACCATACGTCGCTAGTCATAATTCTGTGACCATGTTATAGACCATTCTGTGATTTAAATTCTGAGGAAGACTCTCCTAGCAGTGTTGAAACCTGGTTAATTCGTTGAAAATAGTGATCGAGAGCTGTTTTCTTTCAATTATGTCTATGTTTCACTTCCATACATGGGTACTCTACGTACAAACACTTTCATAATTGACTTCTTTGTCACTTAAATCTATACTCGATGTTAACAAATTTCTTTTCCTCAAAAACAACTTTATTCCATTGTCTACATTTTATATCGTCCGTACTTCGACCATCACTGGTTATTTTGCATCCAGAATAGCAAAACTCATTTACTACTTCAAGTACCTTACTTCTGACCTAATTCCGTCAGCATCACCTGATTTTTCGACTGTATTCCATTATATTCGTTTTCTTCTTGTTGATGTTCAACTTATAACCTCCTTTCAAGATACTCTCCATTCCATTCAACTGCTTTCCAAGTCCTTTAATGTCTGTGACAGAATTGCTATGCCATTGCAAACCTCATAGTTTTTATTCCTTATCTCTGGCCTTTGATTCCTACTCGAAACGTTTCTTTTCTTTTCTTTACCGCTTGCTCAATATACAGACTGAATAACATCGGGTATAGGCTACAATCTTTTACCACTACCTTCTCAACCACTGCCTTCCTATCTTGCCACTCAACTCTTGTAACTGCCATTTGGTTTCTGTACAAACAGTAAATAGCCTTTCGTTACCTGTATTTTAGCCCTGCCATCTGTAGATTTTGGGAGTATTCCAGTCAACACTGTCAAAAGCTTTCTCTAAGTCTACAACTGCTAAAGAGGTAGGTTCGCTTTTCCTTTGCCTATCTTCAATGAGAAGTCGTAGGATCAGTATTGCCTCGTGTGTTGCTACATTTCTCCGGAATTCATGTGATCTTCCCCGACGTCGACTTCTACCAGTTTTTCCAGTCGTCTGTAAAGAATTCGTGCGTCCGTGGCATTTAAGCTGGTAGTTCGGTAATTTTCAGACTGTCAGCACCTGCCTTCTTGGAATTGGGATAATTATATTCTCCTTGAAATATTTCGTTTGTTTCATACGTCTTTCGCACCAGATGGAAGAAATTTGTCATGACTGACCCTCCCAAGGCTATCAGTAACTCTAACGGATGTTTTTTTACTCCCACAGCCTTGTTTCAACTCAAGTCTTTATGCTCCTTGTCAGATTCTTCTCGCAGTGTCGTATTTCCCTTCTTCACTGCCCCTATGGCATCTTCCATTGCCTCAAAATTGCCTTCAATTACATCTCCCTTGTATAGACCCAACATATCCTCCTTCCGCGGTTTTGCTTTCTCTTCTTTGCTTAGGACTGGTTCTCCATGTGAGCTCTTGGTAGTCATTCAGGTGGTTTTCTTTTCTGAAAAGGTCTCTTTAAGTTTCCTGTAGGCAGTATCTGTCGTACCTTACTGATATATGCTACTACATCCTTACATTTGTTCTCTAGCCATTACTGCTTAGCCAATTTGCAGTTCCTGTCGGTCTCATTTTTAGACGTTTGTATTCCCTTTAACCCACTTCATGCGTTTTTATACAAACATCAAAAAATATTGTGCATCTCCTCGGTTCTGAGGGTTCCGGAAGCTGTACAGAAAACTGAAATAGAGATCAACATTAGCATCATTTCCACCCTTTTTATTGCTCATGAAATCCACACATTACGTATTGTACAACCATGCAGCGAGACCATCAGAGGAGGTGGTCCAGATTGCTGTACAAAGAGGTACGTCTGATACCCATGCCTTCCATGAGCACTAGCGGCGTACTTCAGACCCACATAATCCCACCTCAAGATAGCAGGGATACTCCTACTTACTGCACTCGCTGGACAGTGTGTCTGAGGCATTCAGACTGACCGAGTTGCCTTCAAACCCATCTCCGACGTTTTTCTGGTCCTCTTTCATTCCTTTCCCTCAGTCCACAGTCACTTACTACTTTTCCTTCGCTTCCTTTCTCTTAGCTCATCATACAGTTCCTCAATCTCCTCCTCATATGTGGAGTTAATTAGCATGTGAACTTGCACTACTTTACTGGGTGAAGGCTTCGTTTCTATCATGGTTACAATAATGTCGTCACTATGCTGTTGATAGTAGCTTACGAACGTTCCTTTTTTTTTATTCATTGTTATACCTACTCCTGCATTACCCCTATTCGGTTTCGTATTAGTAGCATGTATTCACATGATCAAAAGTCCAGTTCGTCCTCCATCCGAACTTCACTAATTCCCACTATATCTGATTTTAACCTATTCACTTGCCTTTTTAAAGTTTCTAACCTTCCTACCCGATTAAACAATCTGACATTCCACGCTCCGATCTGCAGAACGCTAATTTTGTTTCTTCTGATAACAACGTCCTCCTGAGTAGTCCACTCCCAGAGATACGAATGGGGGGCTATTTTATCTCCCTAATATTTCACCCAAGACGATGCCATCATCATTTAACCACACAGTAGAGCTACATGCCCTCTGGAATAATTATGGCTGTTGTTTCCCATTGCTTTCAGCCGTTCGCAGCACCAGCACAGCAAGCCCGTTTTGGTTGATGTTACAAGGCCAAATCAGTCAATCATCCAGACTGTTTCTCGTGTAACTACTGAAAAGACTGCTGCCCGTCGTCAGAAATCAAACTTTTGTCTGGCCTATCAACAAATTCCAATCTGTTGTCGTTGCACTTACGGTACGGCTATCTCTATCGCTGAAGCACGCAAGCCTCCCTACCGGCTGCAAGGTCCATGGTTCTAAGCAGGGAGGGAGGGAGGACTCAAAAATCGAAATTAAAATAAGCGACATTTAAGTAGCCAGAGGCATACAGAGGCCTGCTACTTTTAATACCAAAATTACTTACAGTTTTCAACGTCCTTTCCTTCACTCAATTCGAAGGTCGTTACAAAGAAACACATGCTGAAAGCGTAATATGTAGGAATTGGACCGTTACCAGCAAGCAACGATTCTTAGGCTTCCTCGAAGGTAAACAAATAAAACACACTAAAGTTTCAATATCATAGAAAAAGCTCCCTTCTTATTAAGAACAAGTTTGCGCCAGCTGAACAGGCAGCTTAAACAACGCTCACTAGGAATTCAGCTTAAATTTACTTTACTTTTCTTTCAAAAAACAAACAAGAACTTACGTACAATGAATCGAGGCCTCCTACAATAGCAACGTAGGAGAAGTCGCTGTCACTGGTCTACCACGAGCCAGTGCACATCACACTCTGGCCAACCAAATGCCAAATACAACGGCCCAGCGGAATGGAGAAGCACTCCGTGTTTCTACTGACTTCTCGTCCACTGTTTCACTAGCTACCCATGCTCGCCACGACCCTCCTGTCATTGCTGCGCGCCACCTAGCTGGCGTGAAAAGCTGGAAACCGAAGAGCGCAACTCCTGTCAAAAATAGAGTAGATACAAGTAGCTGCGTCTCTGGTACACTTCAATGATAAGCAGACTTCCTAACGTCTACCTGGCTGGAAGGAGGAGACCCACTGTCTTACAATACCTTTTACTTGTCGTCACTCATTATTGAACACCCGCAAGCACTCTTTCTCCCATAACAAGCAGAAGGCTGTGGTATCGCAGCTGATTGCTATGTTGGAGACCGAGGCTCGATTTCTAGTACAGACAAGAATTCCTCCTTTGTGAAAGAACTGGGACATTGCTTGACGGCAACTGATGAGTTACCTGCGCGAGTAGTAGCTGTACCAGATCTTGCTAGCCCGCCAACAGCAGGGAGAGCTGTGTGCTGACCTCAAACGTCTCCATACCGCATTCCAATCGCACCATTGGCTGAGGATGACACTTCGCGTTCTGCAGCCAGAACTCTGGTGTTTTCCTTCTTCCGACATACTGACACCTATTTCTCATCTCTGTGCAAAAACGAAACTCGGCCATCCACTTAGTATGAACCTGGTTAGCGTTGCTGCCTCTGGATCACGGGGTCCCTGGTTCTACAGCCGCGGGTCCAAGATTTTCTCCTCCCGGGGGTAGGTGGTAGTGTTGTCCTCACCGTTTCATCATCATTCAGGAAAATGGAGAGTCTGGATAGTGGAAACGATGATAATTTGTACGGGCGTTGATAACCACGCGGTTGAGTGCCCAGGAAACCAAAAATCACAATCATTGGCATGAACCTTCCCATTTAATATGAGAATTATATTCAACTGAGAAGCTAATGAGAAGGCGGAATTTTACAACAATAGTTCATGGAAGTAAACTGGGGTGCAGTGATTGTATGTACTGTCCTCTAACTAACTTCACGTCTTAACGACATTCAACATGGCTCGGTTCTTCTTCTTCCGTACTTTCTGAGGATGCTTGGTAATAAGGAGCACGCTGGATTTGTGATGGGCAAGGTAGTGTCCGTCATAAAGGGAAATGGCGCCTGAGCGGTTAGCAGGGACTCTGGCATTTGCAGAAAACAGGGAAGATAGCATGACGTGTTCTCAGAGTCAATGCTGCATCTCAGGGGAGCCCCTTTGTCAGAGGGGACTTGCGCTATTGTTCATTTACACCCGATCTCCAGCATACCCGCCGAGCATTGTCGAGGGATAGAAATTTTGTCAGCAGCAAACCGAACCTCTGCCATGTTCATGATAGTACCTCCAGTGAATAAAAAATCTAGTACTTTCAAAAAGAAACAGGGATGTACAAAAATAACAGCCTAGAGTGGACTGAACTTTTTTTCTTTGGGACTTATGATTTGAAGCTAGGTGTTGGGAGCGAAAATGCACGATTGGCACAAGTGATTGTGACGTCGGAAAGACGAATCACAAGGAGAAGTTTTTGTAAAAAGCAGCAGTGTGAAATGTCACTGGAGTAATAGTAGGACATGTTTTGCTTTTCGCTGGATTTTTCCAGAAGCAGCAATTGAGCCATTGGCGACTGACAGTCCTTAAGCAAAGTTTGGTGCTCATGTCTTACTTGGCGGGAAGGAAAGAGCTGCCTGTACGATTCAGGAGTTCGACTTTGCTCTTGGTGCTGAACGGATCTCTGTGGGCTGCTGACTCCACATGACTTTTGTCCAGAAAGTGTGACTGCGGAAGCACAATGCTCGTCGTATGCTTTGGGGGGCAGTCGCAACAACAACAGCCTGCATGTCTAGAGCTCATAATTTACGGCGATTGGTATAAGCAGAACCAGTACATTAAGACAATCCTTGTTCGGAAATACGATCACTGGTGTTATCTGTTCCATGTTTACCAGTGACGTAGTAGATTCGTGCGTTGCTCAGTCTAACACTCAGGCAAACAGTCACTGTGTTTGTTTAGTTAGAAATTCGTGTATCATTTCAGGGGCGTCCATAGAGCACGTTCTAAGACCTTTGACCTAACTCTAGCAAGCAGCAGGTTCTCTTTGTGTAATCTATCTGGTGCAGCTTTGTAATATTTACTTAGCACTGTCAGATAGATGAATTTCATTTCTATGTTTTATTTGAAAAAATCGGTGGGTTCGTTTAAAACTTGTTTTTGTTGACACCCTTACCTAACATTATTTTCAGTATTACATATTCACCACTGCAGGAATCACAGCTATTGCTCTAACATTAGTTAATCCGTTTGCACAAAGCTGGTAACTTAAGGGTATGCTTGTCTCCTAAATTTTCAAAGTCAGGTTAGCAATTCAAACACATTAATCGTTTTGCAGCCTGAGATGGGTGTCCCGGATACGCTGGACTGATTTTAATGCTGGGTACATATGTCTGATGGACTCTGATATAATGACGCTAACGGGAAGGTCTTTTTGATTGAGGATACATAATACATTGAAACCCTAAGACTCGAAAGTTAATGAATCTAGTGGACGGAAAAAAAACCTTATCCTGAAGGTTCGGGTTGGAACTTCAGACCTGCACTCCGGCGTCTGGAAAAAGAAAATGCAAAATTTTCCAACCACGCCTTGCAGCTGGGCAGATTAAAAAAGGAGACGAAATTGGGTATGGAATAGGACGAAACATACAGGAGCATGGGACGTTCAGAGGATGTCTACTAAATCGCATGAACTTTTGAAGAAACTGAAACAAATAAATGTCTGTTTCTGCGTAACAGAAAGAAAAAGTAGGTAATAGGATGAAGGAACGGATGGGTACGTCTACATGGATGCACAAGTAAGTAGAGAAAAAAATCTGTGGTAAGGTCTAATGGGACCAAACTGCTGAGGTCATCGGTCCCTAAAATTACAAAATTAAACTAACTTACGCTAAGGACAAAACACACACTTATGCCCGAGGGAGGATTCGAAACTCTCACGAGGGAGCCGCGAGGACAGTGACAAAGCGCCCCAGACCGCGAGGCTACACTGCGCGCGTTAGTTGAGAAGATAGACTTGTAGTGGAGCATCTATAGCCGTATAAAAGAAATACATGCATTTGTAAAGATCGTGGGAACAAGTGAATGAGTTAATTATTCAGGTCCTATTAGAAGAGAAAGACCATCCTGTTTCTGTATTTCCAGTTCATGCCACCAGTGATGATGCCGTTGTGGTAGAACAATTTTATATTTAATGGTGGGTTGGCATAGATTGCAAAAGCTATCACTGATCGTAAAGGTATTACAAAGACTGGTGACCTAAATCAACGTACAGGCTCCAAAATAAATGGTCCAACTATTGTACGATTTGGTTAAGATGTAGTTAATGATAATAGTGATGGCTTACTTGCGTTATGAAAGCACTACAGCATCAAAAGAGAAAACGAATAGTTGAGACACAAAAACATTCACAGGGACGAAACCAAGACGTGGATTAAAATCTGTAACTGATTATGCTACCATGAAGCAATATATTTGTCTAAAGGTAAATGGTGTAAGAGCTGCTAAAGGTGCATATTATGCTTTGGATTACATATTCAGATATTTAAAGTTAGTATTCCATTTAAGATAAGTGTGGCATTAAAACTAATACACAACAGCAGTTAATATTATTTGGAAAGTCTATGAGATGAGCCTTTCAGGTTCCATTACCTGCTCAGATTGTTAAAAATATTGTGCAATACGCAGGATGGCCCTATAAGTAATATGTCTGACGGAACTAAAGCAGCATTCTCGAGTTCTCTAAAATGGACTTATGGAAAAGTAGCCACAGTGTACCTGACATAAAGCTGAACTCTGGTGGGACGAGACGATGCAACAGATCGTGGAGGAAGGAAAAATAAGGAGATTAGAAATTGCTGAGCATCAAATTGGATGCGGATCTTGAGATATGTCACGAAAAGGGGAACAGCGCCCGTCAAAGCAACAACATTAGGAAAATGTATCGTCAAAATATGACGAAGCAGAAAATTGTATAGGCAATATAAAAGCCAAAAACTCCTGGAAAGTAATCAAAGCGATGAGAACGCAGTATACAGATGAGGCTGATATCACCGCACTACGTATGGATCGTTGGGTGCGGTATTATCGGGAACTGTAGAGTTGAATATACAAGCTTTAAAATACAGTGCCAGTAAAGTAAGGGGGCTGACGAGGTGCCTGCAATAAGTCGTTATGAAATAACACGTAAAAACATTACCACTAGAATAAACAGATTTGTATCAGTTCATATTTTCAATGGTGAATTTCTGTACAGCCTTTTTTATTTGATGGAGAGAAATTTGAATCACTTTTACTGACTCATCTTGGTGTAAAACGTGTCTCTGCATTGTAAATGCCTATCGCGAGAAAAATGAAGAGCCGTACTTCATCGGTGTACGTTTCATTTTTCTTGTTGCTCAGGTTCTATAAGCTACGTGAAAGTTAAACTATGTATCTTAAGTAGTCGAACAACTAATAATGTCATCATTTATACTTCGATGTCTAATTTCAATTTTCTGACTTAACACAGTCCTCTTTATATGCACATTATTATTTATACTTTTGTAGAACTTTACTTCTTGCTTTGAACAGGAGATGTTGGTGCCGAACTGTTGGACGGCAAACAACCGATAGACAGTCGCGTTCTCTCGTGGCATATTTCTTTAAATAAAACTAAAGCGTCCCTTAGATATTTCGTACCGATCACTTTCCAATAGCTTACATGAAATTCTTGGTAGAACTGTTGGGAACTGATCGGGCAATTGCTAAAGAAGCACGTTATTCACATTTCTCGATGTTCCGATACGAAAGAAGGGGATGTGGGTGACTTTGAGGTAGGAAAGTAATAAATAAATGTAACTATCTCTTTCGCACTGGACTGCAAGGTGTATAATATTATATTTCTGACCCCCAACTTCAATGAAGCTTGCTTCCCCGTAAAAAACATAGAAACCTAAAAGAAAGTAGCCCTCCAATGATGGGTGGCTAAAATAAAACTTGACCGCTGTTTGCGTCTAATTCGCGTAATTATTATTTCATATTTAAATAACTACCGTGGAGAATATTACTACCGGTAAAATAAGGAATGAAATAACACCCGTAAACAGATGAAACGGGGCAACAGAAGTCAACCTATCCTAAAAAGCAGACGACAAATATAATTACCATTGTTTCTTTGCTTGCATCTAGCATATCACGACGCCTCACGATGTGTGTTGAGTACTTCATAGTTCAAATTCAGTCATTGCATTTTTTTTCATTACAGAATCTAAATTGGCCATGATCATTGCCGTCGGTGGAGTGACTTTCGTGCCTCACCGGTACGGAGAAGTATCTACTGAGAAGCCACACCAACCTGTGGTTCCTGGAGAAACGCAGCAGCATTTTCAGTAGTTGCAGGGGCAAGAGTATGAATGATTGATTATTCTGGGCCTGTAACATCAACCGAAATGGCCATGCTGCGATGGTACTGCGAACGACTAAGAGCAACGGGAATCTACAACCTCAATTTTTCCTGAGGACGTGCAGCTCTACTGTATCGTTAAATTATGACAGTGTCTTCCTGGGTAAAATATTCTGGTCTCCCGGAGGGGACTCTTCAGGAGGATGTCGTCATCAGGATAAACCAAACTGTTGTTCTAAGGATTGGAGCGTTAAACGCTAGATACCTTAACCCAGAAGGTAGGTTAGAAAACTTAAAAATTGAAATGGATTGGTTGAAGTTAGTTGCAGTAGGAGTTAGAGAAGATCGATGGCAGATGGAACAGGACTTCTGGTCATGTGAATACAGTGTTACAAATACAAAATCAAATAGGGGTAGGCTTAATAATGAATGAGAAAAAAAAAAGAATTCGGTTAAGCTACTTTGAACAACATAGTGAACACATTATTGTAGCCAAGATAGAAAGACCACGTGCATCATAGTAGTACAAGTTTATATGCCAGCTAGCTCTGAAGATGATGTATGATAAGGTTAAAGAATTTGTCCATGTAGTTAAAGAAGACGGAAATTTAATCGTGACTGTGGACTGGAATCAGATAGTAGGAAAAGGAAGGGAAGGAAAAAGAGGTGAATTTGTACTGGGGAAAGGAATTTCGCACAGAACATAATTTAATCATCTGTAACACTTGATTTAAGAATCATAGAAGAAGGATGTATACATGGAAGAGACCCAGAGGGAACGAAAGTTTTCATATTGATTATATATTGGGAATATAGATATTGGAATCAGATTTCAAATTATAAGACGTGTGCAGGGACGGATGTGGACTCTGATCACAATTTAGTAGTTATGAACCGTAGATTAAAATTCAAGAAAATTCAAAAAGTAGGAAATTAAGGACATGTGGCCTGGATAAGTTGAAAGAACCAAAGGCTCTTAGGAGCTTCAGACTGAGCATTATACAACGATTGTGTAGAACAAAGGAAAGCAATACGATGGAGGATGAATGGGTAGCTTTAAGAGATGAAATACTGAAAGTAGTCTAGGATTAAATAGGTAAATGATAAGGGCTAGTAGGAATCCGTGGATAACACAAAAGATATTGAATTTCATTGATGAAAGAAGAAAATTTAAAAATAGAGGAAATGAAACAGACGAAAAAGAATACAAACGTTTAAAAATGAGATTGACAGGAAGTGAAAATTGCGAAGCAGGATGGCTACAGGACAGCTGTTAGGATTAAGAAGCATATTCCACTAAGGGAAAGATAGATACCGTCTACAGCAGTATTAAAGAGGCCCTTTGGGAATAGAGAAGCAGCTGTATGAGTATCAAGAGCACAGATGGTAAAAGTCCTAAAACAAGAAGGGAAACCTGAAAGCTAGAAGGAGTACATAGAGGGTCTATCCAAGGGAGAAGAACCTGGAGGCAATATTGTAGAAAGGGAAGGGGACTTAGATGGAGAACAGGAGGTACTTTATTAAAATGACAGGTTTCGGCCTAGGATTTGGCCATCTTCTGGCAGCACCATCAGCTAAAGTTGCCGATGCGTAGAACAGTCAGTTGACCTGCCGCTGAAACTACACAAAAAAATAAGTTCAAATGGCTCTGAGCACTATGGGACTTAAATTCTGAGGTCATCAGTCCCCTAGAACTTAGAAATACTTAAGCCTACCTAACATGAGGACATCACACACACCCATACTTGAGGCAGGATTGAAATCTGCGACCGTAGCGGTCGCGTGGTTCCAGACTGTAGCGCCTAGAACCGCTCGGCCACCCTGGCCGGCGTCCCTGAAACTGCTTAGTGTCGGAGGTAAACTGACGTATCTACGCTTCATTAACCTTAGGTAATTGTGCTCCCTGAAGATGGCCTAAGGCTTGACGGATACCAGTCATTTTCATAAAATACCATTACAATTTAGACTCTTTTTTCGCTGATTTCAAGAAGAAAGTTGTAATTCTCGTTCCAAAGAAAGCAGGTGCTGACAGGTGTTTACATTACGAAACTATCACTTTAATAAGTGATGGTTACAAAATACTAAAGGAATTCTATACAGAAGAATTAAAAAACTGGTAGAAGCAGATCTCGGGGAAGATGAATCTGATTTCCAGAGGAATGTAGGAACGCGCAAAGCAGTACTGACCCTAAGACTTATCTTTGAAGATAGAACAAAAATAGGTAAATCTATAATTGTAGCATTTCTGGACTTAGAGAAAGCTTTTGACAACGTTCACTAAAATACTCTCTCTGAAATTCTGCAGGTAGCGGTGGTAGATTACAGGGAGAGAAATGCTATTTACAACTTGTACACAAACCAGACGGCAGTTATAAGAGTCAAGAGACATGAAAGGGAAGCAGTGGTTGAGAAGGAAATAGCACAGGGTTGTAGCCTAGGCCCGACACGCTGTTCAATATGAATACAGAACAAGCAGTAAAGGAAACCAAAGAAAAATTTGCAGTAGGATTTAAAGTCCAAGGAGAAAAAATAAAACTTTGGAGTATGTCAATCAGACTGTAATTCTGTCAGAGACAGGGAAAGGACTCATCTACATCTACGTATTTACTCAGCCAGTCGCCAAGCGGTGTGTGGTGGACGGCACAGTTCACGCCAAAGTCATATTTGCCCCTTTCTGTTCCACTCGAGGGTCGCACGGGGGAAAAACGACTATCTGAACGACTCAGTACGAGCTCTTATCTTTGAATGGTGTTCATTGCGCGTTTTGAAAGTTGGTGGTAATAATATATGCTCTACATCCTCGGTGAAAATAGGACTTCGGAATTTAGAGAACAGCCCTTCTGTTTAGCGCGCAGTATATCTGCAAGTGTGCCCCACTTCAAACTTTCTATGAGATTTGAAACGCTCTCGGGATGGCCAAATGTGCCAGTCACCAATCTTGCCGCTCTTCTTGGACATTCTCAATCTCTTCAATCAGACCCAACTGGTAAGGTCCCATACAGACGAACAATACTCCTAGACTGCACGAACTAACGTATTTTAACCGTTTTCCTTTGTTGATAGAATGTATCGCTTCAGGATTCCACCAATCAACCGCAATCTAGAGTTCGCCTTACCCGTTACTTGTGTAATCTGATCATTCCATTTGAGATCATTTCGCAAAATCACTCAGATACTTAACGGACGTTACCGCATCCAAAGACCGGGAATTTATTTTGTACGCGTACATTAACGGGGATTTTCGCCTTGTTATACGCAGTTGGATACACTTACTAATATTGAGAGATAACTGCCAGTCATTACATCACTCATTTATTTTCTGCAAATCCTCATTCATTTGTTCACAACTTTCGTGTGATACTACTTTCCTGTAGACTACAGCATCATCGGCAAACGGTCTAAGGCCGCTGTCAATACCATCAACCAGATCGTTTATGTAAATCGTGAAAAGCAGAGGACCTATTACGCTGCCCTGGGCCACACATGAAGTTACGTTTGTTTCTGTTAAAGTCACCCCGTTCAGGACGACATACCTTTGCCTGTTCGTTAGAAAACTTTCTATTCAACCGCATATATCATCCTATAGACCATAAGCGCGCACTTTTTGTAGCAAGCGACAATGTGGATCTGACTCGAACGCCTATCGAAAGTCGAGAAATATGGCATCAACCTGAGAGCGGGTATCTAGAGCATTTTGTAAATCATGAACAAAGAGGGCCAGCTGTGTCTTGCATGACCGCTGTTTTCTAAAACCTTGCTTGTTTGTGCGGATGAGCTTCTCAGAGCCTAGAAAGGTAATTATGTCTGAACACAAAATATGTTCCTTGATTCTACAACAAATCGATGACAGTGAAATTAGCCGGTAATTGTGTGCATTCGATTTTCTACCCTTTTTATGGATTGCTATGACTTGGGCGCTCTTCCAGTCCCGTGGTACTTTCCGCTGTTCCAATGATCTCTGATAGGTTATGGATAAGTATGATGCTATATTTGTAGCATAGTCAACATAAAATCTTACGGGGATACCATCTGGGCCAGATGCCTTCCTGGCGTCTAAGGATGTTAACTGTTTTACAATCCCAGATACACTAAACATCATGTCAGCTATCCTTTCAATTGTTCAATAATTGAAAGGGGGAATGGTGCTGCAGTCCTCTACCGTAAACGCGTTTTTGAAACCTAGGTTTAGAATTTTGGCATTCTGTTTATCATCAGCAGCTACTGTAACACACGTCCAGATCATCCGCTCTCAAAATTCCGCCATCTCACTTCCCCACATCCACCACTGCTGGCAGCTCACCTCCAACTGCGAAACGCTACACGCTGTTAACATCCAGCTGCCCAACACTACAATAGCCAACAACAATGCAAACCAGCCACAGACTGCACACAGCACAGCCAGTGATTTTCATACAGAGAGCTAAGTGGCGTTACCAGTAAAAATACCTACACAGCCTACTCACACTACATTACCCGTACTGTCAGCAAGAGAAGGTATTGAATTATTTGTAACGTTCATAGATTTTACGTACGACGAAAATATTTTGGGGTTAATTTTTGAATCAGCAGATAAAGTATTGCTTTCAAGTTCATCAAAAGAATCTCTCGTTTTCCTTCTGACAGCTGCTTTCATTTCGCATAATATCTGTTTGTCAGCGGGGCACTGACTACGTTTGAAGCGACTGAGCAAAATTCTCTGCTTTCTCAGCAACTTCCTTATATGTTTGTTGTACCATTGTGGGTCCTTTCCTTCCCCCACACTTTTGATAGACACATACTTCTCTAGCACATGGTGGGCAATACCTTTAAATTCCGACGACAGATGATCAATAACTTTGAGTCCCGCGGTGAATGCTTGGAGCTGACTATGAAGATACTCATTAATGACACTTTTATTTGCTTTCCCAAACAAGAAAAGTCTACGTTGTTTCTTCGTTTTTTTGCAACATCCACTGATATAGAAGCCACACCCACATTATGATCGCTAATACCTTCTAGATTAACTTCCTCAAAAAGAACAGATCTTTTTGTCGCCAAGATTTCTAATAAATTCCCATCTCGATTTGGTTTTCTAACCAACTGCTCAAGGGTGTATGTTGCGAGCGCTCCTAGAATAACTTCACACGAATCTTTGCTTCTGCCCCATGTGATAAACGTGTAATTTTCACAGTCAATGGTTGCTATATTAAAGTCTCCACCTATAACTAACGGATAATTTGGATATTTACTTCCTATGTATTCAAGACTTTCCCTGAAACGTTTTGCGACGTTTTTTGCGGATGCTGGTGGTCTATAAAAACATCATAATACAATGGTCAATCCTTGTCTGATTGACAGGTTTATCCAGACTCTTTCACAGTCCGACCCAGTATCGACCTCAACTGCATTTAAAAAGCTTTTAACTGCAATGAACACACACCACCTCCCATACCATCAGTCCTATCCCTCCTAAACATTGTCCAATCGAAGTTCAAAATTCCACTGCTTTTTATGTCTGGTGAACCCATCAAATACAGTGGAATGTCAGGTCTTAAATGGCTACACAGGATAATGGAAATGGCGTGGGAGTCGGGACAGGTTCCATCAGACTGGACGAAAGAAGTAATCACACCAGTCTTTAAACATGGAAACAGAAAAGATTGTAACAACTACAGAGGTATCTCTTCAATCAGCGTTGTTGGTAAAATCTTCTCAGGTATTGTTCAAAGCAAAGTGCGAGTATTAGTTGAGGACAAATTATGAAAATCAGTGTGGGTTAGGCAAATAATGGAAAAGTGTTACGAGTGGAACAGGGAATTGTATCTATGTTTTATAGATCTAGAAAAGGCATATGACCTGGTTCCTAGGAGGAGGTTATTATCTTTTCTACGTGATTATGGGATAGGAGGCAAACTTTTGCAAGCAAGTAAAGGTCTTTACATAGATAGTCAGGCAGCAGTTAGAGTTGACGGTAAATTGAGTCCATGGTTCAGAGTAGTTTCAGGGGTAAGACAAGGCTGCAACCTGTCTCCACTTTTGTTCATATTATTTATGGATCATACGATGAAAACAATAAACTGGCCGGGTGAGATTAAGATAGGTGAACACAAAATAAGCAGTCTCGCATATGCGGATGACTTAGTTGTGATGGCAGATTCGAATGAAAGTTTGCAAAGTAATATTTCAGAGCTAGATCAGAAATGTAAGGACTATGGTATGAATATTAGCATCTCTAAAACAAAAGTAATGTCAGTGGGAAAGAGATGTAAACGGATTGAGTGCCAAATAGGAGGAACAAAGTTAGAGCAGCTGGATATTTTCAAGTACTTTGGATGCATATTCTCACAGGGTAGCCACATAGTGAAAGGAAGCGAGGTGTAGCAGGGTAATGCAGTGAGCGCTCAGCTACGATCTACTTTCTTCTGCAAGAAGTAAGTCAGTATGAAGACTAAGTTATCTGTGCACCGTTCAATGTTTCGACCAGCTTTGTTGTATGGGAGCGAAAGCTGGGTGGATTCAGGTTACCTTATCCATAAGGTTGAGGTTACGGATATGAAAATAGCTAGGATAATTGCAGGTACTAGTAGATGGGAATAATGGCAGGAGGGTGTGCACAATGAGGAAATCAAAGAAAAATTATGAATGAACTCAATAGATGTAGCAGTCAGGCCGAACAGGCTTAGGTGGTGGGGTCATGTTACACGCATGGGAGAAGGAAGGTTACCCAAGAGACGCATGGGTTCAGCAGTAGAAGGTAGGAGGAGTTGGGGTAGACCAAGGAGAAGCTACCTGGATTCGGTTAAGAATGATTTTGAAGTAATAGGCTTAACATCAGAAGATGCTCCAATGTTAGCACTGAATAGGGGATCATGGAGGAATTTTATAAGGGGGACTATGTTCCAGACTGAACGCTGAAAAGCATAATCAGTCTTAAATGATGATGATGATGATGATTCAACCAGCTTTCGGTACCTAATACAGTATTGGTATTGTTATTGTTTATTTCGGTGATTAATTCAGGGATCTTGCTACAGACACTCCGACAATTTACCAACATGTGATGAAACATATTTAAATTCTTTGGAATGACCGGATTGGCCCAACTAATAATTTGTACGGTTCGCCTACCCACATCAGTATCATGAATTGGTAATTTTCAGGCCAGCAGTTTGTTTCCCATGGGGAGAAACCTAATCTAAAAAAAGTCCAAGTGCACGCCACAAGTACTGTGTTACCCATGTAGCTGCTTCCTGTGTGTAGTTCATCCCTGATCTATCGAGGGGCGTCCTACAACCATCCACCCCATAGCGTAGGTCGAGGAATCTACAACCATTTTCGTCATAGCGTCGACATAGCCTCTGGTTTTTGACTCTCCACTCGACTCCAAACCAGACGACCCCAGTCCACCCTGGGTGCGATTGTGCAGATCGTCAGATTGGCTTCCACTCTTCAAGAGATGGAGGCTGCCTTTACCAGTTTAGCCAGCTGTCGAAAGGACCCAAGGATTTCCTCGGAACCCCGACGACAGGCATCGTTGGTGTCGACATGTGCAACAATATGCTGCTGGCTGCACCCGCACGTTCGATATCCGTCTTAAAAGCCTCTTCCACATCCCGGACAAGCCCCCCCCCCCCCCCCCCGGCAGCACACGTTGGACTTCTTCCCCGCCCTAGCCGCTATGTTCCTGAGGGGCTCCATTATCTGCCTAATTTTGCAGCCTCCAGAAGATCAAGTGAAAGGAATGGACATTATCTTGAAACAAGGATATAAAATGAACCTCAACAAAAGCAAAACTAAGATAATGGAATGCAGTCTAATTAAATCAGGCGATGTTATGTGAATTAGATTAGGAATTGCGACACTACACCTCTACCTCTCCCATATAAACTATTGGCGGAACTTCGAACTTATGAAGGATTTTCGAATTTTGGTGAGAATTTTGTGGTCTCAGGACTGTGCTGATATCCCACCACTACAGCCACGTGCAATTGGAGGGAAACTGAGAATTGTGGATATCCTTTCTGGGACTCAGATCCTAGTCCTTCAGGTACAACAGCCCAAGTACACCCCTAATCACATACTGACTGTCCGCGTGCTGGAGCAGAAGGTTAGGTTAGTGTACTTCATTTAATCTGGTTGGGCAGCTGAACCAAAGAAAGGCATTAGTTACATAATTAATCAAAAAGATCGGTCCTGTTTACATAAGCATAGCGCTACTTTTTCAGTGGCAATTGTGTTCAACTGACGAGAAGCTGGTGTTGGCCCAAGAGGAGTTTAATAAATTTGTTACCTATAAGCACACACCTAGGGATGGTTCAAATGGCTCTGAGCACTATGGGACTCAACTGCTGTGGTCATCAGTCCCCTAGAACTTAGAACTACTTAAACCTAACTAACCTAAGGACATCACACACATCCATGCCCGAGGCAGGATTCGAACCTGCGACCGTAGCAGTCGCACGTTTCCGGACTGCGCGCCTAGAACCGCGAGACCACCGTGGGCGGCCCTAGGGATGTATCTATTTCTTCTGAATGTCGCCTATGCTGACTACAGCCTCCTGTCATAACTGGGGGCAAAATTGTCAGTCCAGTTCATCCCCAGAGAGAACGTGGCTGCACGACCCTGGCAGCCACTTCATGCTAACGATGCTGATGTACGCAATAGGTCACAACGGCCCTGAACATAGCGTGATAAATGATGGCCACCATACGTACATGTTCACCTGAAATGTAGCCGCACTGCATCTCCCCCAGTCCGCTCCCACAGGTCGGGTATGTCGTCCTATTTAATAGCCGTGCAGGATGGCAGAGCAGACTAAGGCGCCTTGTCACGATTCAGCAGGCTGCCCCCGTCCCTCCCGAGCACTGTGGCGACCACAGCCATTAGGAAACACATCAGATGCGTTCAAAATTGACTACCACCAGCTGTAGAATGAAAATTTGTGCTGGAACGGGACTCGAACCCGGTTTTCCTGCTTTAATTAATGACATATGGAAGGTTGGGTGAAGGCAAGAGCCGTGCACGGATAGCCAAATGGTAAGGCGACCACTCACAATAACTGAGAAATCCGGGTTCAAGTCTTTGTCTGGTACAAACTTTCATTAATGTCATTCCATTCTGCAGCTGATGGATTATATTTAATGTCAGCACACCTCGTATAACTGAGCACCTATTAAAATAACACAATCACGATAATAATAAAAGTTCTGGTTCCACAAAAATAGCTGCAGTCCATGATCACTGTTTCATTGTTCACCATCCCCAGAAGATGCTGTTTACAACAAGCACAAGGTAGTAGAAACTGAGAAAACAATTCCCTTCATCTCTTCGAGTTGGGACGCCAAGACACCTGCTGGCATGTCACTGTTGAAGATGCGATTAATCGTACAGCTCATCAGATTGCTGTTTGGAAACACTCCACAACTGCGCAAACTCTAGAAGTTTACATATGTTGCGATGTGAATATGTTCATCAATGAGAAACATCCCCTCTGTGCGACTGGTCCCGGCGGAGGTTCGAGTCCTCCCTAGGGCATGGGTGTGTGTGTGTGTTTGTCCTTAGGATAATTTAGGTTAAGTAGTGTGTAAGCTTAGGGACTGATAGCCTTAGCAGTTAAGTCCCATAGGATTTCACACATATTTATTTACTTTTTCCCCTCTCTGTTTTATTTCTCCAATACTGTGTGTTGTGGGACCAACATAGATTACACCATTCGATGTTCAGCTTTCTGTGAGAGCCAATGGATCAAAACGTGTTACCGTCGGTTTACCACGTGACACAGACCTCGAAGTCATGAGAGAACAACAAAGTGAATGGTGTTGTACAGTGGCATAGTCATACACTGCTTGGATGTGTTACAGCTGCAAAACAATGTGTTAAACTGTAACTGCTACTGATAATACAACACAGGAACTCTCTCTTGTGACTTGTAGTCTGTTGAATATGGTCTTCCTCCAGTTCAGGTGGCAAGACTTTGCACAGGCCTGTGCAAGTGACTTTGAAAACTGACTACCTGTTCCTATGGACTGATACGTACACATGAAATATGCTCCATGTTAACAGCAGATGGTGTTTGTTTGCGATGTATTGGAGGAATCTTACCGAATTCTGTACTAGGCAGCACTAGGTGGTTCTATTACAAGACCCACTCTCATGATATTTTTTGTAAATTTCAATGCGATATAGCATCGCATTGATATAATGAGACTTAGCATATTGTACAAAACAGTAACACCTTCTTGAATCTTGTTGTTGTCGAACGTAAAATGATTGTGTGATTTCTGATATGGGAGCAAAATCATGAAAGGCTGTATTCTGTAACGATATTTCAATTGTCTGAAATGTTTCTAAAACACATTTGCATGATATTTTATTTAAGACACTGATTTGAACGTGAAGGATACGCTCAAGCGAAGTAATTTGTCCATCAAGTTGAAAGAAATGGCTTAAGATAGGTATTTTTTCTTCAGAATTTTAATTCCATTTTTTTATTTTTCTGATGATGGTTGTGAAATAATTAGGACTTTTGCAGTGATCCGTAGTTTTGTCAGCAAAATATTGGTAGTTCTTTCTTGATTTTACGATGGGTGGCCATATATAGAAGATGTGATATACGTTAGTATATCTGTCAGATGTGTAGCCCAACCTCTGCAGTTTGGTCATCTGTAATCGGCAGCAATGCTGTAGTCTTTTTCTTTCGACTTTTTTGTATGTCGAAATATAACAGTGGGTAGGGAGAGAGAGAGACATGGGAATGGTATGCTGCAGTCGATCATAAAAGATAACGGTTTAGCTCATAAAACTATAAGCAATTGAATGACACCTATTTACGTGTAACCAGGACATTTATTACTGTCGTTATTGTTTTTTTAAAATAGATGCTCGCTTTTAATGGGTGCATTGCCATTGAATAAAAGTGTTCTCCATTGCAGAATGGCATTCAGTTGCGCTTGAGACAGCTGGAGGCGTGGGGAAAGGTGTGGTGCAGCTACATTTTAGATGAACAAGTTGCACTCATGGTGGCCATCATTTATCTTGCTTTGTTCAATACTCATTGCAACCTATTGCGTAGGCCGACATCTTTAGCGCAGAGCACCTGCCTGGACCGTATAACCACATGCTCACTAGGAATGCATTGGACTGAAGACTTTGCCCCAAGGTACAGTGGAAGGCTATGGTCAGCGTAGGTGGTGTACAGGAGCGGTAGCACCTGGCTGTTTGTAAAAGCCTCTGTCCCTACATATGGTGTGGAGACGCAGGGAGATGGTGGGATGTGGGAAGATAATAGCGGCTCTAAGTTGATTAGTTCTTGACCGCACATCGAGGAGAATGTACTCTCAACTGGCGTTCCTCTCTTCTGGTGCAGTCTTTTGGGATGACCATTTTCCAGTACCCAGTACATGTGTCGCATTATAACCTGTTAATCATGTGTACTGGCTTTCTTCATGACAATTTCGATGTGTAAATAGGACAGCAAAGCCTTTTTCCATTGGTTGTGGCAGTGTGTATTAGATTTCCTGGAGTGTGTGTACCTGAGCTGCAGGTTGACTGTCAAGCAACGGAGGGGGAGTCGTTTCTAACAAACTCTGGCATGAAAGAGCGAAGGATACAGTCCTCAACTATGTGCTTGCAGGTAATACACATTAATCTCCTCTCTGTCCAGCACCTGAATCTCATCAGATGAACACAATTCCTACCAAAAAACAAATATACTACCTTCCACTCCAACCTTTCTCCGCGGAGTTTATCTTTGAATGGCAGAGTTTGAGTGCCTCTGCCACTAGTTTTGTGTAGTATTGTGAAACTTTTTCCCAGCAGGATAACACCAGTTTTATGGCACTGTAATTTTTTAGCTGTACTCCGATTTTAGGCGCTCCTTGTGTATTGCTGTGCATATGGTTATGTTATTAGGACCAATCTTTACGATTAATTACGTAATTAGCACCGAACGTTACTTCAACTTCCTAACCAGTTAATAAAATACTCTAACCCTACCTTCCTCTCCTGCGTCTGTTACAGTTTCCATGTTTTGGGAGAGCACGTTGGCTGTCTGACCAGAAGGATTAAGGTTCGAGTCCAGGAAAGGACATCAGCGATTTTTACTTTTCTTCCAATTCCCAGGTTGAGGGTGGTATAAGACGTCAGCTCTACCATAGGGCAATAATTCTAAATTCCCGCCATTAGGGTAGGTGGTGGGTGGAGGCAGAGGTGGGGAGGGGGAGGAAGCGAGGACACACTTGCTGCCTGGGGAGAACACGCGACGTCAGCAGGGAATGGGGGTGGCGGTGGACGTGGAGGCTAATTATCTGATCAATTCAATTCATTTCCATATCAATTAGATACCAAATTTGCTCTCAGAACCACTTTATCCCACTATTGTCTATTGTGGAGGTACTGAATACAATTGGGAGACAAGGAGCTTGTTGCAACACATGACCAAAAGAAGGGATCAGTTGATAGAACACATTTTTGAACTTCACTAAATCACCAGTTTACTACAGGAGGTACGTGTGGATGGTAAAATCAAAGACGGAGAGCGAGAGATGAATACAGTAAGCAGATTCGGAAAGATGTAGGATGCATCAGTTATTCGGAGATGAAGAGGCTCACATAAGATAGAGTGGCATGAAGAGCTGCATCAAACCAGTCTTCGGACTGAAGACTACAACAACAAAATGGCCACTTCCACGCAGCATAGACAAAAGGTAGACGATGTTGCCAGTCTATTGTTTTTATTTTGAGCATCCATCTTTTTAAGGGTTTGTAGATTAGTTGGCTCTGAGCACTATGCGACTTAACTTTTGAGGTCACCTAGAACTTAGAACTAATTAAACCTAACTAACCTAACGATATCACACACATCCATGCCCGAGGCAGGATTCGAACCTGCGACCGCAGCGGTCGCGTGGTTCCAGACTGTAGCGCCTAGAAGTGCACTGCCACTCCGGCCGGCTGTAGATTAGTTCTACAACGTAAAATGAAGACACATCATTTAACCATTTTTGTAAAATAATTAATTTTAAGTTTATTTCATACCGTTTGTTGTGCCTAAAATTGGATATATAGTGAAACTGGATTTGGAAACAGATAAAAATGTTGCATTTGATCTCAATGATGGCAGTAACGCTGAGCGACAATGCCGGAAATAAATCCACCTATTTGTCAGTTAGAATCAATTTTTCTGCCTCACTCTACTGAGGAGGTTTCTCAGATCGTAGGAAATTTTGATCTAAAGTTCAGCCATAATGAATGCGCGTGATACAAAGACATAACTATGGAAATAAGTATTACTGTCTCTGAGAAAGATAAGGAGCTAGCTTCGCAAATTTCAGCACATTCAACCACACTTGAAACGCGAGACGAAGACCTCACCATGCGAGTAAATAATAGCTTATCAGAGACGTCAAAATAAATTTCATAACTAAGGAAACCTACAAAGGTATGCCGGCAGCTATAGAAAATTTGTCGAAACAAAGTTCAGACCCTGCAGATGGCTAAAAGCCCAATGGAAAGCACCATACAGCAATCGTCTGAGAGGATACGAAAGCTGACACTCGAATCCCAAGAGGTATTATGAGAGTGCCTAGGTGCTCAACGAGAAAGAATTACCGCTGAATTTACTGATTGGATAGACGAAAAAGACAAAGAGATTAATGAAAAAATAAATACAGAGAGGAAGGAGACGGTGCAGTGAGACGGGACCGAAGCACTCACTGAACAGAGTAACTCAGGTGAGGCTATTGATATGGAATTAATGAATATCGAAGGTTTGTTAAAGGATGATGTTCCATAGTGGAGAAACAGTGCTGCCATTGTGGTACGGACCTGCTTGATGCCACCACAACTGAACGGAACCTGGAGCGTATTGGGTCACACGTCACTGCTAGTGCTAACGAAGTATATGAAATGAACGGTGCCTATCAACGATCGTATAGTAGGGTAATTCATCAAGTTAGTCCTAACACTGAATATTCTAATGAATCGGAGCGAGGGGCACCCACTCTGACGCAGTGACCAGCAACAGGAGCAGACGCAGGTGAGATACAAATTGGAAGTGGAAAGTATCATCATCATCATCATCATCGTCATTTAAGACTGGTTATGCCTTTCAGCGTTCAGTATGGAGCATAGACCCCCTTATAAAAAATCCTCTATGATCCCCTATTCAGTGCTAGCATTGGTGCCGCTTCTGGTGTTAAGCCTATTACTTCAAAATCATTCTTAACCAAATCCAGGTACCTTCTCCTTGGTCTGCCCCGACTCCTCCTACGTTCTACTGCTGAACCCATGAGTCTCTTGGGTAACCTTGCTTCTCCAATGCGTGCAACATGACCCCACCATCTAAGCCTGTTCTCCCTGACTGCTACATCTATAGAGTTCATTCCCATGTTTTCTTTGATTTCCTCATTGTGCACACCCTCCTGCCATTGTTCCCATCTACTAGTACCTGCAATCATCCTAGCTACTTTCATATCCGTAACCTCAACCTTGTTGGTAAGGTAATCTGAATCCACCCAGCTTTCGCTCCCATACAACAAAGTTAGTCGAAAGATTGAACTGTGCACAGATAGCTTAGTCTTGGTACTGACTTCCTTCTTGCAGAAGAGAGTAGATCGTAGCTCAACGCTCACTGCATTAGCTTTGCTACACCTCGCTTCCAGTTCTTTCAATATGTTGCCATCCTGTGAGAATATGCATCCTAAGTACTTGAAACAGTCCACCTGTTCTAACGTTGTTCCTCCTATTTGGCACTCAATCCGTTTATATTTCTTTTCCACTGACATTACTTTCGTTTTGGAGATGCTAATCTTCATACCATAGTCTTTACATTTCTGATCTAGCTCTGAAATATTACTTTGCAAACTTTCAATCGAATCTGCCATCACAACTAAGTCATCCGGATATGCAAGACTGCTTATTTTGTGTTCACATATCTTAATCTCACCCAGCCAGTCAATTGTTTTCAACATATGATCCATAAATAATATGAACAACAATGGAGACAGGTTTGCAACCTTGTCTTACCCCTGAAACTACTCTGAACCATGAACTCAATTTACCGTCAACTCTAAATGCTGCCTGACTATCCATGTAAAGACCTTTACTTGCTTGCAAAAGTTTGCCTCCTATTCCATAATCTCGTAAAACAGACAATAACTTCCTCCTAGGGACGCGGTCATATGCCTTTTCTAGAGCTATAAAGCATAGATACAATTCCCTGTTCCACTCGCAACACTTCTCCTTTCTTTGCGTAAGCTTAAGATCTAGTCCTAACAACATCTAAGAGGCCTAAACCCACACTGATTTTCATCCAATTGGTCCTCAACTAATACTCGCACTTTGCTTTGAACAATACCTGAGAAGGTTTTACCCACAACTCTGATTTGAGAGATACCTCTGTAGTTGTTACCATCTTTTCTGTTTCCATGTTTAAAGATTAGTGTGATTACTGCTTTTGACCAGTCTGATGGAACCTGTCCCTGACTCCCAGGCCAATTCAATTATCCTGTGTAGCCATTTAAGATCTGACATTCCACTATATTTGGTGAGTTCCGACTTAATTTCATCCACCCCAGCTGCTTTATTGCACTGCAATCTATTGACCGTTTTTTCCACTGCCTCAAATGTGATCCTATTTCCATCATCATTCCTATCCCATTCTACCACATAATTTGAAACATTACTGATCGTATTTTCACCTACATCGAGCATCTCTTCAAAATATTCCCTCCATCTGCCCAAGGCATCCACAAGATTCACCAGCAGTTTTCCTGACCTGTCCTAAATACTTGTCGTTTCTTTCTTACCTCTCTTTCGAAGACTGCTAATTACACTCCAGAATGGTTGTCCGGCAGCTTGACCCATAGTCTCCAACCTGTTTCCAAAGTCTTCCCAAGATTTCTTCTTGGATGCTGCAATTATCTGTTTGGCTTTGTTTCTTTCTTCAACATAACTTTCTCTGTCTACCTGAGTTCTAATATGAAGCCAATTTTGATACGACTTCTTTTCCCTTTTACAGGCTGCCTTGACTGTGTCATTCCACCAAGCTGTTTGCTTCATCATACTTTTACACACTACTGTTCCAGGACATTCTTTAGCCACATCTAGTACTGTGTCCCTGTATCTTGTCCATTCCTTTAAATTTATATTAGTGAAAGTGGATCTGTAATGTCGACTGTGTTTAATGTGGAATTGTCTGATAGATGCTAAACTTCAGAATTTCTATTTTCAATGGTGCGTACACCAGACCTAAAAGCTGATAGCTTGCGTAACGCCAACTGTTCGTGACAAATTTCAGCGGCGAGAATTCATATCGAAATCGAATTGCAAGAGTTCTGAAAAGATCATGCACTTTCGGAAACTTAATGTTATCACAAAATCTGACTATGAACATGAAGAAAAATTGATTAATTTGAAACTAATGTTGGTCCCTGTGAAATGTGATTAAGGAATGAAACTGTCATTTACACTATTTGGCTTACATGGTTCGCTCTCGGTAACGTTGTGCAAACGGCTCTCGTAGCTACAGATACAGCTGCAGAATCTACTGCAAGGTGCAACGAAGTCTCCAAATCATTTTTCTCATTCTTGGTTCATAATTTTTGATAATGGTTTAAAAAAATTGAATATCAGTTGACTCTTAGGATGTGGACAATGTCTCTGGGTTAAAGAACTCAATAGCCATTGGAAAATACAAAGCGTGATCGCAGTAATTATACGGTGACTGTTGCTGAGTGATTCTGAAATGAAACGAAGTAATTCACGTGGCGTACGAAAACCGAGTAGATACTACGAAGCAATAAGATAACGGTGTGACGGTACGTCGTATCATTTGACTCATTAACAATTAATGAAACTTCAATAATGGGTATGGTTTCTCTACAATCAAGTAAATGTAATCCCAGAATTACAAAAATTAAACTTTGCCTGTATAATCTCTCCTTCCACAAAATTCCAAAATCTAATTCTTAAATTCATTTGTCTAACAATGGCCAATAACTGCCAACCAAATAATGAAAAGCAAAACGACTCCTGATCAGGATATCTGAAGAAACAAGTATGCAGCGTAATCAAATCGCTCCCACAAGTAAGACGAACTTAATAATCCACTCTACAGAACGAGTATAGACGTACTAATGTCAAAATCAATTCTCTTTCTCTCCACAATAAATCTTCTTATAATCCGTAATATAATTCCCTAAAATCTATTGTTCACATCCAACATAAAAACTCAGCTATCTCCTATTCATTAATCCAGATAAACTCATAAACTGGCTCAAGTCTTCGCAGAGCAAATACCACCTCTAACTCACCTCTGTGCAGGCAAGCTTCTATGTCTAAGCAATTGTGAGTGCGGTTCCAGACGTCAAAAACAAGGAAATTTCCTACATCAGTTTACAAACAGAAGGTAGGACCCTGGATCACACAACAAGTAAGAAAGCTCAATGAAGAAGGCCAGCCTACTACGAGAGAACGACGTCTCTGGAGATTTTATTTCAGGAGAGAAACTTTATTATGTACCACTTTTACAACGTGTTTTGTTAAATCATTTTCTACTTGAGCGTTTTAAGTTATTAGGCAAATCTTGTGGGGGTGTATGAATACAGGTCAAAGATTGAGAGCATACGTTATAGTCATGGCACTGAGCCAACGGCAGAGACGGACGAAAGCTATATGAAGCAAATCCTGATTGATGGGCAGGAGGAGTGCAATGCCTACGCGCCACAGTACCAGCATCCACTGCAGAGATCTGTTTGTAAACAAATGGGTGTCGTCCTACGAGACGTTTGTTGGCGTGCGTAGCAATGAGACGACAGACAGCTACCCCATGACGCAGCGTCTGTAAATTAGGCAAACACTCATCTCACTAAACCTACGTGCGAGCAGTAGGAAGGCCGCCAGTGACAAAAGGCTAGGTCGGATATAGAATTTTCATGTTGGCGAGAAAATTCTACTGAAAACACACTGTGGCTCTCTAGCTGCCACTCTTGCGGAAAAAAATGTATATATATAGCTACTATTTACGGGACCATACAAGACAGGAAAGCCCACGAAAGGTGTTATGTAACCGCATACCCTGCGTCTTTAAAATTTTAAAGGCTTTATCATCAAATGGGCTCAAGGAATTGCGTACAGTAGGAATTTTCACACATTCCAAGAGACTGTGTAAATATTTACGCTTCAAATACTTTGTCTTTTCGAATATATCTATATATGACACAGAAAGAGATTCTCCACGATCTAGACTAGAAGAAATACTAACTGCTGCTTGGAAACGAACCAGTGGGTAATAATACTTGTTTTCTCATTGTACGGATATTTACGTTTTACAATGTTTACACTAACAGTGTCTAAAGTGAGCAATATCTAGTGATATGATTAAACTACTGCTGTTCCCGAATGACTAAAACGTTGCCAAAACTGGAGAGATTAATTAGTCATAATTTGCAAACAAGTTCTTTGTGGATAAGTCACCACTCCTCATGCATAAAGAAATGCCTTAATGTTTACTGAAGAAAGACGTTTGCTTCAATTGTAATGAGAAAGGGCATGATTATCTAACGTATATGTTATGAAACGTCCCCTTGGAACAATTATACAAGACTGTGCTTAAACTGACACACAATATTTTCAGCACAACGCAATCTGACTTTCAATAATACCTACAAAAGAATGACCCTGACTAACATTAACCTATACCTTTCACAAATCACTTACCTCACAAAAATCTTTGTTACTCGAACTACTGCAATACAGCGAGCACCACTACTGCCAGCTAAATAAAAGATTCAACTACGGAAGGCACTAACTACTGATAGGCATAGTTAGCAAATGAAAGATTTTGCTAGAGAACAAACAATGTATTTACCTTAATAGTCATAATATATATAGGAGTTCATGACATCCAGTCTTACAAATTACAAAACTCCGCCATCTCTCTCCCCACGTCCACCACTGCTGGCGGCTCACCTCCAACTGCGCAACGCTACGGGCTGTTAGCATCCAGCTGCCGCTGCCCAACACTACAATGGCAGACAACAATGCAAACCAGCCACAGACAGCACACGGCACAGCAGGTGATTTTCATACAGAGCGCTACGTGGCGGCGGCGTTACTAATAAAGAAACCTAAACAGCGTATTTACAATGTTGACTAGGAGACAATAAATTCGTTCTGGAAAACACATAGCTTGAGTCCAGTAATTATACGATGACTGCTGCTGTGTGATTAAGAAATGAAAGGAAGTAATTCACGTGGCATAGGAAAACCGAGTAGTTGTTATGAAGTAATAAGATAACTGTGTGATGGTATGTCATATCATGCCTATCTGCTCATTGTACTATAACTACATGGATAACAAAAGAAATATGCATTTTTGGTAGGTAGTTGGGCTGGAGCCAAAACAAACTTACCTCTTGAAACAGTTACGCTAAATCATATATGTTCTCACGATTTTCTACTTGGTATAAGCTTACCAAATTCACTTTGTTTCTTAAAATTTGGATGGATTAGCTAACCTTTTATTTGTATATAGCATTGCGTTAGATTTACCGAATAATCAATGATTATTCAAGACATGTTGTGTTTTAAGTTACAAACAGCATTTATCCCTTTTATTCATGCCAATTCGTGCATTTTCTTCTGAGTACGTGATTCTCTTAGGCTTCCCTTTGTTCTTTCTTTTTTTGTGATCCGTTGTTATAATCCGTCCACTATAAGAATAAACCTGATATAAACAAACACAAACGTGATGATTGGTCAGAAACCGTTGCACACGTACATTGGTTTATACGCTCTTGGAAGTAGGTCCTACTTATGTATTAGATATCTTATTATTAAATGAAACCTTACGATATTCAAATGTATTAACAGCCTTCAACGTTTTTCTTAATCACGCTTTAGCTACATAGTTTTTATTTCAAATATCATGTACAGTCACAGCCTCTGCAGCGTTGTGCTCAGATTGTCGCGCTGTTAATACGCGGTATCTAAATGGCGGAGACTGCTTTCTGTTCCTTAGTAAAACACGCGCGTGGAACACGGTAGTGCCGAGAAGTAGGCTATTCTTAATGTTTTTCATAAATTTACGAAGATTAAATGCTTGAAGTTTACCTGCTGTATATAACAATTGATGTAGGAACGGTAATTGGTAGCGTAGTCGGTATGGCAACCACATGGAAAACAAATGCAATTACGCGTCCCTTGGTTCAAACCTTTTTACAATCTTTTTTTTCTCGTTGAATTTGAAATACCCACATCTCGTAATGATAAAACTCATCATTATTTTTTACGAATAATGCACGTCTTCTTGTTTCTAATTACATATTGGAAGCGTAATTCCTGTTTCCATATCAAATACAAGTTCTTAATTATCGATGTTTTTTTGAAAGACTGTTCATTATAGTTCTTTAAATTAAGAAAACTTTACAATTTAAGTTTTAAGGCGAAAATGAGTAACCACATCCTCTTTATTTGGACTATGTACATCGTTGTGGATTACAGAAGTAGATAAGTATGGCAGAAACATGAATAACAATCATTTTCACTGCCTCGAGCACACCGTACAAATGCTGCATTTTTACTTTTGCTACTGTACCATTACAATATGAACCAAACAGAACAGATCTGGAGCCAAGCTGCGGGATTTTGGCCTAGTAGTAACGACACTGTTAAGGTAACAGACGTACTGGAACTAACGCACGCAGTTTTTCACACGTCACTGGCTAACGCTGGTGGGATATAGAACGGCTCGTCATAAAAGAAGAAGAGAAAATGCTGTGCCTTGTTGGCTTCGTGGATTCTGTTGCTGATATCCTCGTTATCAACGTAGCAGGTGACACTTCCAGAACTGAAATATATCTTTCGGATTCGCATAAGGAAGGAGCTAATAAATTACCAGACGACTGACTATTACCAATACCTTCAATGACTTCAATAATTAACTACGCGGTGGAATCCTTCAAAACTCTCTTACGTTGCACACAACTTATGCAGAAAAATTCCCCTGTAGTTAAATCAGGAAATTTCATAGTTGTTGTTTTTAATTGCAATAGTACGCTAGCTACAAATGATGACATGTTGTGATTTTCGTCTCGTCGTCTAAGGAGCATATTGTGGGAGATTTGCAGCGTATTATGTCATTCTGTATTAAATGACATTCGAAACAGTATTGCTCCTCTGCTCGTTTCTTTTCACGTGTAAACTGCAGCTGGCCAAGTCACTGCACGCTAACTGTTCCAGCTGACCGGCCTTTGCTGTCCAAGTTACATGCGCTGTTGTCCCATATTATCGCGAATTCGATGTGCGCGTAACCCACAGCACAAAACGTACCCTTGTTAAGGGCACCACAACGTGGCTCAGTTCGAAAAAAAAAAAACATTTTCGGTTTCCATCACTTTTCGATAGATTTCAATTTTGTTTAAGTACACTGAAAAGGATTTTTCTGAAAAAATCGTTTTTCGAGTATTTAAAGAGCATTTTCCTACCACGTGTGTTTGTGCGCCACGCCCACTTTTCTGTCACCCACTGACAACCCATCCACTGTCAACTCTAAGCCATATGGATATGCTTTTATTAGCATAATAGAATGTGTAGGCCATGTTCAAAAACGTTTGCGAACAAGGCTGAGAAAACTAACTGTTGATATCAAAGGAAAAAAAAATTAGATGTTGGAACATTGTTGACCGGAAAGCGTCGATTAACTAAAACTGAAACAGAAAACCTGCAGGTATACTATGGGCAGGCAATCAGGAGAAATAAAGGAAATCTGGAGGCAATGAAGGGAGATTTTTGGGCCATATTCTTCCATAAGTCCTCTACGGATGATAAGTCATGTCATGGATTGTGTGCATCAGAAGAAAATTCGTGGTGCAAATACAATAGGGCTCAGGCTACTGGAGAATCTTATTCTCATCAGCATTCTCTTCCTGCTGCTGTTATCACAGCAATTAAACCTATTTTCAGAGACTTGGCTCATCCTGTTCTTCTAAGGAAATGTCTGGATGGGCAGACACAGAACCCAAATGTATGTTTGAACACCATCATTTGGAACCGCCTTCCTAAAACTGTATTTGTAGGCATGCATACTATGAAAATAGGAGTTCATGATTCTGTTATTACATTTCATTGTGGTAATATTGGAAAGTGCTGGGTACTGGAAAAGCTGGGAATTAATCCTGGTGAAAATATGATCACTGGACCGCAACATTGCGATAAAATCAGGATAGCCGATGCAGACAGGTCTGCATCTAACATGACCAGGAAAGCAAGAGGAAGGTCCAGGAAGGTAAAAAAGAAGCTGGAAGACCTGCTAGAGGCCAAAGCAGGGCCACCATATGCACCAGGACAGTTTTAATTAATTACAAGTAAGAAATTTCAAAATTTTTTCTTTAAAATCTAACTGTTTCCGATTCGGGGAACTTAGAAACTCTGTTTGTTCTACGAGTAACAATAACTTCAAATGACTTTGAAATGATTTACTAAACGGACTAATGCGTTGCTCTACACAAAGTTACAGGACCACCGATGTGTGTGACGATATGTGTCTGTGCGCAAAGCGCAAACAGTCAAAACGTGTGAAATGAGTTCAGTGATACATAAGCGAGCGGATGCTAGATGCTGTGATGTGTATAGTCCATAATCCATGGAAACCTCCCGTGTCTCCAGAATATTCTGCAGGAGGTAGTGTATCCACAAACGCTCATGCACACGTAAACAGACACACTAACATGGTTACGAACAAAACCACAGCTTTGTCGGTGAACACAAGGAATGTCACAGCACAATCAATTGTCATAGTGTATTAAACTCTGTTTGTTTGGAACTTTCTGTTAAGTGCAAAAAATTCAGTATTAGACGGTAGTGCAGTGGCATTTCTTCACTACAGGTGGGGAACATTATGTAAATACAAAACGTTGTTACGTGAACATTAAATACGAATTACGAGAACGGCTTGGCTTACGCTAAGGTAGCAAGGCAGGACACAGCGTACAGTGTCACGAGCATAAGATTATTGAGAAATACATGTTCACAACTATTTCGCATCGTATGGATATTTAAATACGCCAGTTCAGAGTACGTTATAAAACAAGTATACTAATCAGCATTATCGTATAGAAGCTTTGCATTTCGAATCATTACGGAATACTGATGCAGCTTTTTCAAATGCTTCAAGTACTCCTCGAGATGGATCGTCAGGAGAACGTTGCTCATTCAAGTTTCCCAGCTAACCATCCCTTGTCCAGTGAGACCAGTGAGACAACAGTGTCATGCTAACTGACACAGCATGGTAACGAGGTTCGTCACCCGGTGCCATCTGGCACCGGCGGAACTCGGTTCATGCACACATCACAACTATTTGCGCAGTCGAATGCCAGTTGAAGCACCTCGATTACATATTCTTTTAAGATCAAATTGCAGTCAAAATGTTTTAAAGCAACTTTTGTGCGTTACTCAAAGACATAACTTTAATCTGGCTCACCCAAGAACATGGATATTTACTGTATTTTCTAAACACCATGTGTGTGATCTCTGTTGAAAGTTTAGTGACTCAGCCAAACGTTTTGATCGTTGTTAAAAGGCAAGATTATATATTTAGATTTGTTACAATCTTTTATCATATGTTACAGGAAGCAAACAGACATAAAATGAAAATCTGTCTCTCTTGCTGCGAGTTTTTTGTCAGCTCAACTCTTCCCGTCAGCCGTGCCCTAATGGGGAGCGGAAGACCATTGAACTGTGGTTCTGGATGAGCCGTGTAAACAAACATCATAAGCAGATGTTCATCCAGCAAGTAATACAAGGGAGCTCTAAAACTGTCGTAAACGTTATTGTAGAAACATAATAATTCTCACAAGAACCTGAAACAGGTCAGTTGTAGCTGAGTTTATTTACTTTGCAACCTAATAAACGTTTGGGAAAACTTAAATGAAGTCTGGTATGTTTCAAAGAATTGTACGGTCCCGCACTGCCGCTTAGTGTTTGTGATGTATGTAATAAACACAGGAACGCGAACGTTCAACGGGCCTATTAAACATTACCACTGGAATAAATTAAAATTTGTATCAATTAGTAATTTAAATGATGCAGTTTTGTAAAGCTCTTTCCCCATTATGGGTAGAAGGTGGTATTATTTTTAGTGACTGATGCTGGTATATATCAATGTCTTTGTTTTGTAAACGCCTGTCGTGAAAAAAATGATGAGCCGCACTTCTGCTGTTTAAGTTTTATCTCTAATACTGCTCAAGTTCTGTAGGCCACATGGAAATTAAACTGTGTGTCCTAATTAGATGAATATATAATGTTATCATCATCTGTACAGCCGCGTCAAATTTCAGTTAGTTCACGTAGCAAAGTCCTGCTTGTGCACGTAACATAATTTGTGTTTTTTGGAATTTTATTTCATGCTTAAATCTGGAGAGGTTGGTGAGGAATTGTTGGACGGGAAACGACAGAACGTCAGTCGAAGTCTCTCGTGACATACTTCTTTAAATCAAACTAAAGCGTCCTTTAGATAATTCGTACCGATCAGTTTCAACATCTCACTTGATATTATTGGAAGAATTGAAGTACGTTGATCGGTTAGCCACCGTCTAAAAAGCGCTGAAACGCATTTGCTCACTGGCCTGGTACAAAAGAAGAAGTGGGTGCCTTTGACGTAAAAAAACTCTAAATGAATGTTAACTTCCTGTTTCGCAATGCACAGTAAAGTGTATTAAATTATATTCCTGAGGCCCATCTTCAATGAAGCTTGCTTCCTCGTAAAAGACATAGAATCTTAAAAATAGCTAGCGCTACAATGGTGGTCAAAGGAATGAGGAGTGGCAAAGTTCCGGGAACAGGTAATATAAGTACTGAGCTTATAAAATCTGCAGCCACATTTCTTTGTGATATTCTAGTAAGAGTCTTTGATATAACCCAGGCTCCTGAATGGTTTGATGCGGCCCGACGCGAATTCATCCCCTGTGCCAACCTCTATATCTCCGAGTAGCAATTACAACCTACGACTTCACTTATTTGCTGGATGTATTCTGTTCCGATTTTTCCGCAGGCCACGTTTCACTACCATACAATTTTGTGCTCCAAAGGCACCTTCTCAAAAATTGCTTCCTCATATTGAGGCCTCAGTTTGATAGTATTAGACTTCTCTAGACGAGGAATGCCCTTTATGTCTGGTCAAGTCAACTTTTTATGTCCTCCTTGCTCCCCCCATCATAGGTCTTATTCCTTAGGTAGCAGAATTCCTTATCTTCGTCTGCTTCGTGATCCCCAATTCTGATGTTAAGTTTCTCACTATTCTCGTTCTGCTACTTCGCAATACTTTTGTTTTTCTTCGAGTTGTTCTCAGTCCATATTCCGTACTCATTAGACTATTCATTCCATTCAAAATATCCTGTATGTCTTCTTCACTTTCGCTTAGGAAAGCAATGTCGTCAGCAAATTTTAAAATTGATCTACTCTGACCTTGAATTTTAATGTCACACCAATGAACTCGTCTTTTATTTCCTTTATTACTTCTTCTATGTCTAGATGGAAGAGTAAGACTGCATCCTTGTCTTTCACTCTATTCATTTATATCACTTCACTTTTCGTCTTCCGATCTTATTGTCCATTCTTGGCTCTTGTATATACTGTACATTACTTGACTTTTCTTACAGCTTACCCCTATTTTCTCAGAATTTTGAACACCTTGCACAATTTAGCATTGTTGGTTTTAATGTCGACAGATCCTATGATAGCGCCTTTAGTTTCCTTCAGTCTCGATTTTTTTATGAATCGCAAAATCAGACCTGCCTCTCTGGTGCTTTTACCTATCCTCAAGCGAAAGTTAGCTTCACTCAACACACCCTAAGTTTTCTTTTCCATTCTACTGCGTAAAATTCTTGTCAGCAACTTGGATGAATGAAACGTTAAGCTGTTTGTAAGATAATTCTCGTACATGTCTCCTCTTACTATCTTAAGAATTGTTGGGGTTTACATGTTTCTTTAAGTCTGATGGTATATAGCCAAACTCATGCACTCAACACAGCGATATGAATAGCCGTTTTGTTGCCACTTCTTCAAATAATTTTAGAAATTCTGACGGAATTTTATATCTCTCTTCTCCCTTATTCGATTTTAAGTCTTTCAAAGCTCTTTTAAACTCTGATCCTAATACTGGATTCCCTATCTGTTAAATATCGACTCCTGTTTCTTCTTCTATCAGGTCATTAGGCAAATCTTCCCTCTTATAGAGGCATTCAGAGTACTCTTTCAACCTACATGCTCGCTACTCTGGAATTCTCATTAGGCACTGCATGTTACGCCCCTTGTTTTCAGTTTCACTAAAGATTGTTTTGACTTTTCTGTACGATCAGCCGGTCCTTCCGACAATCATTTCACTTTCGATATCATAACATTTTTCATGCAGCCATTTCCCCTTAGCTCACCCATACATAAAAAAAAATTTATGGTTGATGTGGTCTTGAGTCCAGAGATTAGTCTGATGCAGCCCTCCATGCTACCCTATTCTGTGCAAGCTTCTTCATCTCTGAGTAACTACTGCAACCTACATGCTTCTGAATCTGCTTGGTGTATTCATCTCTTGGTCTACCTCTACTATTTTACCCTCCACGATAGCCTCCAATACTGAATTTGTGATCTCTTGGTGCCTCAGAACATGTCCTACCAACCAGTCCCTTCTTTGTCAGGTTGTGCCTCAATTTCCTCTTACCCCAAGTCTTCTCAATACCTCCTCATTACTTACGTGATTTACCAATCTAATCTTCAGCATTCATCTGTAAGACCACAATTCGAAAGCTTCTATTGTCTTCTTATCTAAACTATTGATCGTCCATGTTTCACTTCCCAATATGGCTACACTCCATACAAATACTTTCAGAAATAATTTACTGACACTTAAATCTATACTCGATGTTGACAAATTTCTCTTCTTCAGAAACGCTTTCCTTGCCATAGCCAGTCTACATTTTATATCCTCTCTACTCTCTCTACTTCAAGCATTGTCAGTTATTTTGCTCCCAAAATAGCAAAACTCATTTACTACTTTAAGTGTCTTATCTCGTAATCTAATCTCCTCACCATCACCTGATTTCATTCGACTACATTCCATTATCCTCGTGTTGTTTTCATTGATGTTCATCCTATATCCTCCTTTAAAGACACATTCAGTTTCGTTCAACGTCTCTTACAGGTCCTCTGCTGTCTCTGATAGAATTACAATGTCATCGGCAAACCTCAAAGTTTTTATATCGTCTCCATGGATTTTAATAGCGGCTCCAAATTTTTCCTTTATTTCCTTTACTGGTTGCTCAATTTACAGACCGAATAACATCGGGGATAGGTTATAACCCCGTCTCACTCCATTCTCAACCACTGCTTCCCTTTCATGCCCGTCCACTCTTATAAATCCCATCTGGTTTGTGTACAAATTGTAATTAGCCTTTCGCTCCCTGTAATTTACTCCTGCCACAGAATTTTAAAGATGGTATTCCACTCTAAATTGCCAAAAGCATTCTGCAATTCTACAAAGGCTAGAAATCTAGGTTTGCGTTTCCTTAATGTATGTTCTAAGATAAGTCGTAGGGTCAGTATTGCCTCGCATGTACCAACATTTCTACGGAATCCAAACTGATCTTCCCCACGACCTGCTTCTACCAATTTCTCCATTCGTCTGTACAGAATTCGTCTTAGTATTTTGCAGCCATGACTTATTACAGTGTTAGTTCGGTAATTTTCACATCTGTCGACACCTGCTTTGTTTGGGATAAATACTGGTAAGCGGAGAGAACGTAAATATTACAGAGGAGTTAGTGTGATGCCTTTTTTCACCAGATTGCTCCTAAAGAAACGGGTAGAGAAGAATATAGATAGAGCAGCTGAAGAGGTTCACACTTGGACGCTCTTGTACTGATGGAATAATTTACATTACGAAATTTTATAGACAAAAGAGTGGCTAGAACTCAGAATATCTGTTTGACATTCGTAGATCTACATGCTGCTTACTGTGTGGTCTGACTAACCAAGTTGCGGCGGATGATGTTCATGAATTGTGTCTGTAACGCATATGTATTAGCAGTGAAAGTATTTTACATAGGATGCACCAGTTGTATAAATATGAGTAAACAGGTATCCGCTGAACTTATAACCGCAAAAGGGCTCCTACTGTGTTCAAAACCTCTTTAGAGAAAGCTTTACATGAATCTAAACATACGTTCTGTGGCATAAGAGATCCACTTAGGTAACTTTTTACGGACGATTAAGTGATAATTGCTGTAGATATTGAAGATGTGAAACTTATGTTCCGGCAATTATTTAATACGTCTCGCCAAAATTGAAAATCTTGCAGTGAAGGTACATTAGGCAATAGATTTGTAAACATCATGAAAGAAAATAGAGCTTTGAAATATCTTGGAGTAACATTATCTGTTAGTGGAAAGAGCACTGAAGACATAAGAAAAGATGGACATAGCGAAAAGGCAAACCGGCGGTCACATTTTGCGTTATGGAAAAACGATAACGCTGGAAACCGAAAAAGTAATATATTCTACAGTTGTGGAAAATATTACAACGAGTAGGTAAATAATTGGGGAGTTAATAAGAGAGATAAACAGAGGCTTATCGCTATGGAAATAGAAGGCTTGAGGAGCAGTTGCGGATATCAAGATAAGATCACATAGGAAGTGAGGAAATACGGTGAAGAGGGCGAAAATACTGTTACAGACGCATCTGAAACAGAAAGGTTACTTTGCCATGGACAATCTGAAAGAATGGATGGTACAAGATGGCCAAAACGAATGTGGCAGTGGCTACCTTTCCAGTAGAAAAAAATGATAGACCAGTAAAAACATGGAAACATGACATGTAGATGAAACAATCGATGGACAAGAACCAATGAAAAATGGGAAGCAAGAAATAGCGACAGAGGTATTAAAATGGATTCTCGAACATATTCTCAGTTCGAACATAAGGAATTTTCTTGAGACAGAGAAGTTGCTGTTCATGCATCAGCACGGCTTTATAAAGCATCGCTTTTTTACATGATATCTTGCGAACATGTCCTTAACATCGGTTTGTTGCAGGATTCCCGAACATATTCTCAGTTCGAATATAATGAATTTCCTTGAGACACAGAAGTTGCTATTCATGCATCAGCGCGGCTTTAGTAAGCATCGCTCCTGCGAAACGCAACTCGCCCTTTTTTCACATGACGTCTTGCGAACCATGGATGAAAGGTATCAGACGGATGCCACATTCCTTGACTTCCGGAAAGCGTTTGACTCGGTGCCCCACTGCAGACTCCCAAATAAGGTACGAGCATTGGGACTGGTTCCCAAGTATGTGAGTGGCCCGAAGACTTCTTAGGTAATAGAACCCAGTATGTTGTCCTTGATGGTGAGTATTCATCGGAAGTGAGGGTGTCATCTGGAGTGCCCCAGGGAAGTGTGGTAGGTCCGCTGTTGTTTTCTATCTACACAAATGATCTTTTGGACAGCATGGATAGCAATGTGCGGCTGTTTGCTGATGATGCTGTGGTGTACGGGAAGGTGTCGTCGTTGAGTGACTGTAGGAGGATACAAGATGACTTGGACAGGATTTGGGATTGGTGTAAAGAATGGCAGCTAACTCTAAATATAGATAAATGTAAATTACTGCAGGTGAATAGGAAAAAGAATCCTGTAATGTTTGAATACTCCTTTAGTAGTGTAGCGCTTGACAGAGTGGGGGCGTAACATTGCAGAGCGATATGAAGTGGGACCAGCATGTAATGACAGTTGTGGGGAAGGCGGATGGTCGTCTTCGGTTCATTGGTACAATTTTGGGAAGATGAGGTTCATCTGTAAAGGAGACCGCCTGTAAAACACTAATACGACCTTATCTTGAGTACTGCTCGAGCGTTTGGGATCCCTATCAGGTCGGATTGAGGGAGGACATAGAAGCAATTCAGAGACGGGCTACTAGATTTGTTACTGGTAGGTTTGATCATCACACGAGTGTTACGGAAATGCTTCAGGAACTCGGATGGGAGTCTCTAGAGGAAAGGAGGCGTTCTTTTTGTGAATCGTTACTGAGGAAATTTAGAGAACCAGCATTTGAGGCTGAATGAAGTACAATTTTACTGCCGCCAACTTACATTTCGCGGAAAGACCACAAAGATAAGATAAGAGACATTGGAGCTTGTACAGAGGCATATAGGGAGTGATTCTTCCCTCGTTCCGTTTGGGAGTGGAACAGGGAGAGAAGATACTAGTTGTGGTACGGGGTACCCTTCGCCATGCACCGTATGATGGATTGCGGAGTATGTATGTAGAAAAGCACACATACGCTAACAATATTTACCTATTTTTGATGGCCTGCAGATCACTGATGAACTGGGAGCAGATAATGAATTTCGTTGCCTGATAGTGTCTCATTTGATCCACAGGTTTCACAGTTGCATAAAGTTGATCATAAAATATATATAACTCAGTGATTATATGGATAAGAAAGGACATGGACCGAAAAGACGATGGAATAGGCAAGGGTGCTATCCTGTTTCGTCCATATCGAAAAATAGTATTGTGATTCTAGGCAAGAGGGCTCGATCCCACGAAAACCTCACTTGCAGCATGACGCCATACTCGGCGCAGCATGACGCCACGGCATCTGCTGGGTGCCACCGCCAATCTACTGGTCAGGTTCCGACTAATTAACGAGAAGAGGGACACTTCGGCACATGAGGTACGCGGCATTTGCAGCAGCAACACCACGTCAAAACCCCTTCGGCATGTATAAATGTTGGCGGTCCGACCAGGCGTGTCATCAAACGGAGGGAGTCATCTAGTCGGCGATCGTCATACACTCAACGTATGCTGTGACGTCGTTACCGCTACACCTGAGTCCTGATAAAACCACCTGCAATGGGGGTCTACCCCCCATTGTAGGAAAATGGAAGAACTGATGCCACAATATCCAACAAGTCACATGACGTGGAGCCTGCACCTGTAGCTGATCCACAGTTCTTGTAACATTAAAGTGTGCGTGAACGCCGTCTGCTATGCTGCAGCCACTTTACTTCTCCGATGGAATCTTGTAGCTTTCATGAATCCATCGAATCGTTAACATTGAGGTGGGAGAATCGAAAGAAACACTAAGAAATGTAACAAATGGGAATAACCGCTCCCCATCCCTCCATTGCCGTCGTTACATTCTGCAACGGCATGAAAACTGTGTTAAGAAAATGGTTTTTAGAAATGAGGTTTTGAGTGAACAGTATCAGGTATTGTTGTAGACTATGTCTACTGTGCAGACTGATCTGTATGAGTACCACTATTCCAACGGTTTTTCGATAGTGAGTTCATTTTGGTTACTCCAAATAAATTATTTAATACCTTCTCTTTCTTTCATTTTCTGGTCTAAAGCCACCAGCTTTTGCTAGTTGGAAATATTTTACCTTTCTGTAAATATCCTAATACACTCCTGGAAATTGAAATAAGAACACCGTGAATTCATTGTCCCAGGAAGGGGAAACTTTATTGACACATTCCTGGGGTCAGATACATCACATGATCACACTGACAGAACCACAGGCACATAGACACAGGCAACAGAGCATACACAATGTCGGCACTAGTACAGTGTATATCCACCTTTCGCAGCAATGCAGGCTGCTATTCTCCCATGGAGACGATCGTAGAGATGCTGGATGTAGTCCTGTGGAACGGCTTGCCATGCCATTTCCACCTGGCGCCTCAGTTGGACCAGCGTTCGTGCTGGACGTGCAGACCGCGTGAGACGACGCTTCATCCAGTCCCAAACATGCTCAATGGGGCACAGATCCGTAGATCTTGCTAGCCAGGGTAGTTGACTTACACCTTCTAGAGCCCTCTCGCAGTGTCCGGAGCAAGTGTGGTGGGTCTGACACACCGGTGTCAATGTGTTCTTTTTCCATTTCCAGGAGTGTATTTTCAGTTTGATGTAGGTATAATGTAACGGAAACTGGTCTAAACCATCTGTTTTTATGTGTTGCAAACACAACAAACTTCAGGGTAATATTCGTATCGCTCATCAGTAATTTCAGCTTGTCTAGTTTATGGTATGTATTTTGTATGACAGGATTACTTATCCTTTTTCAGGGTATGCGTTAATACATGCACAGAAAATTGGAATAGAGATCAACATAAACATCACTTCCGCCTTATTCATTGCTCATGAAAATCACGCATTGCATGTTGTACCACCACACAGCGAGATCTTCAGAGGTGGTGGTCCAGTTTGCTGTACACACCGGTACCTATAATACCCAGTGGCATTGATCCATGCTTGTATTTGTGGTGGAATACTATCCAGAAGTTTATCAAGGCAATGTTGGTCCAGATTGTACCACTCCTCAACGGCGATTCGGCGTTGATCCCTCAGAGTAGTTCGTGGGTCACGCCCTCATAAACAGCCATTTTCAAACAATACCAGGCATGTTCCATAGGGTTCATGTCTGGAGAGCATGCTGGCCACTCTAGTCGGGCGATGTCGTTATCTTGAAGGATGTGTACGATGGTAGCACGAAGTGTCGTCCATGAAGACGAATGCCTCGCCAATATGCTGCCGATATGGTTGCTCTATAGGTCGGAGGATTGCATTCACGTATCGTACAGCCGTTACGGTACCGTCCAAGACCACCAGCGGCGTACGTTGGCCCCACATAACGCCATCTCGAAACAGCAGGGAACCTCCACCTTGCTGCACTCGCTTGACAGTGTGTCTAAGGCGTTCAGCCTGACTGAGTTGCATCCAAACACGTCTCTGACGATTGTCTGTTTGAAGTCATATGCAACACTTATCGGTGAAGAGAAGATACCAGTCCTCTGCGGTCCATTCGGCATGTTGTTGAGCCTATCTGTATTGCGCCGCATGGTGTCATGGTTGCAAGGATGGACCTCGCCATACATTTCAGGAGTGAAGTTGTGCATCATGCAGCCTATCGCGCACAGTTTGAGTCGTAACATAACATCCTGTAGCTGCACGAAAATCATTATTCAACATGGTGGCGTTGCTCTCATGTTTCCTCCAAGCCATAATCCACTGCAGTTGTAGCCCTTGTGCGGCCTGAGCGAGGAATGTCATCGACAGTTCCTGTCTCTCTGTATCTCCATGTCCGAAGAACATCGCTCTGGTTCGCTCCGAGACGCCTGGACACTTCGTTCTTTGAAGGGCCCTTCCTGGCACAAAGTAACAATGCGGACACGATCGAACCTCGGTATTGACCGTCTATGCATGGTTGAGCTACAGACAACAAAACCCGTGTACCTCCTTCCTGGAGGAATGCCTGGAATTGATCGGCTGTCTGACCCTCTCCGTCTCTTAGGCGCTGCTCGTGTATGGTTGCTTACATCTTTGGGTTTGTTTAGTGACATCTCTGAACATTCAAAGGACTACGTCTGTAATACAATATCCACAGTCAAAGTCTATCTTCTGGTAACCGGGCTGATGCCAAACTTATTTTGATGTGTGTAGATTAACAATTTCGTGTACAACATAGTCGTATTTGTGCACTCGTCTTCTTGCTTGCGTTTCACATTTTGTCCGGGCTAGGAATATAGCTGAGAAATAACTTACCACTCAA